>NC_052101.1:84067972-84371003 GCF_015852505.1 Tachyglossus aculeatus | reverse complement strand
GCCTGTGGGTGGTTGATCTGGAGACAGCTCCATCTCATCCCATTCTAACCTCCTCCCGAAGGAAGGGAAAAATGTGCAGGAAGGATAGAAAATAAAGGGCAAGCATAGAAACAGCATGGCCTAGTGGATAGAGCATGGGCCTGAGAGTCAGAAGGACCTGGGTTCCAATCCTGCTTCCTCCACTTGTCTGCTGTGTGACTTTGGGAAAGTCACCACTTCTCTCTGCCTCAATTCCTTAATCTGTAAAATGGGGATTAAGACTTTGAGCCCTATGTGGGACATGGACTGTGTCCAACCTGATTTGTTTGTATCTACCCCAGCACTTAGTACAGCGCCAGGTACTTAGGAAGTGCTTAGCAAATACCATTAAAAAAATGCACCATCCTCCCTTTCACAAAACCCTACAACCTTGGCACCATCCTTGAATCCTTGCTTGCCATCAACTCTCATTTATTCAATCGTATTTATTGAGCACTTACTGTGTGCAGAGCATTATACTAAGCACTTGGAAAGTACAATTCAGCAACAAAGTGAGACAATCCCCGCCCACATTGGGCTTACAGTCTAGATTCAATCTACTGTCGAATCCTTCTGGTTCTCCCTTCACAACATCTCCCAGATGCACCCCTCTTCCTCCCCGCAAATAGCTACCACTGTGGCACAAGCTCTTGTTGCATCCGCAGCTGGGCTAGCCTATCAGCACCTTCACCGGTCTCCCGACCCCCCAGCCTCTCCCATCTCCCTTCTATACTGCACACTGCTGCCCAGATCATCTTCCCAAAGCATCACTTAGTACATAGTTTTCCACTCTTCAAAACCCTCCACTGGCTCCCCATGTCCCCTTCTGCATCAGCTGGCACCAAGACTCTTCACCAGCTCGCCCCACTTTCCCTAGCTAATGTCTAGGTAATCTTCTACCTCTCTACCTCACTCTCAACTCTCCAGTCTCAGACCCCTCACTCATGCTGTTCCCCTGACTGGAAATCCCTCCTTCCCCAAATCCCACAGGCCTCCACCCTCCCCATATTCACAGCCCTCCTGAAAACCCTCCTCCCCCTGATTAATTCCCAGCATAAGTCATCTAAACCCATCAGCCATCTCTAGCACTTACGTACTTACTTTTACATCCATCCTCAGCTCTACGTAAATCTATTTATTCAATTGTTAAATCTATTTATTCAATTGTACATGATTTATTTGGACAACTGCTTGCAAATGCTTTTACGTCTGTCTCCTTCCATTAGAATTCAAGTTCCTTGTGAGCAGGGAATATGTCACTTCCTCGTTTTATACTTCCCAAGTGCTCAATACAGTGCATTGCACCCAGTGGATGCTCAAAAAATGCTTTAAAAATTCATAAAAATACAAAGATCTTTTTGTTGATTTGCCATAAACATGGTGTAGAATAATCCACTGAAATGCGAAGAAAAGGACTGTGTACGGTATTCCAGACCTTAGGCTCTCACTGCATTTTACCTGTTAATGACTGCTTGGTAACAGAACCATGTAGGCACTTTAATATTGCCAGTGTGCTCATTGATCTCACCAAAGAAGGCTGAAAATCCACTTTCAGGTTTTTCCATATTAACTTTTTCTAGTGGAGAAGATACTCTGTCCTGTCCACCTTGCATACCTGAGCATCTCTTTCAACGGTTTTGACAAGTATTGCTTGGGATAGTGGTTCTGTCATCTACACCTCAGGAACTGGATATCAAATTTGTTCTTATAGTAAGGATTTAAAGGACACTGTTATTATAATGAACATTATGGGAAATCTAGCAAAAGCTGAAAGTACCAATCGGTCATTAGGCATTTTCACTGTACCAAAGCCCACATGCCTAAATTTTTTCCAATATTAAAGCAAAGTAGTGTTAATTCTAAAAAGAGTCTAGACTGTAAGTCCTATGTGGGACAGGAACTGTGTCCAACCTGATTACCTTGCGTTTTCCCTAGTGTTTAGTACAGTGCTTGGCATAGAGTAAGTGCTTAACAATACTATTATTAGTAGTAGTAGTAACAATAATAAAAATAGAATAGAAATGTGTGCATGGGCATGAGGATACCAAACCCCAGAGCGATGTGTTTTGGAAACTACAGTGGTTCCCTTGAACTCCCTGCCCTAGTGTAAAATTACCAGCAGTTATCAGCAGGTGGTAGCAAAGTTTGCTTCTTATTTGTTGAGCATCTACTTTGTGTACCGCACTGATTTAGGAGTTTGTAAAGACAGAAAGAAGATACGAAGTGAAGACAGTCCTGGCCCACCAGAAGCTACCAGGATTAGGATTAGGACTGGCAGAGACAAACATTAAAGATAAACTAGAGCAGCACCTTGATGCCTCTGTCCCTCCTCCCTCCCCAGTCCAGTTAACAGAAAAATATTAACTTTCTCCATTTTTATTAATTATAATAATAATGATGATTGTGGTATTTGGTAAGTGCTTAATATGTGTCAAACCTTGTGCTAAGCTCTGGGGTAGATACAAATTTATCAGATTGGACACAGTCCCTGTCCCACATGGAGCTCACAGTGTAAGAGGGAGGGCGAACAGGTTACAAAGGTCATCCTCGGTGCTTCAACCACCCTCCATTTCAGTGGGGGCAGGATAGGGCTTGAATGATGCCTCTGGGAGAGGGGACCAAGGCCTCAAACTCCCTAGGGATGTGGTCTCAAGATTAAGACTTGGAGAGGGTTAAATTTAACCTCAGAATTTAGACAATTGCATGTCAGCCAAAAAGGTTTAAATGTTGGAAAGAAGAAATGAAGTCTGGGTTGTACCAAATGGTTAGAGAAGCAGCATGGCTTAGTGGAAAGAGCCCAGGCTTGGGACTCAGAGGTCGTGGGTTCTAATCCCACCTCCGCCACTTGTCAGCTGTGTGACTTTGGGCAAGTCACTTAACTTCTCTGGGCCTCAGTTCCCTCATCTGTCAAATGGGGATGAAGACTGTGAGCCTCATGTGGGACAACCTGATGACCTTGTATCTCCCCCAGCAGTTAAAACAGTGCTTGGCACATAGTAAGCGCTTAACAAAAACCATTATTATTATTATCATTATTACCTTGCTGAGCACTTGCTAAGTTGTTTGTTAATACAGTAAAATGGGTTCAAGAGAAAATAGTGCCAGGTGCTACAAACATGAGGTACGGCAGTGCAATGAGGGACAACTTTTTCATGTGCCCAGTATGGGCAATGTGGTCATGATGGGGGGGCCCACATTGGCCTTTTCAGCCACACACTCACTCATAGGTGAACACACCATCAGTGGTGTCTTCTTCGAATACGGATATGAAGGCCAACGATATAGCCAAATAATGAGTTCAGTACTTTTTGTCACTTGACTGGCCCAGGTGGTATTAAAATTATTGAGCACTCCCTGTGGTACTCCACAGTGCTCATTTCATCACTTACCCTAAAGAGAGAAAGCACTTTCAGATTTCAATCACAAAGGCTAGGTGGGCTCCAGAGGGCCGTAGAGCATGGGCTTGACTAATGCAACAGCCTCCTCACTGGTCTCCCTACCTCCAGTCCTTCCCCTCTCCAGGCCATACTCCACTCTGTTGTCCAGCTCATTTTTCAATCAATCAGTCAATCGAGTGGTATTTATTGACCTCTCACTGTATGCACAGCAATCAATCAATCAATCTGTCAAAGGTATTTATTGAACACTTATTAGGTACAGAGCACTGTACTAAGCACTGGGGAGAGCACAAAACAATACAAGCAGCTTAAAGACTGGAGGGGGAGAGACAGACATTAAAGTAAACTACAGACACATGCAAAACATCATTCTGCACACATCTCCCCAATCCTCCAATGGTTGTCCAGTCCTCTCCACTTCAAGCAGACCAGTGGCTTTAAAGCACTCACTCAGCTCTTTATCCCCACTACTTATGCATTCTCTTCACCCACTACCTTCAGCTCCTGCTTCAGTCCGCTCAAGCTAGCCTGCTTCTCTGTGCCTCATTCTTGTCTCTCTCCCTTCTGCTTCCTAACCCACAGACCACAGATCTCCCATCTTCAAAGTTTTGCTAAGATCACAATTTCCCCACCAATCAAGAGCCACACCCAATGAGGCATTCTCACAAGGGAAATGGAAACTGGCATTTAAGGGCCTCAAACAGAGTCCAGATGATTGCAAATCCCCCCATTCATTGGGTTCAAATGGGGCTGAAAGCATTTCTGTCCCGTGTTTTGGGGGGATTTTCTGGAGGAAAGTATTTGCTTCACTCTGTGCAGACCCA
The DNA here is from genome assembly GCF_015852505.1 of Tachyglossus aculeatus. Lineage (NCBI taxonomy): Eukaryota > Metazoa > Chordata > Mammalia > Monotremata > Tachyglossidae > Tachyglossus > Tachyglossus aculeatus. The sequence continues at coordinate 84,366,763 of NC_052101.1, read as the reverse complement.
GCCAGTGGAGGATCAGCTCTTGACATGTCGGGAGCACACAGTCTTGGTTGGAGACTGTTTCTTATACTCCAGGGTTGTCTGATTGATTTGGCAATTAATCATTCAGACATTCAGCAGAGAAGGCATTGCAATACCCACCATTCTAACATGTGGATCCCAGGTTGTTTTCCATTCAATTCATGGCACCAAAAGGGTTCCCCGAGAGGGGAGGTGGGAGAAGGGGGCAGAGGCATGGGGAGGAGGGGTTATTTTTAGATTTCCTGAGTCAATAAGGTTGCAGGGATTTCTTTATCTTTTTCAAGCAAACAGGATGAGTGGATTCCACATGGCCATTCATGACGAACAAAAAACTCCAAAGGTATGTTTGTTTTTGAGGCTGATGCCTTTGTATTTGTCATTTTGAAAGGCATTCCAAGTTCTACTAGACTCTGGTGGCCCCAACATCTTTCTATATGAACACCGAATACTGAGAGAGCACAGATCACAGAGCAGCCACAATTTTCGCTAGGCCAATGCTTAGGCCCACTCTTGCTTCTGAAGTCACTTGTTGAGAAGGGTCATCTATTCAACCAAAGTGAGTTCTCTGTCAGGATAGCGTTACCAATCCATTTCCAAGCATTTCTCCTGATTGGTGAGGGAGATGCCAGCAAGGAAGGACAGGAGTTTGGATCAGTGCGGCTGCTGGTAGAAACCTGTTGCCGTCTAAAGGACTTTCTCTGAAGTTGCATTCGGTAACTAGGGATGTTCCTCGTGCATTCAGAAATCAATCAGTGGTATTTACTGAGTGCTTACTAGGTGCAGAGCTGGAAGATGGCAGGGAATAAAGAAAAACTTTCAGAACTGCAAAGGCATGTCCTTAGGAGATGCCCCTTCCTCTCTCCTCTGCTCTGCATCAGGGCCTCTGAAGCATAGGACGAAGGTTGAGCAGGCCTCTGGCACACGTTCCAGGCTATTAGGAGCAGGGAGCTATTCCAGCAAAAAGAGAGTGTGTGACACAAAATATTAGGCCCAGGTGGATGGCTGACTTGGTGGGGGGAAGGAAAGGGGAGGAGTCTGATGGTTAAGACGAACCAGATGCTGGAATCGTCTGACAACCAAGAAACCCAAAATGATAGCTGCTTTTCCTGGCCCTTTGCCAAACACAACAATTTTGTGACCCTTCTACAAAAGGCGGTTGTCACTCTGGGGCTGCCAGACATCTGTGCTCCAGGAGCCCTGATGCAGAGCAGAGGAGAGAACGAGGGACATCTCCTAAGGACGTGCCTTTGCAGATCTGAAAGTGGACTGGACAACCACTGGAGATTTTCAAGAAGTGGGGAGATGCAGGCAAAATGATGTATTGCATGAGATTATAATTTATTTTAATGTCTGTCTCTCCACCTCCAGTCTTTAAGATCTGCTCTCCCTAAGTGCTTAGTACAGTGCTCTGCACCTAGTAAGTGCTCAATAAATACCACTGGTTGATTGAAAAATGAGCTGGACAACAGAGTGGAGTATGGCCTGGAGAGGGGAGAGACTGGAGGCAGCAGACCAATGAGGAGGCTGTTGCATTAGTCAAGCCCACGGTCTCTTGGGCCCTCTGGAGTCCAGCTAGCCTTTGTGTTTGAAATCTGAAAGTGCTTTCTCTCTTTTGGGTGAGTGCAGATGAAATGAGCACTGTAGTGTACCACAGGGAGTGCTCAATAATGTAATACCACCTAGGCCGGTCAAGTGACAAAAAGTACTGAACTCATTCATTCATTCAATCATATTTTTTGAGCACTTATTGTGTGCAGAGCACTGTACTAAGCACTTGGAAAGTACAATTCGGCAACAGATAGAGACTATTATTATTTTATTAATAAAATAAATAGAATAATAAATATGTACATATATACATAAGTGCTGTGGGATGGGGAGGCAGGTAGAGCAAAGAGAGGGAGCAGGGGCAATGGGGAGGGGAGGAGGAGCAGAGGAAAAGGGGGGCTCAGTCTGGGAAGGCCTCCTGGAGGAGGTTGGCTTTCAGTAGGGCTTTGACGGGGGTTGGCTGATGTGAGGCGGGAGGGCATTCTAGGCCAGAGGTAGGTCGTGGGCCAGGGGTCGATGGCGGGACAGGAGAGAATGAGGCACAGTGAGGAGGTTAGCAGTAGAGGAGCGGAGTATGCGGGATGGGCTGTAGAAGGAGAGAAGGGAGGTGAGGTAAGAGGGGGCAAGGTGATGGAGAGCTTTGAAGCCAATAGTGAGGAGTTTTTGCTTCATACAAAGGTTGACGGGCAACCACTGGAGATTTTTGAGGAGGGGTGTGACATACCCAGAGCGTTTCTGTAGAAAGATAATCCGGGCAGCAGGATGATAATAATAATGGCATTTATTAAACGCTTACTATGTGCAAAGCACTGTTCTAAGCACTGGCACTGTGAATGAAGTATAGACTGAAGTGGACAGCAGTGACAGCAAGGAACACTTATGAGTGTGTGTGTGGCTGAAAAGGCCAATGTGGGCCCCCCCCAGTCCTGGCCATATCAACCATACTAAGCACACAAAAAGGCTATCCCTTGTTGCATTGTTGTACCTCATGTTTGTAGCGCCTGGCACTCTTTTCTTTTGAACCCACTTCACTGTACTTATGAACAATTTAGCAACTGCTCAGCAAGATAACCATTTGGTACAACCCAGACTTCTGAATGAATCATCTCTACTTTCCCTCACCAACATTTATACCTTTTTGGCTGACATGCAATTGTCTAAATTCTGAGGTTAAATTTAACTCTCTCCAGTGTCTTAATCTTGAGACCGGGTCCCCATTCCCAGAGGCATTGTCCAAGGTCTATCCCACACCCACTAAAATGGAGGGTGGTTGAAGTAATGAGGGTGACCTTTGTAACCTGCTTTCCCTCCCTCTTACACTGTGCTCCATGGGGGACAGGGACTGTGTCCAATCTATTTCACTTGTATCTATGTATCCCAGTGCTTAGCACAAGGTTTGACACATAGTGAGCACTTAAATGCCACAATCATTATTGTTATCATTATAATTAATGAAAATGGAGAAAGGATTTTTCTGTTAACTGGACTGGGGAGGGAGGAGGGACAGAGGCATCAAGGTGCTGCTCTAGTTTATCTTTTTGTCTCTGCCTGTCCTAATCCTAATAGCTCCTTGTGGGCCAGGACTGTCTTCACTCCATATCTTCTTTCTGTATTCACAAACTCCTAAATCAGTGCAGTGCACAAAGTGGGTGCTCAAAAAATAAGAAATAAACTTTGCTTGCAACTGCTCACAACTGCAGAGAATTTTACACTAGGGCAGGGAGTTCAAGGGAACCATTGTAGTTTCCAAAACACATCTTTCTGGGCTTTGGTATCCTTTTGCCCATGCACACATTTCTATTCTATTTTTATTATTATCACTACTACTACTACTGCTAATAATAATAATAATTGTGGTATTTATTAAATGCTTACTGTGTGCCAGGCACTGTACTAAACAATAAGGTTAATCAGGCTAATTAAGTTAATCAGGTTTGACACAGTCCCTGTCCCACATGGGGCTTACAGTCTAGACTATCTTGAGAATTAACACTACTTTGCTTTAATAATGGAAAAAATTTAGGCATGTATGCTTTGATACAGTGAAAATGCCTGATGACTGATCGATACTTTTGGCTTTTGCTAGACTTCCCATAGTGTTCATTATAATAACGGTGTCCTTTAAATCCTTACTATAAGAACAAATTTTATATCCAATTCCTGAGGTGTAGATGACAGAACCGCTATCCCAAGCAATACTTGTCCAAACCGTTGAAAGAGATGCTCAGGTATGCAAGGTGGACAGGGCAGAGTATCTTCTCCACTGGAAAAAGTTAATATGGAAAAACCTGAAAATGGATTTTCAGCCTTCTTTGGTGAGATCAATGAGCACACTGGCAATATTAAAATACCTACATGGTTCTGTTACTAAGCAGTCATTAACGGGTAAAATGCAGTGAGAGCCTATGGTCTGGAATACTGTACACAGTCTTTTTCTTCACATTTCAGTGGATTATTCTACACCATGTTTATGGCAAATCAACAAAAAGATCTTTGCATTTTTATGATTTTTAAAGCATTTTTTGAGCATCCACTGGGTGCAATGCACTGTATTGAGAGCTTGGGAAGTATAAAACAAGGAAGTAACACATTCCCTGCTCACAAGGAACTTGAACTCTAATGGAGGGAGACCGGCGTCAAAGCATTTACAAGCAGTTGTCCAAATAAATCATGTACAATTGAATAGATTTACGTAGACCTGAGGATGGATATAAAAGTAAGTACATAAGTGCTAGAGATGGCTGATGGGTTTAGATGACTTATGCGGGGAATTAATCCGGGGGAGGAGGACTTTCAGGAGGGCTGTGAATATGGGGAGGGCAGTGGCCTGTGGGATTTGGGGAAGGAAGGATTTCCAGTCAGGGGAACAGTGTGAGTGAGGGGGGTCTGAGACTGGAGAGTTGAGAGTGACGTAGAGAGGTAGAAGATTACCTAGACATTAGCTAGGGAAAGTGGGGCGAGCTGGTGAAGAGCCTTGGTGCCAGCTGATGCAGAAGGGGACATGGTGAGCAAGTGGAGGGTTTTGAAGAGTGGAAATCTGTGTACTAAGTGATGCTTTGGGAAGATGATCTGGGCAGCAGTGTGCAGTATAGAAGGGAGAGGGGAGAGGCTGGGGGGTTGGGAGACCGGTGAGGATGATGATAGGCTAGCCCAGCTTCGGATGCAACAAGAGCTTGTGCCACAGTGGTAGCTATTTGGGTGGACAGAAAGGGGTGCATCTGGGAGATGTTTGAAGGGAGAACTGGAAGGATTCGACAGTAGATTGAATATGAGAGTTGATGTTGAGCAAGGAGTCAAGGACGGTCCCGAGGTTGTAGGGTTTTGTGAAAGGGAGAATGGTGGGTTGCTTTTTGTTTTTTTTAAAATGGTATTTGTTAAAGCACTTTCTATATACCAGGCACTATACTAAGTGCTGGGGTAGATACATACAAATCAGTTTGGACACAGTCCATGTCCCATTTTGTGCACAGCACTGTACTAAGCACTTGGAAAGTACAATTTAGCAACAGAGACAATCCCTGCCCCCAACGGACTCACAGTCTAGACATTCTGAGTTTTGGGGGATTTGGGAGTCATTCCCAGAAGTAGTAGCTGTAGCCATGTGAGCCAATGAGTTTGAGAGTGTGGATGTAAAGCAAGAATACAGGACCCAGAACAAAGCCTTGCAGGACACCCTACAGTAAATGGATGAGAGGCAGAAGAGCTGTTGGAAGAACAAAACTGGGGAGCAGTCTGGCAGATGGGACGAGACTGAGGCCTAAAAGTGTTTCAAGGTGGAGGGAGTGGGCTTCCGTGTCAAAGGCAGCCAAGAAGTCAAGGGGGGTTATGACAGACTAGGGCCCATCAGACTTGGCTCTAAGGAGGTCATTGACAACTTAAGAGAGTGTAGCCTCAGTCAAGTGTAGGGGTTGGAAGCCTTCAAGCGCTTAGCACAGTGCTCTGCACACAGTAAGCACTCAATAAATACGATTGAATGAATGAATGGTCGAGGAAAGTTGGTGAAAAGTGAAAGCAGTAGGTTGTAAATGACCCATTCCAGGAGGTTGGATAGAAGTGGGAACAGAGAAGTGGGGCAAGAACTGGAGAACTGTGGGATCGAGGGGTTCTTTTAATTATGGAGACGTGGGCATGTTTGAAGGTACAAGAGATGGAACCTACAGTGAGAGGTTGGAAAAAGTAGGGAAGGATGAGAGAAGAGTGGGCACAAGTGCTTTTAGGCAGTGAGAAGGGCCAGCAAGACGGGGTGGATTTAGAGAAGGTGGGAGAACGCCTCGTGAGAAACAGAAGGGAAGCAAGAGAAAGATGAGCGAGCCCCTGCTAGTTGAGGAAGTAATGGAGAAATTTGAGGAAGTTCTTGCCTGGTTTCAGTTTTGCCAACAAACTAGTTGGCAAAGATGTCAGGGAGGGAGAAGGTGGGGGCACTGGGGACTTCAGGAGGAAATTAAAAGTTTGGAAAAGTTGATAGGGGTTGTGAGCATGTAATTCAATGAGGGAGCTGAGTGAACTTGTAGCATAAGTCGGGCTGGTAGTTTTCCAGCTGCAGTTTGTGCAGGAGCAGGGGAAGTGGACTGTGGGGGTGTCCTAGGGCTGGGGGGTTGCTGGTGTGAGAGTAATGAGGGGAGGCAAGGGAGTCCAGACTGGTGGAGAGGGCAGAGTTGAGGGCATGTATTTGGTCAAGGGAGGAGAGGATGGGCAGGAAATCCAGAAGAGGTGTGATAGCCTGGGATAGGTGATGATGGTGAGGAGGAGTCAGCGGGACAGGAACAGGTCAAGGATGAAAGGGTGTTTATCCATGATGGAGTGAGGCTTCCTCAGACCACAGTGGAATGAACTGTGGGAGGGGAAGTTCCAGGTGGGGAGAACAGAAGGTGGAGCTATCAGGTGAGGTATTTTGGGGTGGTGATGGTGATGGGAGGGAAGAACAGGGATGCCGAGAAAGGAGAGGCTGGAGGGAGAGAGTATGGGGTGGGGTGGAACAGACCATCCAGTACAGGATCCTTATTTCCTTCAGCATTCAGCTGCCCACTGCTGCAACCTCCTGTAGAGGGTACATTTGTGGATGTGAAAATTTCCATCTTATGAGCTAGCCAAGAAGAAAATAATACTCCCTTCATTATATTACTACTTTTGTAAATTCTCTTTTATCAAATTCCCTCAGTTTCCTTTATAGTACCCAGACCAGTTTCCAGATTACACCTCTATGAGGACTTAGTAATGTGACTTGGGTCAGAATTTGGATGATTATCTCCTGGTTTAAAAATCCATAAACCTGCCAAGAATTAGACATGCTTAGGAATAGAGAGCAACAATAGGTTCAAAATATCTAATGGCCTTTTCCACTTAACTATCTGTTAAGTAGTTTACAATGTAGAATGAAATTGGTTGTAACGTGCTACACAAATGGAAAGAAGAAAACTAAGCAACCTACATTATTGCTTATAAAACAGAAGCCTTGTTTTAGTACAAATCACCACTCAGTTATCAAGGACAGCAGTACAGAACTCTCAATTGCAGACATTAAAAAAAACGATAGAGGTAAAAATGGCCATTTTGAAAACTGGGCTAACATTGATTTGTTAACTTGAAAAATCAGGAGATATTTATTAGTATTAGGTATAAATATTAAAGGTATGGGTCATTCCCATAAAAAGAAAGGGTTAATAAATGTTCTTTTGCAAGTAATAAAATAAAACTTATCAAAGTTGCTGGGATGGGGGAAAGGATGCATACAAGATTTTTATGAAAACACTAATTGAAAAGAGCCACACCATATCAGTACAAACATGATTATTAGGAAGGAATGACTTCATAACAATAGAGAATTAAAATCTTGATGCTAGATATGCTGTTGTAACACGTCCTCAAATTTGAAGTACACCTTTCAACAATGACCTACCTTATAACTTAGGTTATGCTAATTTATGGCCAAGAGTGCGCTTGCAGAGTGCCAAATCTGCATCTGAATCTATAGAATTCTAACTCAAACACTCCATGATATACTTTTAGTGGTCATCTTATTTTGAAATGCCATCTTGCGAATGCTTACATTTCTTTTTACCTATTGCTTTGTAAAGTCAGTAAAAACTTTGATTGGTGACCCCTTAGTGCTAAAAGCAAGATTAAATGGGCAACGTGGTCCCCTATTAAAGGAGCGATGAGTCAAAATGGGGCAATCTGCAATTAGGGGGGAAAAATGACCATAAGCTGTATACGCCTGTGCTGTAAGGTTTCACTTTAATCTCTATCCTTAATCAGATATAATTTTTCTTTTTGGGGGGCAGAATGTTATTTTACTAGGGTTATTTGCAACGTTCAGAGAATAGGCTGTTTTGCAGAATGGCCACTAGATGCCACTGTTGCTCAAATAACAGAATATTCTAGTTGTGTAACAAAAATGCAGCAGTGAAAAAAGGTCTTATGCTGTCGAGTTGTTTCTGACCCATAGCGACTGCATGGACACATCCATTCATTCATTCAATCGTATTTACTGAGTGCTTACCATGTGCAAAGCACTGTACTAAGTGCATATCTCTCCCAGCACGTCCCACCTCCACCTGCAATCGTTCTGGTGGCGTATCCATAGTGAAAAGGTAACAGACTTGAAACAGCAGTGTCAGATATTTCTCATTACTGAATGCCCCAAGCCTAGCAATTGGTAGAAGCTGCCCAATTTTTGGAAATAACGAGTTAGACACATTTTCACTACACAGAAGTTTATTGTGAAAGTAAATTAAACATACAACAATAGATATGACTAAAGGTGGCAGAAGCAATCCGGTAGCTTAAGGCAACTTCTAATGGAGATGACTTCAAGAAAGATGATGCAACTTCTGCTTAAATAGAGATTTAAAATACCAAATTGCATCAATAACTTAAAAACAAGTATTTTTTTTAAGTCTGCACTAACTAGCAGAGAATAAGGGCTCATGATCTTAATGCCAGCATTAAGATCTATAGTAAGCAGCATAGTGCTAACTGATGATAGGAAAAATTTCTTTATTTACAGAAAGATGTCAATGTCAATATCTGATAGCATCATTTTCTGTCTATGGTGGATTGAAACCCCTAGCTGAAACTGCTACGGAAAAATGTTTAAATTATCCTTACACTATTCCATTGAAAAACAGGTTCAGAAGCCAGAATCAATGCAGGTCTGGCATAACATGTACCTGAGTCCAAGATGGTAAGAAATCAGGGTGCTAGAAAGGTGATTTCCTTAGGGAAAGCAAGAAAAGGCATGTGTATGTGTGTGTGAGTCACTCAATGCAAAATAATCACCGAGTTAAAAATAATTTATTCACCAGTATTTAAGTTTTAGAAAAGATCAGTGTGATCTTTTTTCACATGTCTTTATTAATGGCCTTATTAATCAACATACTGCTCACCATACTTGACTTTAAAATGCAAGGCGCCATTCTGTCCCGAGATACAATAAGTACATTATCCACCCATGGCTTCTAAGATCTCTATGCATCAAAAGTCACTCCTTTTCCCACCAAGTACAGTGTGCACAATATTACTGGAATTACCAAAAATCACTTTAGCAAATGTACTTAACCGACCAGGAATTGGCCATTTACCCTTGAAACAAGTAGTTCACCCTTATCATTTAATAGGATTAAATACATATTTTGCAAAATCAAGAATGTAGTAACAATTAATGCAATGGTGTGAAAATTATCAGTAAAGAGGTACCAACTGACATGGCACTTTTTCCAGTTTTGTTTTAAAAAAAGATAACGTGGTAATAGGCCTATTTAAAAAAATATTATTACACAAATTTATCCCAAAAGGTTTCTCTCCCTAATCCTGTTGGAAATGCCATATACATATATAACTGATTTTTTTTTTGCAGAACATGTAATAGAACAAAATGCATCCTATGCCCAGGATGAACATTTCCTGCATATGTCTGTCCTTTCATCATCCAGCATATTTTTTTTTTTTTTTACAAAAAGCATGTAATATAAAATACACACAAAGCAGCTATCTTAAACAAGATGTTTAATACAATATCACCTTTGTAGCTGATTCATCACTGTCTCCGGTTTAAAATGCTGTTAAATCCAAACATGAAGAAGCTACAGTATCCTTTTTCTAAATGACTTTAAAAATCCCTGAATAAAACAGAAGCCAGTCCGTGACTTCTTTTGAGTTTCAGCAGAATATTATTTATGGAGTAAGCCACCACCTGAACTCATTTACTACAGAATAGAATCTAAAACAGACCCTGGGCCAGAATGCAGCATACATCAGATTTAACAAACATTTTATGTTTTAAAAATATGGAACCAATTGTTAGCATTTAAGGGATACTGCAACTTTAACAGCTGTAAACAAATATGTTAAAAAGTTGAGGCAGACAGTTCTGTGCTACTAGGTTTAGCTTGTAAATAATGCAAAAATGTCAGCAGTTTTTTAAAAATGCTTTGCATTTAGAAAACATAAAATAAATGATAAAAAATATAAGAATGCATATCTAAAATGAAGCAGGAGCATGACAACCAAATTTCTAGAAGTCCATAAAAATGAAAGCAATTAGCAGGAAAAAAATAACCCTACTTAATCTGCAATTTCTTGACCTACTTTTAAGCGACATCAACTTTTTAATTACAATTGAGTGAACAAATGACTTTACAATCAGATATGTTCTCATTTCACTAACATAATGCCAACAAAAAATAAGCTCGAATAGAAAAACAAAATTTCAACTACTGGCTACATGCTTAAAATGAGAAATGCAGGTATTGTAACACGAACATAGTGCAAACCATGGCAGTTCCAAATGGATTGGCTGTGACTGCCCCAGGTCAAGAAACAGACACCCAGCTATCACAGTTTCTGGTCTTTTATTCAATTATCCTTGCCAAGAAGAAGCAATGCCTATGCGCAGACCCATGGCACAGCTGCTGCTGCTGCTAATTAACGAAGTTTGAGGTCATCACCGCTGCCTAAATTGGAACCAGGACTAGGGTCTTGCTGTCTTCTTGCCTATAATGAGAACAATCATAATTTGGGTTGGAAATGTGAATTAGAAATCAGAAGTACATACGCTTAAACTACAAAGCAAATCACTAGCGTGTAAAGGCTAGTGTAAAGGTTTATGAGTTTTCACACATTTCACCTTATTTGCTTATTAGGCAGGCATCAAATTAAAAATCCTGAACACCAAAGCAAAACCACATTGTGGCACAGAGGAATATACATCCAAACCATCAGTAACAAATATTGATTCTATTATCTTCAGAACAGAACACAGAGAATTCACACCAGGAATGCAAGATCAAGTTTCAGAAGGCCTCTTTTCTGATTCAGTCAAGCTGATGAAGAAAACAGTTAATCCCCCAAAGGCATCACCAGCTAAACTTCATCAAGAATAAGTCATTCACTTATAATGAACGACTAATTACAGGAAGAAATACGAACTTCATTTTGGCTAGCAGGAGGATTTATGGAATATCGTGTAAGTCAATTTCAATTTCTTACTGTTACAATGTGTATATACATAGAAGAAATGACAGCACATGAAAAATAGCCACAATTAGAACGTGTTGAAACTCAGAAATTCCATGTGCAGAAAAAATAGTGATCTTCAGAAATATTAAAAATTGCAAGACCTTCAGACAAACCTGAGGACTTGTGCTAAAGATGAGTAGGCAGGTACATCTTTAAGTTAGGATGGTTGATGTGTAATCAGTCCTTTTTCTGTTTTTTTTTTGGGGGGGGGGGGAGGTGGCAGAGGAAGAGAGAGGGAGTGAGAGAGAGGAATTTGGGGGCAGGGAAAGAGAAAATAGAGTGAGATACACAATCAGACCTAGAACTGGTGACTTCCAAATATAAGCCTGATTGAAACCGAGGATTGAGAGGGGGCTAGTGAGGCCAGAGGAAGGGAGAGGCTCTGAACAAGCTATTTCATAGCAGGGTGGTTCTTTGAAAAATCTCCATTCACTTAACTTCTGAGATGTCTGCTTTCCTATTCTGAATGGTCACATTACTGAGCACGGTAACTACTTTGGGGTCTTTATAACTCCTTTATATACTTCATAACTCCTATCTGCCAAATGTCTTTGGAAAAAAAAAAAGCAAAAAACACCTGGGTGTAACCAATCTCAAATAAATAACTTGAGTAAACTGTAAAAATTCTTAGGATTAAAAAAGGAAATCATGTAATTCCACAGATCTGCATCATAAAATTATTGTTCTTGAAGGTAACATATTTAAAATTGGTTTGAAGATATATATCAGATACTCTTCCTTTGACCTTTATTATGTATGCATGACACTGTTTTTTAGGCACCACATTAGTGGAACACTTTAGAAGACTATCAGAAATCCCTATTTTAATTTTATTTTACTGCATTAATTTTGATAGTAGGATGACTTTGTTTACTTTCAAAGGATTGAAGCCATTTACTAAAACTGTTCTTTAAAAATTATTTAGGGTCTCAGAGCATTTTTTAGTAGTAACATTCACATTTGCACAGTTCCCCTATGATCTAGTTCTACTAGCTTATATTTATATTTCCCACTAGATAACTCTGAAATGGAACATTCATGACCATTTATATCTCACATTGCATTTTTTTTAAAATCAGTGTTTCTGTAAGGAAGACTTGATAAATTGAACAGTCTGACAGTTGGTTACTTTTACTCAAACTCGCCGACTTAAAAGAGTTTTGCTGTATTAGAATGACAAAATGAATGAGAAGCAGTGTGGCCTACTGGATATATTGAGCACGGGCCAGGAAATCAGAAGGGCCTGGAATCTAATCCCAGCTCTGCCACCTGTCTGCTGTGTGACCCTGGGCTAGTCCACTGCTTTGTTCCTCAATTTCCTCCTCAGTAAAATTGGAATTAAGACTGTAAAACCCATGTGGGACATGGGACTGTGTCCCACCTGACTATCTTGTATCTTCCCCAGTGCGCAGAGAAGCACCGAGGCTCAGTGGAAAGAGCACGGGCTTTGGAGTCAGAGGTCATGGGTTCAAATTCCGGCTCCGCCAACTGTCAGCTGTGTGACTTTGGGCAAGTCACTTCACTTCTCTGTGCCTCAGTTACCACATCTGTAAAATGGGGATTAAGACTGTGAACCCCACGTGGGACAACCTGATCACCTTGTAACCTCCCCAGCGCTTAGAACAGTGCTTTGCACATCGTAAGCTTTTAATAAATGCTATTATTATTATTATTATTATTATTACCAGTGCCTGGCACACACCATTTAAAACAAATGAACTCTCTAAAGAATAGTAAAAGAAGTTCCTATGGAACTAAGTTACTACTATAAACAGAAGACTAGCTAAAATGAGTTTTAAAAGGGAGACTACCTAAAATGAATTTTAAAAGGGAGATAACTACATTTTTGGGATAGGGTTTATGGAGTCCTGCCCTAGAGTATAGATTCCAAAGCTAGATTGGGTTTGGCCCACCACTTGTTGCCATACTTATCCTTAACCACACTCCTTCATAACTTTTTTTTGCCCTATCACATTCTCCCCTTCCCTTGTGCTCCCACTGATTTCACACAAGTCACTTTATCTCTGGGTCTCAGTTTCTTCATCTGTAAAATGGTGCTCAACATGCCTCCTTTGTCCCACAGGGAGCATTGTGAAAATGAACAAGGTACAAATTACAACGTGAGAGGGGCTCCTCAGAAAGAGCACTAAACACATATACCGTATCATCATCCAGATGAAATACCACATGCTGCTTAGCTGTTCCACATATATTTTTGCCTATATTAGATAATTTATCATTCAACCTCTTCAAAGGTCATTAATATTGCTCCCACTAAAAAGTGCAGAATATTGAAAGTAAAAGAACCCGCAACAGAAAGTTCCACACCCTCACCTAAATAGTCACTGTATAAATGAGGCTTCTATTCGAGATCACAACTATTTGAGTTTATGTACACAATTTGTATATTTGGTTTTTTTTTTAAACAGGTTATGATTCTGATATGAACCATGTTCACCAGGTTAGTTATATAACTTCAGGAGGTAAGCATTTTGGAAGCTATACTCATTATTTTAGGTATCCAAAAGCTCCCATTAAATCATTATTTATCACATTTGCCCAGACAAAATAATAAATTTCAACTTCATGAAGTTTCAAATGTACAGTCATAAAATCCAACACCAACTTTTTTGAACTTTGCAAACTATCTGCAACAGTTCTTTAGCAGACTGTGCAATTTGGTGAATGTACAAATATTCTAATTTAACTGATCAGATTAACATTACACTGACTGGTCAGAGGTCTAAAAGTGCTATGGAATGCATATATATCAGAAAAACAATTTATGTTCTGGACCAAATCAATGCTGACTGTAGTATAGGACAGATCAATTTTGCAAAATCAGGGAACACTAATATAAGCATCTTGTTTCAGTCAATGAAGGTTAGAAAGGGGCTGACCAATGAAGAAATACTGACTGAAAAAAGTCAATACTAATTATATATTTATAACATCACTACCAGGCTACGAATAGTACTTTTGTGAAAGATAATAATTTTTATAAATGTAAAGTGTTATATTTAACAGCTGGAAAATTAAAGTATAGTTAAAGTACTGAGCTAATGAACGTGCTTGGTCAAATGTGTAGGTTTTTTTGGCTGTTTATCTTAGATTACGTTTTCTTTTAGGAGGGAGAGTAGAGAAAGAAGGCAAGAAATATAGTGAAAAGAGGAGGCTGTAGCAGAAAAAACAGCAAAAATGAGGAAGTGGCCAATAAAGATGAAAAAAGGGGAGGAAGAATAATAGGGATGGGGGGTAGGGGAAGAGGGGCAACAAGCAATATTTGCCACTGTTTCTCTGGCCACCAAGCAGTCAATGGAATAAAAGCATATATGGTGTCAGTTTTGATTTCTACAATATCTATCTGTGCCCTTTGTTTTCAGTTTAAACCATTTTTTGCTGAAAATGTTTGGATTTTTCAGATATGATCAAGTTCTTTCTGACAAAATTTTCACCCTAGTAAAGGAAAACAAAACAAAACCCAAAAATACTTTTTGAAAAATACAAGACATTTGGGGAAAAACGCTGGGGGTGTCTGATCTGCAATGCCCCCTGAGCTCCAAGGACTGGGAGCAATTAGAGGCTCGCCTGTTGCTTCCGGTAGTGCAACTCTACTGAGTTTGAAGTGGTGCCCCTGAACCAAAAGAAAACTTGGAAGTAGTGCCATGGGAAAGTTTACGAAAGGGTTGGAAGGTACTCAGTTGAGCTTCAGGACTCTCTGAAGCTCCAGACTCTTTGAAGCTCCAGAACTCTTTTACCTCTGGGTTGGCAAGCAGTACAGCATGGAGTCCCAAGATGTGTACCATGGGAAACAGTAGGCAAGCTGCGGGGATTCCAGGGTGGAGACACCACTTCTCCTGATGCCTCCCTCCCAAAAGGGATTTGTTGTTTTTTTAAAAAAATCATTAAGGACTTATGTGCCAGGCACTGTACTAAAGCATTGGGGGAGATGCAAGATAATCAGGTTGGACACAGTCCAGGTCCCACATGCGGCTCACAGTCTTAATCCTCATTTTACAGAGGAGGTAATAGACACAGAGAAGTTAAGCGACTCGCTCAAGGTCATACAGCAGAGAAGTGCTGGGATCAGAACCCACCCGGGTCTTTCTGACTCCCAGGGCCACGCTCAATCCATTAGGCCATACTGCTTCTCATTCTTCTTCTCATTTCTTCTGAGAGCTGTAAAACCCTGCCTTTCATTCCTTGTAGGGACTTTCTGGTGACTTTCACTTGCTTAAAGGATGTAGACGGAGAAGATAAGTAGAAAGCAGGGCATGTGTAAAATTCACTTCATTCAACAGTGGGGCCTGGTGCAACTCCCTCCAGCCAGCTATCATCTTCAGAGCTGTCTTAGTTCCATATCTTTCCAGGTCCCCGAATGGTTTCCTCCTCTGCCTGCCCACCGCTATAGGCAGCCCTGGGGAGTTACATCCTTATAAACATGTTCCTTACACATTTTTCATATAATGTCAGCAGTAAATTGAACTTTGCTGGAAGTTAAAATAAATGGAGGAGATGAATTTTTTCCCCTTGGAATATGCAGAATCTCAGGGTTCAGAAATAGACACACTCACACACCCCGACAGTCAGCATACACAGATTTCTGTCCTTTTCTATTAAAAAAAGAGTTTCCACATAAAATGGAAACTTTACCTTTTACCTGCTATGTGACCTTGGACAGATCACTTCTCTGTACCTCAGTTCCCTTATCTGCAAAACAAGGATTCAATACCTGTTCTCCCTCCTACTTAGACTGTGAAGCCCCAGGGCTTAATACAGAGCTTGGCATATAGGAAGTGTTTAACAAATACCATAATTATTATTATGTCCTGGATCTCCTCCCAGAGAATCAAAGTTTTAGGAATGCTCATTTTATTTTCATTCTTGCTGGAATTTACCTGTTTTTTTTAAAGGTACTGGGCTTTGATTATAAGTATAAATTACTACTACTACCTCACAATGCAAGGTAGTAGCTCAGCCACACATGAGCCCAAAATAATAGGTTCTCAATTTGTGTGTGCATTTCTGGTTGCAACTGCACCACATTTGAAAAACTTTTCTCTGACTTTTTATTACTTCATAAATAAAAAAAGAAGTTAATCAGAAGATGCATGATTGCTCATGAAAATGGACCCGCAAACATAATTAGTTGTAAAGTCAGTGACAGATTATTAGTTGAGAATCTATTCTCAGATACCAAGATTATAAACGGAATCGACCATCCCACACGTGAGTGTGTACGGAGTGAAATGTTGGATTCTTTCACCACAGCAGAATATAGTAGAAGTGTTAATTAACTGCAGAAACCAGAAAAAAAAGCATTATATATTTGGGGTTTCTTAAAAAAATAGCCACTGCAACCATCATTTGAGGGTTATAACTTTACAGACTCTTCTTTTCTTGAAGTCAAAACTAAACTCTTCAAGCTCTTAGTACAGTGCTCTGCACACAGTAAGCGCTCAATAAATACAATTGAATGAATGAATGAACTCTTCCCCCCCGCCCAATGATTCTTATACTTAAAATGATGAAATATCTCAAATAGAGATCATTCTCATGCAATGATTTACCCATTTGTTCTGGAGGGGGAAAATTTGCATAGAGATATGAAAAAGGATAAGAAAAAAATCCCTATACAGGGATCCAAATATATGTGATTATTTTCATATGCTGCCAAACTTGATGAATGTTTCCAAAGAGCAGAACTGGCGCCTCTCTTTGAGGAGGGGGTGGGGTGCCTGGAGTATTGCGAGGATTCCCCCCACCCCATTGAATCTGGTCTCCATTAGAGTCATTTTAACTACTACAGTCTTAAGTTATTTCTAATTTTATACAGACTTTTCAAGTCATGGGATAACTTCTTAACAGTAAAGAGGCTCATTTCAAAGTTTAATAGACCCCAGTATCACTAATTGCTTTATACCAAACAGGACTAAGTCTTGATTAAGTTGTAATGCATCAGGGCCTCTTTTTAATACTTTCCTACAGTAATTTTCTCCAGGTTTTATATTCATCTGAATGTGTGTATACAAATACACACACCCACCAGGCAGCTCTGCCACTTGTCTGCTGGATGACCTTGGGTAAGTCACTTAACTTCTCTGTGCCTCAATTACTTCATCTGTAGAACAGGGATTAAGACTATGAGTCCCACTTGGGACACGGACTGTGTCCAACCTGATTATCTTGTATAGCGCTTAGTACAGTGCCTGGCACACAAATACCACTAAAACAAAAAACAAAAACACCCAACGCTGGCACACAGAAATATTTTTGCATCTACTATATTAATGCAGGAAGAATGTTGGTTTTCAGACACACTTGAGCATAAATGAGCAGTTTTTGGCCAATCAACCTCTGCCCAAAGCTCCCATTGAGGAGTAACAGCAGAAGGGGGGTGGGGGTGGGGGGCAGGGAGGATGCCACCAGCCTGGGGAGCCTTCAGGAAGGCAGGTAAGGACAAGAGGCCAGGCTCCCCCAGGGTGGCTTTTTCCACCAGTCTTCCCGCCTCAATACTCCCAAGATCCCCCAGTTCTCTTCCACAGGACTAGCTGATTTGAAGTCACATAACCTCTAGGGGAGCATAAGGTGCAATTTATTATTTGCAGAATGTTTCAAGTCCCACGATTAAGGGTGCTCCATGAGCGTGCAACCAGGAAAAGACAAAGCTAAACCAACAAACCAGAAGGCCAGGGTGAAAGTGTCAGTACTTGAAAGTAAAAAATAGCAGATGAGACCATACTGAAAAATGCTACCCAAGGACCAACCACATATGATTCCAAGGATGTACTACTGGTAAACAGATGCACATTGTTTTCTTAGGCTTTCATTTGGCTACTGAAGGGGGAAAATGGTCTGTTTGATTTTAAATATTTAAAGACTTTATTCTCTATCTCGAAGTATAATGTCTTGAAGAATAACTGTGCATTTATCTATAATATTCAAAATGAACACATGCCAAAAAAATCACTGCAAAGGCTATTATACATAACAAACCATTGATAACACAGTCTTCTAGACTGTGAGCCCACTGTTGGGTAGGGACCGTCTCTATATGTTGCCAACTTGTACTTCCCAAGCGCTTAGTACAGTGCTCTTCACACAGTAAGCGCTCAATAAATACGATTGAATGAATGAATAACAATTACAACAATTGTTGTAAAGCAAAAAAGCAATAAAGCAAAAAGCCTGTAGCCAAATAAGCCCAGAGGGGAAAAATGCTTGTGACATAAATGATGGAGCCACTTATTGTGATGAATGACTGAATATTCATAACAATGAGATCACTGGAGCAAGGTTCATTGTTAGAGAAATAGGAACTTGCACAGAAATAGGAGCAGGGGTCTGACCAGAATGATTGGTAAATCTCTGAGCACCCATTATATGCCTTTTAAAATGTGCTTTCTTGTAGAGTAGGCATGAAAGCAGTAGAATGCTCACAGCAGTTTCCCTTTGACTCCAGGCAAATGATTAGAAATTGTGTGTTGGGTAAGTCTTTCCTAAATCATGGACGCTCAGCTGGCACTGGCAAAACAACCAACATGCTAGCCTTAGAAAAAAAAAACCACTTTATGAACATTTGGCAGTGGAACCTTACAACCAACAACCAAAAGTTAACCCCATTAACAGTTTCATATCACCAAGGAAAAAATAAAACAAAACCAACAACAAAAAAACAAACAAACCATGAGCTTTCCTGAAATAACCTAGAAGAAACTGCAAAAAATCAGGTTACCTATAATTCTAAACAGGATGATAATCATGCATATAAAAGCATACAGTAGCATGATGGTCAAAGAATCACATACTTCTTTAAAAATGTGTTATAAAATCAAAGTGTTTGGTTTTCTAACTAGCAAATTCTTTCTACTTACATAAGTAGAATTTTCCAAACAATTTGAAAAGAATAAGGGTGAAGAGGTAATAATAAAATAAATAAATAATGATGGCATTTATTAAGCGCTTACTATGTGCAAACCACTGTTCTAAGCGCTGGGGAGGTTACAAGGTGATCAGGTTGTCCCATGTGGGGCTCACAGTCTTCATCCCCATTTTCCAGATGAGGTAACTGAGGCACAGAGAAGTGAAGTGATTTGCCCAAAGTCACACAGCTGACAAGTGGCAGAGCCAGGATTTGAACCCATGACCTCTGACTCCAAAGCCCGTGCTCTTTCCACTGAGCCACGCTTCTTCTTCGATAAAAGGTAGGATGTTTAAACAAAAGAATTGGGGAAAAAATGGGAGTTTGCTCCAGTGATGATTCTCAACTTGGATATCCACAAATTAAAACACCAGAAAATAATATTTAAAGGTTTTCATTATAGTACATTTTCTATTCCCACAGGATTAGGATTCAATTATGCTTAAAATCAAAGTATAAGACTTTCAAACGGTAACAAAATCATTCTACTAAATGAAAATATAGTCAAATATTACAAATACAGCCTGGGAGTGGGTAAAGTACTAACCAGTTACTGCCAGCAGCTGTGAAACTCTCACCTCCATTTCCTCCCGATGAGACCGATCTCTGTCCTCAAATTCACGTGTTCGCCTCCGAGCCTCTTCGAAGGCTTGCTGAGCCAATGCATCTTCCTGCTATCAAAAGAAATCAAATGCAATGAAGCCATTAACTTCATTTTCATTTACAATGAAGCTAAACAATACTCAAAATTCAAAGTATGGCTCTACCCTCCCACAAATACCATCCACAGAGAAAAATTAAAGTCTGGGCTATTTCTAAAAAGAGGCTGTCGTTTTTTGTGTTCATACACCTCCAATATTCTAGTTACTACTCAAATTCTATTACCTGCCTGTAGACCAGGGGAGTGCAGGTTTGTCAAGGACTAGCAGGACGACCCATCTAACAGGATCCTTTGAGATCACGATCAGATCACTGTATATCCAGTTTCAGTTTGCTGAGCATAATAATGAAGGGCTTTCCACTACATACTCCAGTTTACATTTTTTCTTTTTTTTTATGATATTTGTTAAGTGCTTACTATGTGCCAGGCACTGTACAGAGTGCTGGAGTAGGTATAAACTAAAAAGTTTGGACAAAGTCCATGACCCAAATGGGGCTCATGATCTTAATCTTCATTTTACAGATGAGGCAACTGAGGCACAGAAAAGGGAAGTGACTTGCCCCAGGTCACACAGCAGGCAAGTGGCTGAGGCAGGATTAGAACCCAGGTCCTTCTGACTCCCAGGCCCATGATCTTTCCACTAGGCCACTCTGCTTCATCTCCCACTCCTCCCTTGCCCTCACCTCCAGCTAAGCAAAAACCTGCTTATCATTCTTTGCTCCTCTTCTCCACCTCTGTACCATTTTCAGAGAACACAAATGATTGAGAACAGCCCAAAAGCATATGGAACACATCTGTTTAGATTATGTTCATGTTTGTCAATCATGTCCTGATCAATCTCGTGCATTCATCAATCAATGATATTTATTCAGCGCTTAGCGTGTGTAGAGCACTGTACTAAGCACTTGGGAGAATACAATATAACAGAGTTGATAGACACCTTCCCTTCCCACAATGATGCTTCCTTTCTTTGTTTTTGCTCACCCTTGAAGAAAGGCCCCCTCTCTCTCATTCATTCCTTTCTGACACCCTCCCTGTCGACAACACCCAATATGGTGCTTGGCCCACAGTGGGCAGTTAATCAATATTGTAGGCCGAATGCCATTGATTCATCTTTATGATGAACAGATTTTCACAGAGAATCAGGATAATACTGTTTTCAAATTGGATGTTGTGCTATTAATCAACCAAATCCTGACTTTCAGGCTGATGTCACTGTAAAATCCAAGCTATCCCAGTTTCAAATTCAAATTTTTAAAGATCTAAGATATTTGAATATTATGCTGCTAATACATAGGTAACTATATATAGTGTACTATTGGTATACATGGTAAGAGAATGAATACAAAAAGACAAAAAGGCAGGAGGAGAAGGAAAGATGAGGGAACAACTTGAGAATTTACAAATACAATTACATACATGTCAAAGCTTGAAATCTGGCAGTAAAACAGGATTTCACAATGTGCAGTTCTTTAATTCACATTTATCGTTACTCCTAAGAGTTCAAGGCACTTCATAAACATTTCACTGCCAGTTATTAATTAACAATAACTTTAAAAAACCCTGTGTTAATATTTTAATGTACAGTACTTATATTAAACAATACCCACTAGAATGAACTTGTAACTGGGCTTGTAACTTGTAACTTTGTGATTTAAAAACATTTTGGAATTGATGCTATGTTTTAAAATATTAAAACAGTAGCTATATGCATAAATAAAAAGAACCTTATCTGCATTTATCATACTAAATACAGAATAAATTTAATTATCTGTGGTAATGGGAGACAGGAATTATTCAGATAAGTGGAATTTATAGACCTTCCAAAAAAAAAATCAGACTTCAGCCAAGAGTGTTAATCTCCTTCCCCACAAATCCCTCAGCAAAGGTCCTAACAAATATGAAAATGAGTCTGTTCAAATTTTATTTCCTTTAATCTCCTCTGTCCACCCTTAGGCAGAGAGGCTTTGAAGCACTGAACAAAACCTAATAAAATTAGGCAGTGTGGGACAGGTCTTGGTAATTTATGAATTAGAGAATCTGGCCCTGGAATTTAGTAACTGGTCAACAGTATTTTTGGATAACCCGAATTCGTTCTATACCACTGAAAACGTAGGTTTCTTTTTTTGAGAAAACAACATAATCCACCCCTTAAGAACCCAACTAAGTTTTAATATTCCAAGAGGCCAGGTGGATTAATTTTTAAAAATCAAGATGTCTTATGTCTCAATAAATGGCAAATTGCCTTTTTGGCCTAAAGCATTATTCAGCACCCTAAAGCCACCTGTGAAACAACATGAAAATGTCCTTTGTAGCCATCATTAAATAAAATCATCAGTCAATACTGTCACCTGTAAACCTGTGCTTTTCAAAGTCAAATGATGAAGTCACTGAACAACTTAAAATTGCTAACCAAGAGTTATCAATTAGTTTTCCTTTTAAGTGACAATCAGGGAATTATGAAGTACTCTTGTTCTGGCTTACTGATGAGGAGATGAACGCAGCGAGTCTAACAGCTGTTCAAATTGCTGCATTCCTGAGGCCAGTCTGGTGACCACTCCTGTTGGTAGCAGCCCTCGGGGAAGTTCATATTGGCCTAAGTCATCCATCCCCAGTTGGTTCCAGGGAACAAGGGAGACTCGATTTTGCATTTTGCTATTTGTTACACTTCTGTTTGTTCTGGGGTTACACAAGGGGGAAAAAACCGCATTATTGTTTCTTTCACAGTTACCATAGGTAGTGGGGAAAGTGAATGCTGTATTTAGTAAGATATAAAGTGACTTTATGGCAACACAGGAGAAACAAGTGGTGGCAGAAGTAACAAGGGCACTGTGGCTAGGTGTAAGGTGAGACAAGGTAACTAGGAAAGACCTAATTCTTCTTCCACTAAATACTCTCCTCTACTAAACGGGAGTCTTTGCTGCATCTTCTCTTTGTGGGAGTTGGCAATTTCTTCCCACAACTCCCTATCCAAGAATATAACCCTCCACACTTAACCAGTTCCATATTTTATTTATAAATCCCTAAAAGAAATACTAGACAGTGGACAGAACTGTAACCGTATGCAATGCAGATCTAGAGAAATTCAAGATGATTTCATATAGAAATATTTCCACTGGACATTCTGACATAGGTAGAAGAGCCAAAGTTGTAACAAATATGAATGGTTGTATTTTGTGTGTGCTTTCAAATCAGAGCATTCATTTCTCAACAATATTAAAAATAATCTGTTTTATGATCACTAACTGATAACTACTGTAACAAGAACTAGTTTCTGAAATAGGAAACGAGTGACCCGAGTTATTTATACTTGGTAAATTTAAGGCATAAATCCTTCTTACTTAAGGACATACCTTAAATATTGATTACCTTCTCGGTGTATCAACTCCTGGCATTCCCATTCTTCTTCCACTCTACTCTGCTGCTGCCCTGGCATCCCCAGAGAAATTCGGGACTTCTTGCAGCTCTTCTCTGCCTGGCCCTGCTCAAGCAACAAAAGTTTGCCTACAAAGTTGCCTGAGCAGAGGTATAATGCTGGGGGCACTTTAAATGCCACGCTGCAGTTGCAGCCACTGAGTTGACATACATCCCACTTCCCTTCCTTAGAGTCGGCCTGATAACCCCTCTCCCCCATCCCCTTCCCCCCAAAATAATGATGCGTGTTTTGTTTTTAGCTCTCACCCAGTTAATACCTAAGCACTTCACTATTCCTTAAAGTATGATCTGTATAGTAGGGCTTCTATTATTTTATTTCATTTAGTAAATGGAGAGCCCCAAAATCCATAGACCAAATTAGGAGCAGTCAGAAGCAGAATCCGGGTCTCAAGACTCCAGCTCAGTGATCATGCTGTCTCCTTGTTCCTGGTGGTCAGTTGAAATTGTTGTCGTAACACAGGCATGTACATGTGAAATCTGAAACTATCTTACCTGGGCTCGTTCTTCATCAAATTCCAAGCAGCCCATACCATCCAGCCTCTGTAGATCAATCCAGCCTTTCCAGATAACACAGACTCCATTCAGAATCATAGGAGCCTTCAAGTACACCTAAAACATGGCAAAACAAAATACTAATAAAAACTAAACTCCACAATGTGCATCGAATTTCAAAAATTTGAACTTCAGAGAACTTCGAGTTTATCTGATGTAAAAAAAAAGCCATCACCTGCCCCTCCCCACTCCACACCAAAAAATCCAAAACCAATTTTAATTATACAGAGCTGGTTTCAGGAGGAGCTCAAGTGGTTGGTTGCCTGAGGGGTGGGGAGTGTCAAAATTTGAAGGGGTTGCACTTTCCAGGCCCCAACCCTCCCTATGAGCAGTAGAGCCCTTGATAGCATCTCCCTGCTGAATCCCTCTCCCTACCCGGACAGTGCAGATATTTGACGGCCCAAGGCCCAGGGGGTTTAGAAAGTGAACTAACCAATGCCATGGCAGTTCCACTCTTTGTGTACTAAGCCTGTCACAGGGTTGGACCCCAGAACTGATTTCTTCTGAGTTTGATTCTGGGAGGGAGCAGTTTAAGGAGCAGAAGTATTGGAGTGGTAGATAATTCCATTCTTTAAACCTCCTGGAACTGATTACAGATTGAGAGAGAGTGTGTGTGTGTGAATCTCTATATAATAGATCTCCAAATTACATAGGCTAATTTGATAATGTGGAAACTAGGCTAAATAGAACGAGTTTTATTAATTGGGTTTAATTAAAAATTATTTCACTGTAGAATTTCACTATCTTGAACATTTATTTGGCTCAAAAACTATTAAACTTTCCAAACAAATGAAGAATCTTGTATATTCCAAAAGGTGACAATGAGGGCATTAAAGAAAGGTCATTGCTTATCAAACACTTGAATTTTAAGTTTAACTAGAAAAAACATCAGTGAAGACACTCAGCCCTGTAATCATTATTATTAACAGCAATTTCCAAGTGGTGAAAATTATTTTTCTTTCTACCTGGGCTATTTTACGTGTTCCTAAGAGTCTAACAAGTAAGGGTAACAAACGTTGGCCTGCTTTACCAGTCAAACCCAATTACTACTGGTTAGATGAAATGTTCCTCTGCTTGTTTGCCTGAATTTGTTTGAGATCTTCTCTCAGTGCCACTCTACGATGATGGTGAATTACTCACCGAAGACAGGGGGCATCCCTCTCGTTGACCTTAATTTTTCACTCATCACTCACTAGACAAGTATATCTACTGAGCTTCGCTAAGAATGCTGATCCAACCCAGCAAGCTTTGCTGCAACATAGGCAAACATTTCCATGTGAGATGGGAGAGTGGGGAGTGAAAAGGGACAAAAATGATGGGAGAGTGGGGAGTGAAAAGGGGCAAAAATGCTTGTGAGTGAGGCTTTAAAAACCCCCTTGGGCTACGTTGCTCCTCTCTATGGAATGATCCTTGACCAAGATCCCTCTAAATATTCTATTTTTATTTAGCATTTTTTCCTTGTAGGCTTCAATCAGATTGTGCAATTTAACCAAAGGGATAGTTTATACCAAGCTGTAAGGAAGTTTCCTCCAATTTTTCTTATACAACTTAATTTCATTGATTTTTCTCTATACACAGAACACACGGTTCTCCAATACTGTGGGGGTTTGCATTCTTGCAGAAACCCACATTTAGGTAAACACACACCGTAGTACTCACCCTGTGACCGATGCCGTGTGCATGTGCACAACAGCTTCGTCCAACACCCCACTGCGCTGTAACCAGATGGACACACGATGTTCAAGGAACTTGCCCTATATCTGCCGTCTCATCAAGTTCTAGCTCAAATGCAGTGTGAAAATCAGCGCTATGGCAGAACTGAGTATTTAAACTATGATCTAAAATTGTAATTTCTGCCAATTAATGCCTTTAATTAGACCTGAAGAGCAAGAATAGTTATATAAGGCACAAACAATACCCTGCTGGGTCAGACCAATTTCTATCTAGTCTAATATTTTGTTTTGGATGGTGGCAAGGATAAGAAATTAAAGTTTTCCCCTGCCACAATCTTTATTTATTGTACTACCCTTGCTTTCTCCTTACTCTAGAAATCTGTTTGACTTGAGCCATCCTCCTGTAATAACTTCACTTTTACAAAGTGTGTGCATATGTTTGGAATGTCAAATTTATATAAAAAAGGAAACTTGAATATTACAATCACTCAATATATTTACACCATACCTCCCTTTTAGTCTGTCCTATTAAAAAAAATCAAAAATCATAAATACATTTTTAATGTTGCTTATGGAGCATTTTTTAAATAAAAGGCAGTGATTCATATTTGAATTAGAAAAAAAATGTACACTACTGAAAAAAATTCTCTCAGCAACACACAGGCACTCTTACTCATATCCTCCCTTCTTCCTGGAACTCCCTCCCATACATATGTGGCAGACCACTGCTCTCCCCTTCTTCAGAGCCCTTCTGAAATCACATCTCCAGAAGGCCTCTCCCAAAAGATTTCTAATCTCCCCACCTGACACCCCCAACTGCCATTTCAGCACTTCCAAGCCACCTAAACAATTAAGCACTCACAACTCCCTTGAGCATTCAAGTACATCTCTTTATACTCTATTACTTCCTCCTATTGGAATTTATTTCAGTGTCTCCCTCCACCCCACCAACACCGTTTGACTGTAAATTCCCTGAGGGCAGAGATCGTGCCTGCCAATTCTATTTTACTCACCTAAGTGCTTAGTATAGTGCTCTACCCATACTAGGTGCTCTATAAATATTATCGATCGACTGACACAGGGATATACTCATCGGATAAGCAGCATGGCCTAGTGGACAGAGAATGGGCCTGGGAGCCAGAGGACCTGGGTTCTAATCCCGGCTCTGCCACTTGCCTGGTCAAGTCACTTCACTTCTCGGTAGGTTCCTCTGTTCTCTCATCTGTAAAATGGGGATTCAAAACCTGCTCTTCTTCCTACTTAGACTGTGAGCCCCCCTGTTGGATGGGGACTGTTTCCAACCTGATTTTCTTGCATCTACTTCAACGCTTAGTACTGTGTACATAGTAAGCGCTTAACAAGTACCACGATTATTACTATTAGTAGAACTGTCTTCGGCATGAAGTAGAGCAAAGCGGTCAGAGCGTGCGAGAAAAAAACCTGTTCCTGCCATTGGATCCCTCAAGTTTGTGCCGTTCCGAGGAAAAAACAGAGCAATCATAACAGGAGCATAAAAGAATAAGTCAACCCCAGCCACCAACTATCCTGTTCCCTATGCTCAAACCCGGCAGTGATTGATTGTGGGCAATGACTGTGGCTTCTTTTTAGCCATACCTGCTCTGACTGGTACCGCTCCATTTCTTGATGGGTTTCCTGCACTTTTCACTGCTGCCTGATGCAAAAGCAGATCAGAAGTGGCAAGAGCAGGTGAGAAGCCCCAGCTCTCAGCATCACCCTTATGACCGCTGCAACCCCCACTGCTCAGGCTATTTAAAGGAGTAGTACACATTGCACATGCATGCTCTTTTGGGCCAGTGCCCTGGGCTTCCACTATATACACAGGGAAATGGTGATCCTATTAGACTTGAGGCTTTAGACCTCGGCTCAATGCATTCTGATCTGTGGATATTGACTTTTTGATTTTGTGATGCTATTTTGCAGTACTTGAAAAAAAATCCTTTGGCAAATTTAAGTTTAATGAAAAGCTAAGAAAAGGGTTTGTTGTGGTGGGTTTAACTCATCCAATTAACTAATTTCATGAGGCACTCCCAAGGAGCGTCATGAGGACTCCCATTCCTAACGGATTGGAAACTAGAAAGGAGACCTATTGTATAACTCTAATACATTGACAAATTTCCATTAAAACACTCTTCAGTGTTTAACTTGAGCTACCATCTGTTTATATTTATTTATACCACCCCCTCCCACTTTTGAACAAAGTCATTTTTCCTGTCAAAAGATCCAATCAACCATATTGATGCAATTTCCTCATTTCAGAGAAAGAAACATAAAGCTTCATTTCTCCCCCCACCCCCCACTTTAGGATGAAGGGAAATAGTCTACCGTTATAGCCGAAACCGTTTAACCACACATTTCCTTCTGTTCAGATAAGTTCCTCTCTACCATTCTCAACACAGAACACAGAGGTCCTATCATATGCTTGGTGCAAAATATCTGCATATACTAACTTAGCATTCTACCTCACAAAAGCCCAAACAATATCACCTTTTATATCTCATACCAACTTAACCAGATTGACCACATTTTCTGCTCAAGACCCACACCTTTCCCTTTTTAATATTAGGAGAAAAGAACAAAGAAAAATGAGTGTGTAGAATAAATGTGCCAGCATGCCATTTATTTGTCCATTCATTTCCAATTTTCAATCTAGCCATGACACATTATTTGAAAATGACAGTCACTAATATAATATTTCAGGGGATTAAATTCTATGGACAGTATCTAAATTTCCTTGATAATTACTCAAACCAACACCTTTCTTTACTAACAATGCACAATACATCAGCATTTGTTTTTAATTGGGAAGTAATACTCTTAAGCACCTTTAAAACTATCTGGCCATTAAAGACTCTCTTTGGAGTTCTCCAAAAACCTTCCCTGATAGCCTATTCCGGTTTTATCACCCCAAGTCCAGAAGTTACTCATTATGTAAAAACAAATTCTCCTTGATGCATTTTCCTTTATTCAACCTCTATGGAGATCGAAATCAACTGATCAGCATTCTTCTCGGAAGCAAAAGAATATTGGCGCCAATGCTGTAACAAAATATTTTTGCTTAGGGGCAAGTTTCATGAATGGCACCCCTACCGATGCATTTTCAGTCCAGGGTAGGGGTGGGAGGGGAAGAGATACGTGTGTGTGGATATGAACAGCTGCCCTGCTTGCCTTACATGAGTTGTGCTTCTGCCAGATTGACATGATTTTTGAATCTCCTGACTGGCTGGAGCATTATTTTTTACTTCTGAATCCAAGACATTGGCCCAGTCATGACATAAAATGTTTCCCCTTTAGAATTCTTAAGTGACCAAAATAGCATAGTTCAAGTGGAGCACTCTAATTTTTCATTGAGGAAGATACCCTTTTTGTTAAGGAAATCAAATACGATATTCAATTTTCCCTCCCAATTATTTAGTCAAAGATTGCATTTTTCAGGAAACACATACCCCATCAAAATTGATGTGATAGGTAGGATTTGAAGATATACACATTAAAGTGCATTTATTTCAATATGAGATCCTATAAATCTCCTTAAAGTAGTACCTTGATTTAATATTAACAAAGTCGCAGATTCTTCTCTAAAAAAATATGGTTATGCTCCACTTGGACATTTAAAATAAAACACTTTACTGCCTTTCTAAAACAATTTCTTAAAATTTTAATTACAATGGGTTCCATAAGGACTTCAATTTCAATCAAGGCAATAATTTGATTTTTAAAAAACTGGTCATATATTAACGATCAGGAATGTGTTTCTGAAGTTTTACAGAAAAGTTAAAAAAAAAAAGGTTGGGTACCATTATTTTATTACCTCTCCCATATCTTCAAAAATTTTCTCACAAGATGGGGTACCATGTTATAATGTGGATTTCTGGGTCTCCATCACTACCGACTTCTCAGAGATCCCCCAATGTCAGACTACAGTTTTGATGTGAACATTGCACCTAACTAGAAAAACTTTCCCAGCAGGACATAAGTGAGGCTCTTGCCCCTCCTATTTCCCCACCTGGAGTTGGCTCTTTGCTGCCACTGAAGGCCCCTCTCCAAGTGGATCCAGTCCCAAGTATCAGTGAGCTGGAGACCTCTGGATGGATACAGAGGGGGAGCCCGCTCCCCCTTCTCTCCCTTTTCCTCAGTTTGCTGGCTCACTGCCACTGCTTAGAGGTAAAGGAACTCTGGGAACTAAGCAATAGCAACTTCCCCTGCCCCTTCCAAAAGGGTGTGTATTGGGGGGTGGCGAGAGAGAGAGAAGAGGTCCTTTAGGGATCCTACTAAACTGGGATCTGTACTAGAGTAAGGTTTACTACATAATGGAGTCTAAGTGTTCACATTACTGTCCTAACTGAACATTGTTGCCTCATCCTCTATTACTAGGGAGAGAATCTCATAAATTGCTGAGATTTTGATTACATGCTACTGGTGGAAAGATCAGATGAACACTCAGTTCTGCCAGAACACATTCTTTCACTCCGGGTCTTGACTAGAATACGACTGCAGGATTAGGGAACGCTCTTCCGACACAGACCTGCCTAGATATTATGCGGCAAGGTATTGGGAGAACCAGCTGTGCGTGTTGGAGGACATGGTGAGCACTACAATGCGAGTTTTCCTGAACATGGAGTTCCACAAGAACGCAATCCCACATTAAAAGAGAGCTAGGTGTCCTGGCAACATACGAGTTGGCATATCATACTTATCAGGTGCTCATATGAAGATGTGGAATCTCACAAGAGTAGTAAGAAGTAGATTACATGACAAGATGCTAAAAACTATCCAATTTCTCCTAGTCACCTGTGACCTGAGGGGCACACACTGCCACTCAGGTACTCAACTGTCAATGCAGTGTTTGGCCCTTCACCCAGGACCAACTACACTACCACATGAAGGGGGAGGGTGGCCACCTCTCAGGTTTGGCACATAATAACTTCATCTTATAGGCAACTTAAGGTCAAAACATTGTAGATTGGAACCAACTTGCCCACAGAAGCCATATTATAAGTGGGGGCTTGGATCCTGAACCAAGACGGGTTTTTTTTTTTTTTAACTAAAATCACCCAGTACTCATTCAATTACAGATGAGTAATGTAGCCACATTCGTATATACATATTGTAAATAATAATCATGGACATAAAAATCACATAGAAAGTTTATTAAAAATCCAGTACATAGGGAAACTAGCACAGTACTGTTCTGTTCAATGTGCATTTTCCCTACCTACAAATGATCTACAACACATAGACAGATTTTTAAGCCCTTTATATATTTATTACAAAAAATGGGCTAATGGGTCTGATCAGCTGAGGATTCCAGGGGGTTTTAAGGCGATTTCAAGGGACTTTTAGAAGGTTCTTGGTTGGAGCTTGAGTATTCCGCACCCCCTGCCACTGCTGTGACCCACAGCCCCCGCCCTCCAGAACCACAAAGCCGGGGGTCTGGGACCAAACTGGGGTGGCTGCAGAAGGGGGCTGCGAGGCAACCCCCCAGCTGCTGCTGCTCACGCCACCACCAGCTGTGGCGGGGAAGGACGGGGGCGGGGGTGCTACGTAGCAACCCCTACAGCTGCTGCTCCTGCCACCACGGATGCCAGCCCCATTCCTCGCATTTGCGGCCCTGGAGGGTAGGGGTTGCAGGCCGTGGAAGGGGCTGGCAGCGATGGCAGGAGTGACATTGAGTGGGTGGTTGGGGAGGGGGGCTGGGGGTGGGGAGGCAACGGGGTGAGTGTGAGGAAGGGAAACAGGAAAGCCGCGAGGAGGAGGGAGGGGATGGGGTTACATAATACTTACCTTAAGAGCCTGGCGTCGTAAAGTCGGACCCGACGTCGTAAACCTGAAACAGGGGTGTAAATTCAGAGACGTCGGAAGTGTCATTCGTCCTAACTCGGATCGTCGTTAAGTCGAGGACTGCCTGTACATACACTTTGGTAGCTGTTGTCTTCTCATTGCATATGTAAACAGCAAGTAGGAAAGAGGCAGAAGCAGAACCACAAGAGCAAGAGCTCTCCCCTTCATGCTTCTGGTTTGGCCCCCTAACATTCAGGCAAGCAGCAAGTGGCAAAGAGCCGGAAGTAGGGTTCAAATGGTGGAGTAGGCAGGGTAGGTAGTGTCCACTCTGCCTGTAATGATAAATCATCCTTATAAACCAAGCCTCTTTGGGGCATTGCCGAGGAATTCATATTTTTCTAAAGTACAGTGGAACACATTCTCTAAATGGTGGAAATCCACACCAATAGCAGATGGCCAAAAAAAGTCCAGATTTCTGAACAAAATTGGACAGGCACCTGTCCCTAACTGAACACAACTGTATTTAGCTGTCATCCCAATTCCCAGTGTCCCAAATTGATTGGGACTTAGTCTTGTTCTGATAACCACACCTACTTTTAACTCAGTTATCTGAACTTTTGGAAATCTTGGATAAGCACATGGCCACTTTGTTCACTTTTCTAAATCTTTCTTTTCCAAAGACCCATGCTAGTTTCAGATAATTGTATTCCTATTGAAAAGCCAGTTCCACGAAAGACCTAAAACCCAACTCTTTTACTAAATAACTCTTTTTATTTCTACTAATTGCTTTGTCTCAATGGATTAGTTTACAGAGGTGACAGACAGCCTGTTGGGTTTTTTTTGTTTAAAGAGGGTGACTCTTCTCTAAAGGAACTGAACCATTTCCTCCCCGAAGCTGTCACCAGCTTTGTCACCAGGCAACCATTACAGTTCTCAACTCCCACTGACTAGTGAATCAGCCATCAGGAATCCGTTACTACTGTGACAGTCATGAGCCCCCAGGAAATAAGAGATCCCAGTGAAGTGGTATGCCCCTTCCTTTTCATTTGCAGTCATTTTTCCAGGACTAAGCTCTGACTCATCCAGATTTTATCACATGCTCCCACCCATTCATAAATACACAGTCAGTTGCTTTTCTGCTGGATGATTACTGCAGTCACTGCTACTCCCACCTGCCCCCGAATCATATTAAATATGACATATGTTTTAAAATCATTTCTCCAACAATGATTTAACTTAATTTGTCAAACACTGCTTCCTGGGTAATATAAAAGAGAGCCAAGACATAGATATTTAAAGAACAGATCTTAAAAGAGCAATTTTCCAGTGCTCTAAAAAGGTCAGTTTGCTGAGAGTCCAAATTACTCAAACTGTGACTTCGGCTTCAGCGCCTATTAGCAGTTAATGACGTGTCACTCTTCAAATTAGCAAAACCCTTCTGTTATTTCAAATAACTGGGAGGCCACTTGATCATCAGCCTTCCAAATCTATTCTATGATTTGTACTTTTACTATATGAAGACTATTTCTTTCCTAAAAAAAGGCACTGACCAATCCTAACACCATGAATTGTAAATCTTCATTTTGCCTCTCGGTGCTAACCCCTCTAGACCCAGTTTCAAAGTCTCACTATTCTCAACCCAGTCTCTCACCCTGGCGAATTTTAACCTTAATTTGAATTGTAAACCCAGTGGGGAAAAAATGCACTTCTTTGTATAGTTTGCACATAACTTGTAAATCAGAGCTAGAAAGATACATTTTTAGGAGTCATCATTCCAAATATGATGATGTTTGGAATATTCGGGCTGCTGCATTACAATTCTTACCTTTAGACAATGTTAGCAGAAATCACCATTCTGGGCCCAGGTCAAAAACATGTTGTCAATTTGCCCTGCTTTTCTCCCAGTACTCACTCTCCCTCTATGCTGCTTTCTACAGCTCTACATAGGCTGAATTTTCAGAGCCCAGCCCAAGCTCTTCCCAAATTTTTCAGTGCTTTGCAGATTTGGATGGAGCCTGGCTCACTTAAGTGCACCCCCCTGATTTTTTTTTTGGGGGGGGGGAGGGCGCCTGTGCTTAGGCCGACATTTAAGAGAGGAATGTGCTCTTCAGATGTAACATTCAGTAAATCATCAGATCTTGCCGATTTTTTCCTTTATAACATTTCCCAGATCCTCTCCATTTAAACACCCATCACCCTGGTCCAAGGTCTTGTCATATCATGATTAGACTACTGAATCAGCCTCCTCACTGGTTTCCTTATCTCCAGTCTCTCCCCAGCTCAGTCCATACTTCAACCTGAAACAATCACTCAGCACACAAGCCTCAGCTTCTTAAAAAATCTCCCACAACTGCCTATCGCCACATTGAGGGGAAACTCCCAACCCATTAGCTTCAAGGCTCTCCATCATATACATTAGCTCTCTTCACCTGATACTCAACTCACACTCTTCGCTCCTTCCAACTTACCTCATTCTCAACTCTCCCGCCTCTGACTTTTTGCTCATGCTGTTCCTCTGGCCTAGAATTCTTCTCCCCGCAAATCCTCCAGACCATAGCTCTTTCAATCTTCAGAGCCTTCTTAATATCCCACCTCCCCCAGGAAGCTTGCCCTAATTAATTCACAACACCCCAGTCACATCATCATTACGGTATTTGTTAAGAGCTTATTATGTGTCAAGCACTGTTCTACGCACTGGGATAGATACAAGTCAATCTGGTTGGACACAATCCCTACCTCGCAGGGGGGCTCACAGTCTAAGTTGGAGGGAGAATAGGTGTTGAATCCCCATTTTACAGTTGAGAAAATGGAGGCGCAGAGAAATTAAGCGATTTGCCCAGGGTCACAAAGCAAGCACTTGGCAGAGTGGAGATTAGAACCCAGGTCCTCTGAGTCCCAGGCCCATGCTCTCTCTCCATTAGCCCAATATCCACCCCTACCCCTTGTGTATTTTAATCTTCTCATCAGCACTCATGTACGTATACTTGTTGATATTTATATATTTATCAGCACACCGTTATTTGTTCAGCTGTTTCTTCCCGATATGTTTACACTGCTTTCTGCTTTATCCTTGCTATTCCCCCTTGCTTTTACTATTTGTACATTTTTTTGTCTGAATTCCCTGCTCCTCCCTCCCCCTTATTAAATTGTATGCTCCCTGAAGGCAGGGAATTTGTGCCTTGCAACTACTGCACTCATTAGAGTACCTAACACTAAGTGCTCAACAAATATCATTAATTGCTATGTAGCCCAGCTGATGCCAGGCAAGGGCAAGTAAATAAAACTAAATCAAAGAGCATGGACATGTCCCCTTCACCTTCCTCCCTCTTACTGCTTAACTGGGCAATGGGCAGGCAGTGAGTGTGTGTGGAGCAAAGTCTACACATGGCTCTACTCTCTTTTCCTGGTCCTGTACACCCCTCTGTCATGTATGTGTGTATGTGTTTTAAAACTCTTGCAAAGTATTCATCGAGTGCCTACTGTATGTGAAAACACTGGACTAGACACCTGGGGAAACATACAGAAGCCAAAGATGCATTCCCTGCTCTGGAAAAGCTTCCAACCTAATGGGAGAAATAACAGATATAAAATGATCAATCAAATGATTGAGAGGATGGAGACAACTGAATAAACCAGTAACCAATGAACAGATAACTACATGTGATGAGTTGACTGATAAGAAGGCATGGCCAGGAAGATTGGTGTGGGGAGTTAATCTGGGAATATGTCCTGAAAGAGGTAGATTTTTGGCAAGGAGTGGGAGAGGTGGGGAGAGGGGCACTTTGGAAAAAGGGAGGGATATGGCTGGCAAAGTTAAGTGGGGAGGACATTTCAGACAAGGGGAAAAGCATGAACAATGGATGTGCTTGGGATGTGGTGGGATGTACTTGGAAAAAGTGAAGCCACAGTACAAAGGAAGAAGCCAGCTGATGGACAGCCTAGGACCTGATGGCTAGAATAAATAGGGGTAAGGGCAGGAAGCTGAGGCAATAACTGAAGGATGTGGTACTGTCGAGGGATTTTTTTTCCCAGCTTAGGGAAGAGAGACTGAAGAGAGTAGACACTGTTGCAGGGAGTCCAGAAAGGAGGCTATTACAGGAGTGTAGTTGGAAGGCAATGACAATAAAGGGAGAATGGTATATGGCCCAGAAGTGAACCTCGTGGGATGAGAGAGGAAGAGGAGTCAGTGTAGGAGACAGAGTGGTCAGAGAGGTAGGATGAAAACCAGGAGTTTACTGTGTCTAAACTCAAGACCAGGAGAGTTTCTAGGAGGAGAGAATGACTGACTGTCAAAAGTACCGGAAAGGTCAAAAAGGTTTAGATCAGAAAAGAGACTTCAGCAGAAGAAAGCTTGGACTCCGTGGTGAGCATGGTCTCAGTACAGAGGAGAGGGAAAATTCCAGATTGTAGGGCTACAAGTGATCTGGCAGACAGGAAACAGAGGCATCAGATGAATATTGCTCTTTCAAGGAATTTAGATAGGGGTGGGAGCAGAGAGCTGAAGCAATAACAGAAGGATGTGGTAAGGTCAAGGGATATTTTTTCAGCATAGGGAAGACTTGGGTGTGTTGATAGGCAGGCAGGAAGGAGCCAGGAGTGAAAGGTTGAAGATAGAGGAGTCAGAGAGGGGAGGATGGTGGAAATGAAGATTTTTTTTAAGGGCCCAAAGGATATGGAACCCAAGGAACAAGTACAGAGGGTGGATTTTATGAGTTGGAGGTTTCGTCTTAGGATTCAGCTGATTTGGAGGAGAATGTAAATGTAGAGGGGAAGAATATCAGGAAGGAGGGGATTCAGCTGATTTGGAGGAGAATGTAAATGTAGAGGGGAAGAATATCAGGAAGGAGGGAAATGGAGAGGTGGGATCCTTGGGGTGGTTCATCATTCATGATGTCTATCTTCTGCATACAATTTGCAAGATCGTCAGAGATTAGGGAGAGAGTAGGTGGGGGCCCTGGAGGTTTCAGAAGGAAGTTCAAGTCTAGAATAGTTGGTAGGGGATATAGGTGCGGGAGCTGAGAAAGGAAAAATACCACTGTTTATCCCAGCTTCAGGTCCTTGTCTCTCGGAATTTGAGGGAGCGTGCGTGTATGTGTTTTAGGTGGAGGGAATGGGGAGAATGGATAAAGAGAAAGGGGTGGTCTGAAAAGTCTGATGTGGCCCCAGTCGGACCATTGGGAAGTTAAGGCTACAAGACTGGCCTTTTCTGACTTTGTCCATGGCTTTCTCTTGATCTCCAATTTGCTTCAGTTTCTTACTTAATCATTTGGTCAGTAATTTTAACCCAACCATAATATATCTAATGTCCCAGAAGAGGGAGAAGTGAAGGTAACAAACCAGACATAACTTTGGAGGGTACTATCTCTTTCATTCATTCATTCACTCATATTTACTGAGTGCTTATTGTGTGCAGAGCACTGTATTAAGTGCTTGGGCGAGTACAATACAACAATAAACTGACACATTCCTTGCCCACAATGAGCTTACAGTCTTTCAGGCCACTAGAGTATCATTTAATGTACTAGAATGGTAATGTACTGATATCTCTAGTGAATGAAATTTTCCAAAAAGGGAGAAGACAATAAATATTTCAGGTATATTGAATAGTTACATTCATGAGTAGGCAAATGTGGGTTGTCCTTTCTATTCAGTCATGGTACCACTCGTACCCAAACAATAACAATAATAAATTATTAATAATATCAGTACTTGTTAAAGCCTATGTGCCACTAAATGTTGAGGTAGATACGAAATAATCAGGTTGGACAGTTCCTGCCCCATATGGGGCTTGCAGTCTAAGGTGGTGGGAGAATTGGTATTTAATCAAATCTCCCAATGTCACGTAGTGGGCAGTGGTGGGATTCAAATACAAATCCTCTGACTCCCAGGCCTGTGCCTTTCCACTAGGCCATTCTGCTTCCTACAACGTCACCCCCTCATCAATAGAGTCAGTCCTCCCAGAACATGGGAATTATGTTCTTGACAAACTCTGCATTAAGAAAAACTCATATTGTGTTATGCCATGTCCGCGTGCACAATCATTTCTGCCAACACCCCACGTTGTATCCAGATGGCTGCACGTTGTCCAGAAAAAAGAAAAAAAGAAAAAAAGTTTCCTAATTCTCCAGTAGTGTTCGATCCAAAATGTGTAGTGAAAACACATGTTCTGGGAGAACTAACTCTACTGCTATTTCCATTTTCTCTGAAAACATCCAGATGCTGACTTTTGTAGGCTGGGGTCCTGCCTGTGAAGCAGTTGGCCTTTTAAAAAAATTAGTATTATTATTAGTAACAATAACAATAATAATAATAATTGTGGTATTTGTTACCCATTTACTATGTGCCAGGCTTTATACTAAGTGCTGGGGTGAATATAAGATTGGACATAGTCCATGTCCTGCATAGGGCTCTCAGCCTTATCCCCCACTTTACAGATGAAGTAACAGGCACAGAAGTAAAATGACTTGCCCAAGGTCATAAAACAGACAGGTGGTAAGGCCGGAATTAGAACCCAGGTCCTCTGAGTTACAGGCCCGTGCTCTTTCCACTAAGCCATGCTGCTTTCCTGTAGGCCTTAGGTTTAAAGCTTAGGGTGTCTTTAACAGCAAACGTGATATTAACTTTCATTTTTATGACAAAGTTCATTTAAAGAATTGGTCACCACCTGTTACTATTCTCTTGTGTTACTTATCTACAATGGTTTCAAGAAAAGACAGTTTCATCAACCCAAAAAACCAAGTTATGAGGCAAGACTGTACCACATCTCAAAATTTTCTTGCAAATGACCAAAAGGGATTTGACATCAAATTACAGTATCCTTCTGAACTTAATAAAACTTTGCTAAATGGTGGTAATGTATTGAAAAACTTAAGTTTCACATTTTTTATTCAAATTAAAAGTCTTTCCAAAAGCAACTGAATAAAAATCCATTACAACAGAACACTTATGCATCCGTTAACTTTTAAAAATAACTTTGCCAGAACATGTGTTTTCGCTATGCTTTTTGGATAGAATGTGGTGGCTGAATTAGGGAACGTTCTTCCGACAATATGTGCCTGCCTCGGTAGAATGTGACCTCAGAGTTGAAAGAAACAGTTGTGCACATGTGTGTGAATTTGGGATTTAGTATTCACAACATGAATACTAAAATGAGAGTTTTCTTTCACACGGGGTTCTTTACATTTTAAAATTGCCTCTACATCCCACCAACTTTGAAAAAAGACTAATTAAAAAAATTGTTTTCCTTACATTGAATTGCACATACTTCTTGATGCTATTAATCAGTCAATGGTATTTACAGAGCACCTCAAGGCAGAGCACTGTACTAAGCGCTTGGAAAACTACAAAGCTAAACACCCAACCTCTGCCTTGAAAGAGCTTACAATCTATTGGGACAGAAGATAGATAAAAATGATTTACAAAGAAGGGGGCCATGAGGAAGAACAAGGACATAATAGACAGTAGTACAAATACGTCAGGATAAAAATATCAGACTAAATAATTTCATCTACCTGGACATATAAGTGCTATAGGAAGCTGTTGGGTTCATGGGATTTAGGGTGTAGGGAATTAATTGGGAAAGGCTTCCTGGAGGAGATGGGATTTTAGTAGAGCTTGTGTCTGGAGTATCTGGGGGGATGTGGAAGGGGAAAGAGTTCCGGATTGGGGGGAACAATGTGAACAAGGGGTCAGGAGTGGGAGACTTGATAATGAGGAATAGTGAAATGGCTGAGTGTGGAAGAAGCAAAAAGGGTGTGCACCGGGGAGTAGCAAAGTGAAGAGAGCCTGAAAATAAAGAAAGCTAGTGGAAAGCCTTAAAGCCAATGGAAAGGAGTGTTTGCTTGATGCAGAGTGAAACTTAGTACAGTGCTCTGCACACAGTAAGCGCTCAATACGATTGAATGAAATGGCTAGCTATAAGGAAAAAAAAAGAATGTCATATTGTTCTTTTTGTACATACCATGTTAGGTTTGTTTTAATTACAATATCTTGAAAATTCCAAGATCATGAATGAGGTTCATCACAGAACAAATGAATGCATTAGTTCAGTTTTCCCAACATTGCAATTTCTCATCAATATAAATTAGTTTAATTGATAGGAAATAGTTTGCTGAAGTATTTTTAATCAGTGACAACTGCAAAAACTCATATTGCTTGCTCCACAATGTACCTGCCTTCCCATGACACTCAAAAGGCACTAAATAATTAATGAACGTAGAGTGGGATATTTGATTATTTCACTGAAACTATTCTGTCCCAGAGGGACAATCTCTGGTGTTGAATGTTGAGCTTCCTTCTTCCATGCCAACTTTTGAGTTCATAGCTGCCAAAAAGGATGCCAGTAAGTGACAGTTCAATTTCATGATTTTAACTCACCAGTTAAGAACTAGATTAAAGAAATACATTTTTATTACCATTATTATTATTATTATTATTTTTAATAATAACAATGGCATTTATTAAGCGCTTACTATGTGCAAAGCACTGTTCTAAGCGCTGGGGGGGGTTACAAGGTGATCAGTTTGTCCCACGGGGGGCTCACAAACTTAATCTCCATTTTACAGATGAGGTAACTGAAGCACAGAAGTTAAGTGACTTGCTCGAAGTCACACAGCTGACAATTGGCAGAGTCAGGATTTGAACCCATGACCTCTGACTCCAAAGCTTATGCTCTTTCCACTGAGCCACTATTTGAAAAATTAGTTTCACTTCCTTTCTAAACATGCTAAGGGGGCTGGGGATGTGTGGAGGGGAGGTGGTCTTGACAACTAACTGAATAATTTAAAGAATAGTTCCATGCAGGTTTGGGCTGTTCCCGCAATTTCTATTCAGAGTCCCACTATCTAGTGACCAGGCTCTATTTTTGCACCAAGCCTACGCAGTTAGAGTGGGGAGCACAACACATACATGAGTTAATTTCACCTGCATGGCAGTAGCCCCCCCCCCACCCCCCCAAATTGTGGCCCATGTCCTTTCCTGGTCCTGACCAACCAAGTCTAGATCTGGACACCAAACCCCCAAGTATAGCTCAGGCTGGGCTAGACCAGGCTTTACAAGATGGTCTCTCTCATAGCCCAATATACTGCTACTCTTTTTTTTTTAAATGGCATTTGTTAAGCACTTACCGTGTGCCAGGCACTGTTCTAAGCACTGGGGTAGATACAAGATAATCATGTTGGACACAGTCCCTGTCTCACATGGGGCTCACAATCTTAATCTCCATTTTACAGATGAAGTAACAAAAGCACAGAGAAGTGAAGGGACTTGCCCAAGGTCACAGAGTGGGTAAGTGGCAGAGCCGGAATTAGAGGCCCGTGCTCTATCCACGAAGCCATGCTACTCGCCAGTTTACTCTCTTTGATCCTTCCAAGTTCACCTCCTAACGGTCCCATAGTCTTCCCTCTCCCACCTCTGGCTTCTTGCTCATGCCTGCTTTCCCAGCCTGGAACTCCTTGTCCCCACTAATCCAGCACACCACAGCCCACTTCCTTTGGGAAGCCTTCCCTGATTAATAAACACCACCCTGGTCAAGTCATTCCAACACCACACTAGCACTTTCATTCCTATCCTCAGCACTTATATACCTAAGAATATTTGAATATTCAATTATTTATTCCACTATTTCATTCTGATCCATTGTACTACTTCCTTTTGTATCTTTGATCTCCCACCTGCTTCCATTATGTGTACATCATTTCTGTCTTTCTGCCCACCCCAATATACTGTAAATTCCTGAAGGGCAGTAATTATTGCTTCTGTGGTATTTTCCCAAGAGCTTGGTACATACAGTGCAGCTTTCCACTGAGTAGGTGCTCAATAAATACCATTAATGATTGATTGATGAGGCTAGGTACTTAAAGTAAAGATACTAGACATAAAGGCATTCAGTGCTGTGTCTACCAGAGACAGAATCGCTGAAAAATCAGTCTGGAATAGAACCAGAAGACTGGCTACCCACAGGTGCACCATGGTGCACATGGAATCAAAACATCGGTCTTCTCCCTGGCCCCAGTAAGCACGCTGTTTTTACATCCTTGCAACTGATTGTTATATTACTGCATTGCATATTATAAAGCTGCAAAAGAAACACACAGCTTTGAATGATTCATTTTCTCTTCTGTGGAAGGTCTTCAGCTTGGTTTCTTTGGCTAGAGCGCCTCACCCCCGTCTCACCTTATTTGCCCTCATCTTCCCTTGG
Organism: Tachyglossus aculeatus; assembly: GCF_015852505.1. Classification (NCBI taxonomy): domain Eukaryota; kingdom Metazoa; phylum Chordata; class Mammalia; order Monotremata; family Tachyglossidae; genus Tachyglossus; species Tachyglossus aculeatus. The sequence goes on along the minus strand of NC_052101.1, from coordinate 84,325,442 downwards.
AACCACCTAAGCTTCAGCTATTGTTAACAGGCCAGCAGGAGCCTCTCCAGAAGTGACCAAGAGGGCATGCAAATACAATTCCCCTCCTGGCCAGGTATGCCTGCCTTGGCCTGCTCCACGTGGCAGAAAGCTGCAATTTCTCCTTCTTGTGCCCTGTGAACTCTGGGCAGACCTTTCCAGGCACACCCTCATAGCCCTTCTCAGGCCAAGTCTTTTCCTTCCCCCTACAAAAGCAGTGCTGACTTTAGGATGAACAGGTTAGACAGTAAAGAGGTTAAAAGAGTTGGAAATGTCACAGAGAACGACACTGTGGATGGCCCAATCGCTCACCCTGCTTCCCACCCAATGCTCCTGGGCTTCAAATTGGGCCCAGAAAGACAGTCAAAGCTATAGACTAAGGCAGCGACGAAACGACTGATGAAGCTATGGCAAGGAACCAGAGAGCAAACCGCAGGGGCCAGAGGAAAAGGAACCTGGTCCCTGCCAGGGATCACAAGAGTACAGGCATGAAACAGAAAATCTGGAGAACACAGCATAAAAAAAATGAGGATGGGAAGCTTTTGTTCTGGACACCCTCATCTCTTCAGTAAATTTGCTTAAGCTATTTCCAAGGGGAGGAAAAAGGGAGGGGTGGATGCAGAGAAGGGAGTTAAAAAAACCAAAAAGAAAACAGATCTGCACCTTTCTAATTTACTCTCTCCCAACCCCTCCTGCTGTTCCCACAGCACACCCGAGCCAGTGCATCAAGCAATGTATCCACTACCCTCCTCACCTGCCAGTTACCGAGGACATCCAGGCTGCAGAGAGTCCAAGGGCCAGAACCAGATCTAAATGGACCAGCAGTCATGGAAATAAGCAATAGGGTAGCCTGAACATCTAAGAGGAACTATGGCAGTGTGACCAGTCCTTCCCAACAGAACAAAATGGAAACAAGGAAATCGGGTGTTTCTTTGGTTGTGGCTCCTCCCTTCTGGCTAGATCAAGGGAGTTAATGGAGAAGATAGGGAGTCGGGGCAAAAGAAGTAACAGACTACTGTTTCCAGTCCAGATTCTTGAAGAGTCTTTCCTTCTCTCCTAATGTCATGAACTCTGGTGCTCAGAAAAGTTCTAACAAAGTCAACTGTGAGTATAACATGAGGTTTGCCTTAACTCAGGACTTCTGCATTATAGAACTGTGTGCCGACACAGTGACTCACTCCCAACATTATGATCAGGTCTCACCTGACCCCAATCAGCATTGAGTGCATCCACAAATTGCAATTCTGCCTTTGACCACTGTCTTGGTGCTCCTTTATGGATCGGCCTTCAGCCTCTCCCCCTCTTCAGTTCATACTCCATGCTGCTGCCCTGGTCATCTTCCTGAAACGTCACCCAGCACAAACCTCCCTACTCCTCATAAACCTCCAATGGATGCCCAAGTCCCTCTGCAGCAAACAAAAACCCCTTACCACTGGCTTCTAAGTTCTCCAGCCGTCTCATTCTATTTTACATATCGACTCTCTTTACCCACTACTTCCCAGTTCACACTTTGTTCCACCTGACCTCACCTACTAACCATTTCCCAGCTCATCTCACCCACTTCCAGCCCCTTGCGCATGCTGTTGCCCCAGCCTGAAATTTCTTTAACCACTAAATCTGCCAGAACTCAGCCCTCCCCAACTTCAAAGCCTTCTGAAAATCCCACCTCCTCCAAGACCTCCCCAACTAATTCCCAACCCCTGAAGCTTTATCAAGCAACAGCCACCTTTAGCATATCAGTGAATGAACAGTCACTTTATTCTGATTCCATTGTTTATAAATATTTTCATGTGTCTATCCTCCATTATAATGTAAGATCCTTATGAACAAAAAACATGTCTTGGGCTTCTGCTGTTCTTCCCAAGCACTTAGGACAGTGCATTTCACTCTGTAGGTGGTCAAGAGCAATGCTGTTATTACTACTCCTTCAGTTTGGGGGAGACTTAGGCTTGTTTTAAGCCAGAGAGGAAGGAGCTGGAGGCGAGTGAGAACATTATAATAAAAAGGGGGATGGGGAGGAAAGGTAGAAAAAAGTTTTTAAGAAGTGAGAGGGGATGGGGTCCAAGGCAGGAGATCTCTTGGAAGCCAGGTAGAAGGAGAATATTGAGGAACTGGGTTTAAGCCTGATGGCCTGTCAACAAATTAGCAAGGATGTCGGGTGTTAAAGAGGAAATAGAGGCACTGGAGTTTTCAGGAGGAAGTTAAATGTCTGGAGGAGTTGGTAGGGGCTAGGGGTGAGGGATCTAGTTGTGCTATCCTAGAGTTCAGTTTGGGTCAGGTAAAGGACTTTTGGTCTATGCAGGATGCCTTTAACTCATGTGTTTTGGAAGTAGGGCATACATGCTGGAGCAGTGAGTCCCTATGGAATGATTAATGTGTGTGGGTTTCTGAGTGGTGTGCATGTAGATCATGATCATTTGTAGTGTTAATGCTCCCACTCCTTTAGCATAGGTAATTAAAAATATTCTGCATGTTTTGAAATGATAAAGAGCCTTATCTTTAACAATTAAGGCAAAATGATTAGTTATTAGAAACATACTAGTTATTCCCCATGTCATTATTCAACATTTTTTAAGTACACGATGCTTTCTACTCTGCAATTTCTTAAATTTCGAACAGAAAAATAAGCTTAAGAATATAACAAATTATGCATAGAGGAAACAAAGGTGACAGCATATGCACTTTTCCAGCAGAAACACTGGATTCCGAAAATCATATGGTCTTTCAGTCAAACAATTCAAAAGATACTTCATTCCAGCACAAAAATCAACTTCCCCCTATTATTCTGTGGGAAATTAGAGAAGAACTTTTACTTTTGAAAGACTTAAGATTCAGGACAGAATAACTGTATAGCTGTCTAAAGACAGTTTTCATATTTCTTGATACAGGAAGATTGAAACTATTCTACTCTTCAGCACAAATACTGGTGAGGACATGTTCATGGAATTCTAGCTTCACTGTGGGTGTTGTGACTTTGAACAGGCCAGCCTGAATGGTGAAAAGTCTGAACTGCTCCTCCAGTCACAACGGTGTTGTTCTTATTGTATTAAATTGAATGTTCTTGTCTTTTTATGTCATTTTTCAGTTATTTCAATCTTGCCCTGTGTGTCCATTGCCGCTCCTCTGCATTCTTGGATTGTGAGCATCATAGGGGCCAGGTATGTCTTAATTCTCACCTGTATATTTTTTTCCCAGCACTTTGCACAAACTGGGTGCACAATAAATACTACTGAAATAATGAATTGTCCTTTGTGATCTTCTTTAGAAAACTGGGTGAAAAAGCATCGGGGACAGGAGCCAAAAAGTTATAGCCATGAATCTGGGATAGGATGTATCCAAAAGCAGTGTAGATATTTTTTTTTTGGGGGGGGGAGGGGGGAGAGGGTACAAAACATTAGCATGCTTCACACAATCATTCTCTATAGTAGAAAGGGAAGCGTTTTGACAATTCCCTTGTGTCAGGCATAATCAATGTTTCCTAGGTTAACTGGTTTTACAGATTAAATGTATTGCTGACATACTCTCATTTTACTACCCATACCACACAGGTTATCTTAACAGTTACTTCACCTGAAGTAACTTACAAGTCTAAGAGTAAATAACATTCTAACGCATGAAAGCTTTCAGATAAAAAAAAAACTTGCAATTAAAATTATTTAGTTATAACAAAAATTGTTTAATGTAATCCAAAATGCAACGTTTGTGTTGGGCAAGAAGTTTAGAGAACAGAGAACTCCTAAGATTAATATAAATTAAAAGTAAAGCGTACTACATTGAGTAAATCGTTAAATAGAAAGGCACTTTATTCCTATTTGCTTTATCCAGATCACCATCATTATGAGTTAAATGGTAATTTTAAAATTCATTTGCTAGATGGGGAATATAAGAAACAATGTGGATAAATGACTAAAATATTACACAGCAAGGTTGTATCAGAGGCAGAAATAAAACCTGGGTTTCCAGAGTCTCAGTCCAATGCTCTGTACTCAGGCAACATCTGTTTTTCTTTTTCAAAAAATCTGACTCCTGAGGAAAATTTATAGCCATGAACCAGGAGTAAAGCAGCAAACCTATGCCTCCCGAAATGAAATCATACTAAAAACTATAGGGGGAAAATACCGTATTTACATCATTTACCACAAAGCAAGAAGAACATGCTACCCACAGAAAGCCTCATCTTGAAGTAAACTCAATGCATTTGAAAGGTACTTTAGATCTGTTCGATTTAGACTTTTTAATTATAGTAAATGACAGGAACAGCTTTCTATAAGGGCAATAAAGAGTAAATAGAAAAACTAGAACTCAGCTGGGTAAATCTTATTTTCTCCATTTACATTATGGAGATATTTACAAAAAGGGCAATGGACTTGTAACTTACTGGGAGACAGCAACCGGACTGCATTTAGTTGAAGTGCTCGGTGCCAATGGTTGGGGTTGGTTAGCATGGCTGATGGCAAGCTAGCTGCCATGGGGGGTGGGGGGGGACTGCTGCTGGTGCTCTGAAAGGGTATGCACAGTGTGCATCCTCCCAGAGCTGCTGTGGAGGAGCATGGCCCAGCAGAGGAGTGAAAAAAAGCAGCATTGTGCATGCTTGAGCTCAGCCTCGCCGCTAATGACCCTGGAGGCAGCAGAGTCAGAGACATGGGTGACCACAGCTTTTTGGGATAGCCTGACCACCATGGACCCAAGATGTAAAGGGGCCAGAGGTGGAGCCAGCATGGTGGTTCTATTTCCTGCCCTCTGCTGGTACAGCACGTCCCCAGGACCTGAAGCGGTGACCCATCCTTTGCATCATTCCCAAGGGGGTGAGCTGCCCCACTTCAGGCCCACTGGCAACAGCAAAAAGCGGCAGTGCCAAAAACAGGCTAGCTAAGCCAGAGCTGCTAAAGACCGGGGGCACATTGGAAAGCAGCGTGACCTAGTGGACAGAGCACGGGCTTAGGAGTCAGAAGGACCTGGGTTCTAATCCCGGGCTCTGCCACTTGTTTGCTGTGTGACCTTGGGCAATCACATCACTTCTCTGTGACTCAGTTACCTCAGCTGTAAAATGGGGATTAAAACTGTGAGCCCCATGTGGAACAAAGACTGTGTCCAACCTGATTTCTCTGTATCTACCCCTGCACTTAGAACAGTGCCTGGCACATAGTAAGTGCTTAACAGACAGCATTTATTTAAAAAGAAAAAAGAAAAAAAAAGCAAGGCATACAGCTCCATTCCTTCTTCAAATCATCTGTGCCCAGCCCCTGCCCTCAACAAGGCTCAAAAGCAGCAGTGGAGGAAAAACTGGTAAGACCTTTGCTTTCCTCTTCCTCTCTCCCCTCTTCTCCTACCTTCCACTCAGGCCTCACCCTATGCTCAAATTGAAAAGTGGTCACCCCTCATCCTTTCTTCGGGTTTCTTTCCTCCCATGCAAGTCCTTATCCCTCCTCTCCTCTGACTGGTGCTCTGATCCCCCCACCCCTTCAAACCACCTCCGAGTCACCCACTCCCTTGATCCTATCCCCTACAAAACCTTCTTTGGGAAGAGGATGGGCTTGGGAATCAGGGGAGTTGGGTCTAATCCTGGCTCTGGCACTTGTCTGTCCTGTGACCTTGGGCAAGTCACTTAACTTCTCTCTACCTGTTTCCTCATCTGTAAAATGGGGATAAAATACCTGTTCTCTCCTCCTGTCTTACACTTGAGCCCCATGTGGGACAGGGCCTGTGTCTAATCTGACTGCACTTTATCTACCCCAGTGCTTAGTACAGAACTTGGCATAGAGTAAGTTCTGAATAAATGCCACAATTATTATTAAATACCACCCTCTCCCAAATCCCCTCCAAGTCTTGCAAGCCCTTTCTCCACAGAGCATTCCCCATTTCACACTTCCTCACTGCGTTCATTCTGTGCTTTCCCCACTTTTCTATGTCCTACCCTCTGATCCTCCTCCATTCAGTGCTTCCATTCCCCTTCCCTGCTAGTCTGGGTCTGGACATCTATGGGGGAGGTCTGCACACGTCTGCGTCAGCAAGGGATCTCTGACTGTTTTAGTGACTGTATGTCTACATCCAAATGGGTATTACATCGGTACACAGCACGGGTGTTTTGTTAGTTCAGTATGCTCCTACTGTAAAGCAAATGAGACACTCTCCAAGATTGTCAACTGAATGTTGCTATTCTCAACAAATATTCTCACTGATCAATACTTGACCACCCCCTCAAAAAAATCCCCAAAGCCCATAGTACAGCAGTTCAATATAGTACTTGAAATCAGAATACAAATAAAAACTAGGTCTAATGTGGATACTGTTGACCATAGCTGCCTTACTCTTGGGGAGACCCTTACAGTTGAAACTTTGGAGCAGATATTTTTGATTTCAGTGATTGGAATGTTGGGGAGGGGAGAAAGAGGGAATGGGACCGGCCAACTCTGAACAATCATTTCCCAGGGCTAACATCCAAGGAGTCCTATCATACCTTGCCAAATTGTGGGTGGTATATAGACAGAAACAATATTTATTCTGGGACAAAGATCCAGCAGGCAAGTTCCTGTAAAGGCTCTGGGAAAAGAAGAGCCACAAAATGTGGGAGAAAACCAAATAAATAAAGACTAAAAGAATCCTGTTACTATTCATTATACCAGAAGTACTTGTAGATTTCAGCTTAGATATTTTGCATTCACTCACCTGTGAGGTATTTGACAGATTGATGGAAAGGAAGCAAAAAAAACAAAGTGTAGCATACTTCTTTAAAATGGCGTACAGTAAATACTGATTAACTAAAAAGGACAAATTCTGAGTTACATACATGAAGTGAATACCTGTTTATCTTTGATCCTCCGTCACATCAGATTTTGAATCCATATAAAAATAAGGAAATAGCATTTGAGCAATTTAATTGACTTTTAAAATTAAAAAATACTAATCTCACACCCCTCATTTTATAAATACCACTATCATAAAAACACTTAAACTCAAACTACCCATGACAGTACCTAAAAGTCCCTGGCATAAAGACCCGTGTCCCCAAATCATTAAGCTAATTTACAATGGACTAATAGAAGTTACTTTTACTGCACTCACACAAGTTTTTTTTTTATTAAATATGGTTTTTGTTAAGTGTTTACAATGTGCCAGGTGGTGTACTAAGCACCGGGGTAGATATAAGCTAATCAGGTTAAACACAGTTCCACATAGGGCTCACAGTCATAATCCCCATTTTACTTCTCTGAGGCATAGAGAAGTTGACTGGCTTGCCCACGGTCACAGAGCAGACAAGTAACAGAGGCAGGATTAGAACCCAGGACCTTTTGACTCTCAAACCTGAGCTCTATCCACTAGGTCAAACTACTTCTCTAGTGTCCAGTTTTCCACACTGCATACTGTAGACATCAAATAAATACTATCGAATGATGCTCATTTTTTTTTTTAAATGCAAGGGAATGCACTTCTAGTCTAAGGCTGGTCTGGTCTGTACTCACACATTTTTTAATTAAAACAAACCTAAGTGACCATGTGGCTAGCTCAATAAAGGTGTCTGACTGGGATGCAATGTAAATGGGTTTTCAACCACACAACAGTATTTTTTGAGCACCTGTGTGTGAAGAGCACTGTGTTAAGTGCTTGGGAATGTTTGAAAGAATTAGTAGGTGTGATTCCTGCCCTTAAGGAATATACAGACTAGCAGGGGAGACAGGCCCCAAAATCAACTGTAGATAGAGGAAGAAGGAAAAGGGGATGCACTTTTAGTAATAGAGTATTTAAGATATGTATAAAACTGCTTTAGGTGGTTGTGAGTGGTTAGAAGTGCAGAAAAGGCAGTGGGGGTGGGGAGGGATATGAAAACAGGAGATTAGAAATCAATCAGGGAAGGTGTCCTGGAGGACATACAATTTCAGAAGGACTTTGGAAATGGGGCACAGTCTGTCAAATTTGAAGGTGAAGGTAAATTTCAGGCATGGGGGAGGGCATGAGCAAGAGGACAGCTGGGAAGAACAAGGCACAGTGACTAGATTAATTTGACAGCAATAAAGAGTGCAAGCAGGGGTGTAGAGAGTGGATAAGTAGGAGAAAGAGCTGACTGAGTGCCTTAACGGCCAATCAATAATTAGGAGTTTTTGCTTGATGTGGATTTTTGAGGAATGGAGAGATGCATGAATAACATGTTAGAAAAATGATCCAGGCAGCAGAGTGAAGAATGGACTTGAGGCAAGAAGACCTGTGAGGAGGCTGATGCAGTAATCAAGCTGGAATATGATAGATACCATTGTGGTGGCTATTTCGATGGATGGAGAAAAAGTGGCAGATCCTGGAAATTGTGTGGAGGGGAATGGAGGGGAAGACAAAAAACAGGATCCTCAAACATGAAGCCCTTTTTTTCCAATAAAGTGACCACGTTTATTTGAAGTACAAAGTGAGACAGTGCTGAACTTCTAGTGAACAGGGGGCAAAAAGGCATAAGGAACCAAATTAGGAAAGTATCAATTCTGAGCTGCCTTTGATACTCCCTTCGTCTAGAAATGTTCTCCATCTTTGGTTTTGTAAACAGAGGTACTCATCTGGTTCTCTTCCTACTTCTCCGCAACCTCTTCTTCCCTATCTCACCCTATATAACTGCAGGTGTCCTACAAGGCTTTGTTCTAAATCCCCTATTCAGGGGAGTTCATAGGCTCAAACAGCTTCAGCTATCAACTCTATATGAATGACCCCCAAATCTACATCACCAGCCCCAATCTCTTGCCTTCTCTCACATTTTCTCTTGCCTGCAGGAGCTCTGCGCATGGATATCCATGTCTGGAAAGCATTTTCAACTCAATATGAACTCACCTTCCCTGTAAAACCCACTCTCCTCACTTAACCACTACCATTTGCTCCTGTTCCAGAAGCTTAGAGTTACTTTTGATTCCTATCTGTCTTTTACCTGTCATTAAATCTGTGAGATTTTCCCCCCACAATAGGTCTCAAATTTTCCCCTTCTCCAAGTGTACCACCCTTAGTTCAAGATTTCATCACCTCCCAAGTACAAGACATTTGCCTCTACACTGATATCCCTGTCTCCAGATTCTCCCCTCTTCAATCTATAACACTCCAAAAACCTTAAGTAGTGTGGCTTAAAAACCTTGAGAAGCAGCGTGGCTTAGTGGAAAGACCCCAGGCTTGGGAGCCAGAGGTCGTGGGTTCTAATCCCAGCTCTTCCACTTGTCAGATGTGTGACTTTGGGCAAGTCACTTAGCTTCTCTGTGCCTCAGTTCCCTCATCTTGAAAATGGGGATTAAGACTGTGAGCCCCATGTGGGACAACCTGCTGACCTTGTGTCTACCCCAGTGCTTAGAACAGTGCTTGGCACATAGTAAGCACTTAACACATACCATAATTATTATTATTACTATTAAGCAAGTTGTCTACACTTGCTACCTCCACTTTGATTCTATCTTCACAACATAGAGAAGCAGCGTGGCTTAGTGGAAACAGCACGGGCTTGGGAGTCAGAGGACATGGGTTCTAATCCCTGCTCCACCACTTGTCTGCTGAGTGCCTTGGGCAAGCCACTTACTTCTCTGAGCCTCAGTTACCTCATTTGTAAAATGGGGATTTAAACTGTGAGACCTATGTGGGACAACCTGCTTATCTTGTATCTACTTCAGCGCTTAAAACAGTGCTTGGCACATAGTAAGCGCTTAAAAATTACCATTCTTATTATCTCTAGAATCCACCTTTTCCTCTCCATGCAAAACGCTACCAACCTGATCCAAGCACTTATTTTCTGCCTTGACTACTTCATCAGCCTCCTCACAGACCTCCTTGCTTCCTGTCTCTCCCCTCTGCAGTTCACACATCACTCTGTTGCCCAGATCATTCTTCCAAAAAAGCATTCAGTTCATAGTTCTCCACTCCTCAAAAACCTCCAGTTGGTTTTCTTTTTGTTTGTTCTGGAGTGTTGTATGGTATTTGTTAAGCGCTTATTATGTGTCAAACACTGTTCTAAACACTGGTGTACACACAAGTTATTCAGGTTGAACTCAATCCTTGTCCCACAGGAGCTCACAGTGTAAATAGGAGAACAAGTATTGAATCCTCATTTTGCTGTTGAGGAAAGTGAGGCACAGAGAAGTTAAGTGACATGCCCTAGGTCACAGAGCTGGCAAGTGGTGGAGCTGGGATTAGAACCCAGGTCCTCTGGCTCCCAGGCCCTCTGGCTCCCAGGCCCGTGCTTTATCCATTAGGTCACACTACTTCCCTGGTTGCCCATCCACCCCCACATCAAACAGAAACCCCTTACCATTGGCTTTAATGCACTCAATCAGCCCACTCCCTCCTACCTTAGCTCAATGATCTTCTACTACAACCCAATCCGTACAATCTGTTCCTCTACCGCCAACCTACTTTCTATTCCCCCATCTCATCTACCCCATTGCCGACCCTTTGCCCACATCCTCCCTTGGGCCTAGAGCTCCCTCCCCCTTCATATTCGACAGACAACAAACCGCTTCTCTTCCCACCTTCAAAACCCTCCTAAAATCACATCTCCTTCAAGAGGTCTTCCCTAAGTCCTCATTTCCCCTATTCTCCCCCTCTCCTCTGTAGTGCCTATGCACTTGGCTACGTACCCTTTAGGCACTCTGTTACTCAACCCAGCACTTATGTACATATCCTTATATTCTATTATTTCGCCTATCTGTAATTTATTTTAATGTCTGTCTCCCCCCATAGACTAAGCTCCTTGTGGTCAGGGATTGTGCCTACCAACTACTGTATGGCATTTTTCCAAGTGCTTAGTAAAGTGCTCTGCACAAGGTAAGTGCTCAAAAAAAAATACTACTAATTGAGGCACTCTGCTTCCAGGTCATCTTCCTAAAGCTTTTTTCAGAACACATCACTCTGCTCCTCAAAAGACTCCCTGGCTAGCCATTACCACGACAAACAGAAGTTCCTTACTATTGGCTTCAAGGCTCTCCGACAGCTCTTTCTTTACATATTCAGCCTCTTCACCTGCTTCAGCCCAGCTTACACTCTTTGCTCCTCCTAAACATTCTTACTGTGGCTCACTCTCCACTCTTCTGTCTCCTACCCATCGTTTATGCGCTCCTTGCCTGAAACTCTCTCCTCCTTCAAATCCATCAGATCACAGTCCTTCATTCATTCATATTTATTGAGCACTTACTGTGTGCAGAGCAATGTACTAAGCCCTTGGGAAGTACAAATCAGCAACATATAGAGACGGTCCCTACCCAACAACAGGCTCACAATCTAGAAGGGGGAGACAGACAACAAAACAAAAGAAGTAGATAGGTGTCAATACCATCAAAATAAATAGAATTAAAGCTATATACACATCATTAATAAAATATAGTAAATATGTACAAATAAAATAGAGTAATAAATATGTAGAAATATATACAAGTGCTGTAGGAAGGGGAAGGGGATAGGGCAGAGGGAGGGAGGGGGTGCGATGGGGAGGGGAGGAGGAGAGGAAAAAGGGGGGGCTCAGTCTGAGAAAGCCTCCTGGAGGAGGTGAGCTCTCAGTAGGGCTTTGAAGGGAGGAAGAGAGCTAATTTGGCGGATGTGTGGAGGGAGGGCATTCCAGGCCAGAGGAAGGATGTAGGCCAGGAGTCGATGATGGGACAGGTGAGAACGAGGCACAGTGAGGAGGTTAGCGGCAGAGGAGCGGAGTGTATGGGCTAGGTTGTAGAAGGAGAGAAGGGAGGTGAAGTAGGAGGGGACGAGGTGATGGAGAGCCTTGAAGCAGAGAGTGAGGAGTTTTTGCTTCATTCGAAGGTTGACAGGCAATCACTGGAGATTTTTGAGGAGGGGAGTGACATGCCTAGAGCGTTTCTCTACAAAGATAATCCGGGCAGCAGAGTGAAGTATAGACTGAAGTGGGGAGAGACAGGAGGATGGGAGATCAGAAAGGAGGCTGATGCACTAATCCAATCGGGATAGGATGAGATTGAACCAGCAGGGTAGCAGTTTGGATGGAGAGGAAAGGGAGGATCTTGGCGATGCTGTGGAGGTGAGACCGGTAGGTTTTGGTGATGGATTGGATGTGTGGGGTGAATGAGAGAATGGAGTCAAGGATGACACCAAGGTTGCGGGCTTGTGAGACAGGAAGGATGGTAGTGCCATCTACAGTGACGGGAAAGTCAGGGAGAGGACAGGGTTTGGGAGGGAACATAAGGAGCTCAGTCTTGGACATGTTAAGTTTTAGATGGCAGGCAGACATCCAGATGGAGATGTCCTGAAGGCAGAAGGAGATATGAGCCTGGAGGCAGGGAGGGAGAGAGAGCAGGGGCAGAGATGTAGATTTGGGTGTCATCAGCATAGAGATGATAGTTGGAGCCATGGGAGCAAATGAATTCACCAAGGGAGTGAGTGTATATAGAGAACAGAAGGGGACCAAGAACTGACCCTTGAGGAACCCCTACAGTAAGGGGATGGGATGGGGAGGAGGAGTCCACAAAGGAGACTGAGAATGAACGCCTGGAGAGATAAGAGGAGAACCAGGAGAGGACGGAGTATGTGAAGCCAAAGTTGGATAGCTTGTTGAGGTGAAGGGGGTGGTCCACAGTGTCGAAGGCAGCTGAGAAGTTGAGAAGGATTAGGATAGAGTAGGAGCCATTGGATTTGGCTAGAAGGAGGTCATTGGTGATCTTTGAGATGGCAGTTTTGGTGGAGTGGAGGGTACGGAAGCCAGATTGGAGGGGGTCTAGGAGAGAGTTGGAGTTTAGGAATTTGAGGCAGTGAGTGTAGATGACTCGTTCTAGGAGTTTGGAAAGGAAGGGTAGGCGGGAGATAGGGTGATAACTAGAAGGGGCAGTGGGGTCAAGAGAGGGTTTTTTTAGGACGGGGGAGACGTGGGCATGTTTGAAGGCAGAGGGGAAGGAACCAGTGGAGAATGAGCAGTTGAAGATGGAAGTCAAGGAGAAGAGGAGGGAAGGGGCGAGAGTTTTCCATGGTCCAAGCTCACCTGAAAACCCACCTCCGCCAGGGGACATTCCCCACTTAATTTCCACTGACCCATTCATGTCAACACCAGAGTCATCCCAAGTACTTATATATATTGTTTTTTGTGCTCCCTTTATTTATTTTCCCATAATCTGGCCACTAGGCTACCAGCAGTTGTATTTATGATGGCATTTATTAAGCACTTAATAATAATAATAATAATGGCATTTATAAAACGTTTACTATGTGCAAAGCATTGTTCTAAGCGCTGGGGGGGTTACAGGGTGATCAGGTTGTCCCATGGGGGGCTCACAGTTTTAATCCCCATTTTACAGATGAGGTAACTGAGGCCCAGAGAGGTTAAGTGACTTGCCCGAGGTCACCCAGCTGACAGATGGCGGATCCGGGATTTGAACCCATAACCTCTGACTCCAAAGCCAGGGCTCTTTTCACTGAGCCACGCTGCTTACTACGTGCAAAGCACTGTTCTAAGTGCTGACTGTGACATAATAATAATAATGGCATTTATTAAGCAGTTACTATGTGCAAAGCACTGTTCTAAGCGCTGGGGGGGATACAAGGTAGTCAAGGTTGTCCCACGTGGGGCTCACAGTCTTCATCCCCATTTTACAGTTGAGGGAACTGAGACACAGAGAAGTCAAGTGACTTGCCCAAAGTCACACAGCTAACAAGTGGCGGAGCTAGGATGTGAATCCCCCTTCTAAACTGTGAGCCCGCTGTTGGGTAGGGACCGTCTCTAGATGTTGCCAACTTGTACTTCCCAAGCGCTTAGTACAGTCCTCTGCACACAGTAAGTGCTCAATAGATACGATTGAATGAATGAATGAATCCATGACCTCTGTCTCCAAAGCTCGGGCTCTTTCCACTGAGCCACGCTGCTTCTCATGGGGGCAGAGAACGTTTCTGCCAATTCCGTTGTATCATAGTCTTCCAGGTGCTTAGTACAGTACACACGTTTAAGCACTTAATACAGGTGATTGCTTGAGAGAGGGAGGGAGCCAGGTTTTGGTGGAGGTGACGAGGAGCAGTGACTGGGTGAGGAAGGAGAGTTTGCCCTCAAGAGAGCAAAATCACTATTTTGTTGACCACATTGTGCAGGGGATGGGTTGAGATTGTGTGGGCCTGAATTGACTGGGAGTGAAGTGACAGGTGTGTTGCTGGGAATGGGTGGTTTGACACACCAGTGAGAGAGGAGAATGGCTGAGGCCAAAGCTGCAGAGGTCATGATAAAGGCCCAGGTCCTCAAAGCTCACCTCCTCCAGGAAGCCTTCCTAGACTGAATCCCCCTTTTCCTTTGCTCTTCCTCCCCTCCCCATCACCCCTATTCCCCCCCACCCCGCTATACCGCCCTCCCTGCCCCACAGCACTTGTGTATGTATATATGGACATACTTATTATTCTATTTATTTTATTTATTTATGATGTGTATATATTGATAATTCTATTGATTTATTTTTATGCTATTGATGCCTGTCTACTTGTTTTGTGTTGTTGTCTGTCTCCCCCCCTTCTAGACTGTAAGCCCGTTGTTGGGTAGGGATTGTCTCTATCTGTTGTCGAACTGTACTTTCCAAGCGCTTAGTAAAGTGCTTTGCACACAGTAAGCGCTCAATAAATACGATTGAATGAATGAATTTACATTTTTTTCTCCTGCTCCCACTTTATTTGCCATTTATGTCTGCTTATTTTCCCCATTAAAGATTGCAAGCTGCTCAAAGGCAGGAACTATGGCTTTTACATTTATTGTATTCTCCCAAGTGTCTAGTACAATCCTCTAGACTGTAAGCTTTAGCAATCCTCTAGTCCTCTAGACTGTAAGCTCCTTGGTGGGTAAGGAACATGTAACTATTATATTCTACTCTCCCAAGAACTTAATACAATGCTCTGCATACAGTAATCCCTCAATAAATATGATTGCTTGATGCAATGTTCTGCACATAATAGGCACTAAAATACTAGGGAGGTGATCAAGTGCCACAAGGAAGGATAAATGGATAGACAGTTGGCGGGCAACAGCTCCACACCAGCACATACCTCCTTCTCCCCCTGACACTCTGCTCCACACCAATATGCACTCCCCTGCAGATTAGCCATCCACCTGGATTATAACCTCAATGGTGATGGGGAGAGCAGCACCTCCTATAACTAGAAGCTCCAAAGGCAGGCAGCAAGAAGTTCAGAAGAGTTTGTAAATAAGGGGGAATTGCAGCCGATGCCATGTAGCTTCTCCCACCACAAATATGCTTGCTGCTCTCTTCCTCCCTTCAAAGCCCTATTGAGAGCTCACCTCCTCCAGGAGGCCTTCCCAGACTGAGCCCCCTCCTTCCTCTCCCCTTCCCCCATCCCCCCCACGCTACCTCCTTCCCCTCCCCACAGCACCTGTATATATGCATATATGTTTGTACGTATTTATTTATTTTATTTGTACATATTTATTTTATTTTGTTAGTATGTTTTGTTTTGTTGTCTATCTGCCCCTTCTAGACTGTGAGCCCACTGTTGGGTAGGGACCGTCTCTATATGTTGCCAACTTGTAGTTCCCAAGCGCTTAGTACAGTGCTCTGCACACAGTAAACGCTCAATAAATACGATTGAATGAATGAATGAAATGCTGCGGCTTCTACTAATCTCGGGGACTGTCTTTGAGGAGGTTTTCACTGCACTTGCCCCCTCCTGAAGCTGCTAACTACCACCTCTCAACTCCCCAATGCAGCTGCCACCCTGCCCGATAGCAAAATCATTCTGGGGGGCAGCAGGGCAGATCATCCCACCTAATGAAAAAACTTGATCACGTTAATTTGGGGATAGATTTTTCAATATATAAAATATCAGAAAGAACTTGCACCAAAACATTAATTAGAATTAACTTAGATACGTGAACAGTTAGAATTCAATCTCTTTTTTAAAAAATTTCAATCCTGACATCAAATTTGTGAAAGAAAAAACTTCAACACCCCTCCTTTGCTACCCGTGCTTGCCATGCTAGAACAAGACAACTAAGACAATAAGAATAACCTAGAAACAATGGCATATTATTGGATAAATTAAAATGAAAGAATACAATTTAAGACATAATTGTAATGCCATTTGGTGGAATTCTATTTTTAAAGAATTCAAATGAAATATTTCATCTAAATATATCTGTATGCAAAGCAAATATAAATGTCAATTGGACTCAATTCACTGCCTCCCCTATAGTATAACCATCCCCATGAAGGGTAATTATTGAGGGCCTACTTTGGAAGAGCACTGGCCTAGGCATTACTGGGAACATCCCCACAAATCTCCTTCTTTTTCCATCACTTCGAGGTCTCATATATATCCACTCACCCTCCTTTCTTTCCCCATCATCTTCTCTTCCTTCCTTCTTGAATCATATTTGACCGCCCATTTTTAACCCTTCTCATCTCCAGGTTTTGCTTCACTCTCTTTTCTCTCCATCTTCTTCCCCTCTCTCTTAACATTCCTCTTGGTTCCCCAAAGAGGATGTGGAAAAAATCACACCATTATTGGGGAAGTTAGGAAAAAGGACTTAGCTTCAGAACAGAACAACTGCACATCCTCAATCGAATTTGGGCAAATGCATTTATTTTAAGCATCAGGAAATGTGTGGATTTTGCTTTGAAATCCCCAATTAGGGGAAATGACATGGCTTTGAAATACTATAGGGTATCCAAAACACATAATTATTTTGTCTATACAAAGAAATCCATAAGTATTTGAAAATACATTGTGTTCTTGGTTCCAATCTGACTAAATGCAAGGTTTCTCTTTCTTATATTGAGGAATGGAAGCAACAACCACCAAAACAAGTTGCTATTATCATAAAGCATGGTTACCAAAATTGCTCCAATTATTTTTAATATCTACCCTGAGACAAAAAGAAAATAGAGTTTTATATAGGCAGGAAATCTGGCGCCTGGCCCTCCTAGCTAGTTACTGCATTTATTGCTAAGTACTGCATTTACATACAGTGCTTAGAATTCTCCCCATGACCTGCTGGTCCCATGAGGCATCTGGGTGTGCAGGGTATGAATAGAAAGTTACCCTGTTACTTTACAAAGAGGAGTTGATATATATTTTGTCTTCTCAGCCAGTTACTGGTGTAGCTCAAGAAATAGAATGCTGAACATCTGCATTTCACTTTTAACCATTAGATCACACTTTCCCCTAATTTAAGTTTTCAGTATACATTTTAGACAATTGACAGGAATCAGTTTTGTCATTACTGTTACACTGAGGAGCACAAGGCATTCCACTGATGTTGGTTATTGAACTGTGATGAGGAGCTATTAATCCTCATTATCTCAGTGACATTAGAAAACAGAATTAGCAGAGTTTGAAAAATGTTCATAAAGTGAGTGGTCAGCTGAATGACAGTCAAGGGTGAGGAGGGGAAGGGATGAAGGTGTGAAGAGTCTAGATGTAACAGATATGCTGTTGCCAAGACTCGGCATGTGAACACAAGTGAGTGCAGTCTTGGGCCCACTGAAGTCTTTAAATTGCTATTTAAAATTTGCCACCCTAAGCCTGGCCCCTAGTTGACCTTTGCAGAAATATTTCACTGTAGTCAATCTGGCATGGGATGGGAGGATGGGACCTGCAACACTTGGTCCAGAGTGCTCCATAATGGCAGTGTAAAGTGAGAATATTGAGGTTTTGATTTTAAAGTCACTCATGTTTGCCTTTGCTACTTCAAGATGGGACAGGAAACCTCAAATACATTTATAGAATTTAAAACTGAGCTACATCAAGCTTCTCTGGTGTATCGAGAGCTTTTTTTTTTTTTTACCTGGAATGTTCCCCTGTTTCAATCAGAAACCATTTTGTGAAAAGTTTTAATCCAAAGACTAGAATTTAACATAGAAAAAAAATCATGTTGGAGAAGAAACAAACCACAAAACAGAACAGAAAAACAAACAACAAGTTGGTAAAATTTTTGAACTGCCCAGGGGGCTCTGGAGATGGGAATGAGTTAATGTCCACAAAAGGCTTGTTTGGGTATGTTGCAGCATTTTGTTGAAGCTGGTATTTCATTGTTGGGTACAGCTGATTCTGAAACCGGGTGTCTGAGCTCCTAAACTCCTTTATACCCTTCTTATAACAGACTGTAAGCTCGTTGTGGGAAGGGAATGTGTCTAATATTGCACTCTCCCAAGTGCTTAGTAGAGTGCTCCACACATAGTAAGCGCTCGATAAATACAATTGACTAATTTACCCTGCCAACTTAAAAGTAGATTCTTAATATTTACTTGTAATGATGATGATAACTACAATCGAAAGAGATTCTGACTCTGAGAGCTTTTAAAAGGCAAACTGAAATGAAGGAAGTTCATTAATGCCCAGCCAGTTCAGGAGTAAATATTCACATCAGGGGCGGCAACAGTCCCTTCTCCAAGCCCAGCCCTGTCGGCTGTTGAAAGGGGAAGGTGTCCAGCACAAAGAGATTAAGGTGAGCTGAGCTGCAAGTGCAGCCTGTGCTTTTCGTCTCTCAACAGGGCACCCTTGGCTGACTACCTGCTCAGTAACCACTGAGGGCCTGGAAGTATCTGGTAGCCAGCGGCAATCCGACAAGTGTAATTTTCCAACCATGACAGATAGCATTTTGACCCTCTTCAGAAATTTGAATGTTGAGTCAATGTGAACACAGAGATCGAACACAACTGTGAGTACTTTGGAAATGCCAACTGCAGTTTGAGAAGACAACTTTCATTTCTACATCCTAAATGTTTGTTCACTGGCTAACTTAGAAACAGTCTCTTCTAATGAATAATATCTGAGATTAGCTTGGTGCTTCTCTTTCAGAGAGCTTCTTTGAGGAATGATGCTTAAAAAAGTTTAAGGAATTTATTATTGTAAAATTAACCTATTTTTATTCTGGACTCAAAATTGTTATTTCCATCCATATTCCACATATAGGGATCTGGAGTCAAGGAGCTTTCTGTGGGAAGTCCTCATTTACAACATTCTGTTCTTGCCTTCATTTGATAAAGTTCCAATTCCTGCTTTTAAGCAGGAATTTTGGATAAGGTGCTGCTTAATAGAGAATTCTGGTTTGGGCCACTGTTTGGGCCACTTTTACTATTACAGTTTATCTATAAGGTATTAATTTTATATCTGGGTTCTGGTGAAATCTAACAAAGCAAACAAAAACATACTGGGACAGAAGGGTGCAATTCTGAACAAATATAAAAAAAATTATTGGTTATAAACACATCACTTAAAATCATGAGTTTCTGACTGTCCTTATTTTAATTCTGCCAAGAAGCCTAAAAGTCCCAATGGGACTCATCCTGTCATATCTGGAAACATAATTAAATGATTCCAACATTTTAGAGAATAATGGGCAAGTTCTACAATTACTTATGTACTCTAGGGATAATAAAACAAGAGAAAGACTTCAGCGCATATCCTGAAATTTGAATACATGACAAGTGCTATATAGTAGGGTTCTACTTATAGACCAATATAATGGTAGGCGTCTTTTCTTTATTTCATTTTATTTTTTTAGCAGGGAACATATTTAAAGACTGGGGACAACAGTAAAGAACCTTATGTAATATCTGCTTTTGCACATCTGTAAAGCTTGGATGCCAAGACACTCTAACTAGAGCTCAAGGTTTCCCGAGTTCATTTTTTCTGCTTTAAAAAAATCCATATCCATTTATATACAGTGAATAAGAGATGCTATTTGGTAAACAGTTGAATTATATAATTTAACAATGAAGTCTATTTACCCAAAGCATTATTTCCTTAAACCAGTCATCTCCCTACTTGGCAAAAAAATGTATATGGCTTGAAAAGAGCAGATAGGGCATCATTTCTGTGAAGATATTGTTCTCCAATAATATTGACAGCAATAGATGAAGAGTTAAGTCAATGTATTCACATTTTGAAAACAAGTGTAAGGATTTCTGGAACACACATTCATCAATTACTGAAAAACAGTAATTCCAATGCTTTAAAAAAATATTTAAGAGAGCTTTCTTCAAGGAAAGATGTTAAAAAATGTAAGGAATGTATTATTATACAGTTAACATCTTTTTCTGGGCTTGAAATGGTTATTCCCATACAATTAAGCAGTATAGGTCTGAATTTTTAAAAAATTGCATAAATGGCATAAATGTAGTAATTGACTCTATTCAAGAATCTATTTTCTCATTGTTCCGGGAGCTACAAAAGTTACTTCCTTAAATTGAACAGCAAAACGAGTTTGCAACATTAAACCAGAGTCACAGAGTAAATGATAGTTCCTTGGAAAATTACGTGACATTAATATTAAGGGCTGCTGACATCTTAAAGCAGTTCAAACCTTATAGCACTGCTTTGATTTTCTAGGAAGTTTAAATTAAATTTTAGAAATGTATGTGAATTATGGCCATTCTGTAATTTCAGACATATCAGAATATCAGAAATATTTGTGTTAGGTAGCCCAAAGAATTCAAATTCTTCAAGCAGTCTTCCACAGCCCCACCCACCATATCTAACATACAAAAACCAAGAGACTGAAAATCTGTTCCCCTTGTTAGTATGAAATAAGAAAATCTATAACATTTGCATTAAAAACACAAAACCAATTTCAACTTGGGTTACAGGCCACAAAAAACTTACCAACGATACTCAAATTTTTTTAAAAGGAAAAAATGATTAGAATGCAGTTTATTGGGAATCCTTTTGCTGATTAAAAACAAATCCTGAAAAAGAATACTTAATTCCCTCTGAAAAAAATCTATTTTCCTTTGATTACTTGAACAAGAATGGACTATTTATGTCAAATTTTTCAAAAGAAATTATCTTTTAGAAAAAAAATTTAAGAGCCAATTTAATTTTTTTAAGTAGAGGAAAAAAACTCCTGGTAAAATTAAACCCAGTGATACTGTTTTTCTGGAATAACTGCTTAACTACATAGTCTACAATAAAATGTAAATGACAAAATTGTATTTCATAATTTTTGATAATAAATGATTTGCCTCAAAGAGTGGATACACTGATCAATCATTTCAAAAACTGGAAGATGACTGAAGCTAAAACATTTTAAAGGCTGATTTATTCTTATTTAACTAAAACTAAGTAAATACATAAATTAGAGTAGTCTTCCTTCCAATGATACAAGACCAAGACAATACCTTGAAATTTCCTACAAACCAGATTTAAATATTTTAATGGAGGGTTTGCATAAAGATTTGCTACATAATTTTGTCCACCCATTTTACCATATCAAATTCTTCCAACCATATTTTAAATTATCAATTTTATCAGTTGCACTCCCATGCAGCCTCTCTTATTCAAAATAAAATGTTATGTTAACCACCAAAAAAATCCAGATTTTATGAGCATCACTCTCACGATTAAGATTCACTGAAACAAAATGAAGAAATCAATATTGAAATATCAAGTCCTCCACCCCCACCCCTCCCTGGTAACGAAAATGCAATTCTGGGTGACCTGGTTTTATCTTTTACTAGATTCCAAAATCCTGGAAAGTAGAGTTAGCTCTTCCTTATCTTATTACTTCTGCATGACAGAAACAATGAAAACAAAAGCAAATGAAATTATCCTATATAGGGATACTTTTTAGGGTAATATTCTTAAATGGTATTTTAAAAGCATTTATAATCCTGCAGAACCTCCTGAACTCATTTCTCCAATAGCATCTTTACAATACTTCAAACACACTGTAACAAAATAGTTAAAGTTACTTATAACTTTACAGGAGCACAGCTAGGAATGTGAAATGTGAAATTATATGGACATAACATTTATTTTATGGAAAGACTACAAGAGTTTAAAAAAATGAACGCTACATGGATGTAAATGTAAGAATGTTGTAATAAAGTTTTATTGTGATAAAATAATATGCCTAGAATTATACAAAGAAAGACTTCAAGGCTTAACTTATATTTGATCGGATAAGCTGTAATGGCATTACTAACTACTAATGTAAATATTCTTAAAATTTGGAGCACTTTTTCTTACCTTGCCTGCCTCTCTTTCTAAGTCGACATACTCTCGGGTCGGTGTTTGTCGCTGTTCCCCTTGCCAGCTGGCCGGAAAAAACTGAAGAGACAGATTGGTTCCTGTGGCCACAAAAGCCTTTTAGAAAAATCAATACAAACAGGATCAGGAGCAAGACATTACATAAATTATGCAGGCAGTCATTTATTTTTACATCAGTTTATGTCTTAAGCCAAGCAGCACAGAGAATACTTAAAGTCAAAAACATGCACTCATCATTTTTCTTAAGTATTAAGTTACAAACATCTGATTCCACTTTGATGACATTTGCCATTGGCTGCTTAGATATAAAATTCAACATGGAATCAATACTTTCTTTCAGATCATTTTTTGCTGACATTAGAATCTCATATTGCGAAATTCTGGCTAGAAGCTATCAACCCTACACTTAAAATTTCTATTAAAAAAATAGAGCTATGCCAAAATTGCTTAAAACTAAACAGTTTTCAACATGCAGGCTACCATGACTTGAAACAAAGACAGGGAGTTCCAAAACCTTCTCAGGATTTAGTCATAAAGCATTTGGAAAAAAAAAAAATCTGTTTTTTCTTGCTTTCTCTTCGATCGAGATGACAGTATCTCAACAGAAACAGGAACATTCCCCCTTTGCAAAGAGTGTGGTCTGCTGATAGAAATTACTTCATGCTTCCACATGTAGCCAATCCCAGACAACTTCAATGGTTGAAATTCTGTCCTCTTGGATATCTACCAAAAAGGTAAATTGTGTCTGATCTGTATTAAGGGGAAGAGGTAGAATGAAGTGGAGAAAAATATTAACCTAATATTTATTCTTCAAAGAGACCAGCGATAGAAGATAGTCTGGCTCAGTATTCAAAGCAACAGTGCCTGATATGCTCTATGACCCTAAACAACCTAATCACTGTGCCTGTTTCCCTATTTTTAAAATGGAGATAATTATGCTGCTCTTCTTCTTGGAATCAGTATAAGGAAAAGCACTTAAAAAAAAAAAAGAACTCCAAAACAATTTTCCTTAAAACAATGAGTTTCCATCATCAAAATGAAAATGTTGCCCAATGAACTTTTTTCAAGACCACTGGTAAAGAACATTTTTGGCCTTAACTGAGGCAAGCTTTGGAGTAATTTGCTTTTAAGTAGCATACTCCTATTTCAACTAAATGTGAAAGGCTCACATTTCAAGACAAGTTGTTTAAATAGCTACATTCCTTATTTTGATTCAGTAGCAGCAGCGTTCCCCTTATTTATAAAAGAAGGGGAATATACAAGTACGCAAAGACAAATGCTTTCTTTATTTCCATTATGTAGTGCTCTGATTATACTGTTGACAAACTTTACACTTCATATCACTTTTGCCATATAAATTTCTGCTCATCATTCATTAGACATTTGCGAAAATGCAATTAGTGATGGTAAGGTGATTGAAATATTACAGAAACAGGATTCAAATAAAACATGTTCACTATTAAATTCAGGATGCAGAAAATAGTTACAATATACACAAATTAGCACTGTTTCCTCAGGTACTGTAATTACATTAGGATAAAAAACATGGTTACTTGGTACATTCAAGTCACCTCCCAAAACTGGACTACAGGCTCAATGTGTGCCTCTTAGAAAATACTTTTGCTCCATCATTTACGCTTCAGGCATCTAGCATTCTAAGACAGGGTTGCCTTCCATTTACATTATTTCCAATGCCCTTTATGATTTCCATAAAGCAGCAAACATAAGTCATTTAATTTCATGGTAGAGTTTCCTTTTTTTTTAAGGAATGTCAACACAAATTTCCCAAGAGGGACTGAGTAATTTTATAAATGCAAAAAACCAACATTGCACAAGACGTTATCCTAAAAGAATTGTAAAATCAGTTTATTACCAGAACCCATTTGTAAACATTTTAATTTGAATATGGAATACATTAAACAAAAACTTGTCTAAGCATGGTACTGAATCTTCAGAGTTAATAATTTTTTTCAATCTCTTTAGTATTATGTATTGAAACTCCAAACTGAATCAAAGCAATAAAAGTAACCAATTCATTCACAAAAGAGAATACCATTGAGAATTAGAGAAAAATGTTTTCAGCTTTCTAGTCAAAACAAATGCTAAATAGTAATAGACTATGGTGGCAGCCAAAGCAGGTGTATCCAAGAGAAAGTCAGTCTGCATCAAATGATAATTAAAATCTACACTTACATGCCACAGACATGTTGCAGTGTGAAGTGGGGAAGCTGGCACGATAGTAACAATAATAATAATTGTGGTATTTGTTAAGTGCTTACTATGTACGAGGCACTGTACTAAGCACTGGGATGGGTACATGCAAATCGGATCAGACACAGTCCCTGTCCTGCATGGGGCTCGCAGTCTTAATCCCCATTTTACAGATGAGGGAACTGAGGCACAGAGAAGTGAAGTGACTTCCCCAAGGCCACTGTGGCAGAGCCGGGATTAGAAGCCATGACCTTCTGACTCCCAGGCCCAAGCTCTATCCACTAAGCTACGCTGCTTCTTTAAGACAAGTTCAGTGCATCTAATGAACAGTCACCTCTACTACCTCTCAAAGACCTAATGTCTGAGTCTATGGGGGCCATACAAAGACAAATCAGTCTGTATTACCTCACCCCCTGTGAAGCTGCCAACCTCAGGAGGTTTCATCATTTTATGCCAATTATTTTGCCAGACTCCTTGCTCTCAGGGCAGAAGGAATAGGGGGGAGAACGTAGAGAAGTCCATACTATGCAAAACCTAAACTAATAGATGGTTTAAACTTGCCTATGCATGAACAAGAAAACTTTAAAGTTATGGGTCTCCTGGAAGTATGACTCCATCTGCACTAGATACATTTCCTAAATTTCAAGATATTAGAGTCTATTTCTCCCATTATTTTCAAGTTACATAAATTCAGGCAAAAGAGGTTGTGTGGGGCAAGGGGGTAGTAAAATGATAAGAAAATGCTGATTTGCATGTCTTTACATATTTGCCCCACACAACAATCCTTCAAAATATACTGGAATAGTACCATTATGATATTGACGTCTTCCTAGCACATATGTAATCTACTTCAGAAATGCAGTTTTAGTAGTTTTATCAGACCAAACAGAACTTTGATATCCCTCATAATATTCTCAGAATGTTGGCTTTTAATGTAAATTGTCATACACACAAAAGCACCTCCAAAACTGAGATAAAATGTTTAAAAGGATTATGTAAGAGCCTCCATGAAGTAAAAAAACTACATCCTAAAACATAATTTTGCCTACCTAAGAACTGTCGTCCTCTTATTCCCATTAAAATCAAGGCATTCAATCTTAATTTGCAGCAACATTCTAGTTTTACCATTCTCTTATCCTTTTTATTTTCAAAATCAAAATTGGAACACTGCGCTGTCCCTACAGAAATCTCTTTAAAATATTAAATCTCATTTTTGTAATTTGCTAAGGAGTCCAGTTTTACTAAACCCATAAATCCAGTCTCCCCCTACAAAAAAAAAACGGTTATGATGGATAGAATGGAACAGTACTCTCGAAGAACACAGCTGAATGAAAATATTTTCTTCTGTTGCAAACTGACAACTATTTAGTCTACAGGGTTTCTGTGAAGTAACTCATCTTCTCATTGTCCAGAAAATGCACAACTCGAAAGGATATGCTTTCCATTTTCCTGGTTTCAAAACTGTAGAATGTCCTTTTAAACCCAAACACCCCTTTGTAAAAGATGAAAAATAGAATAGATATCCTCTGTTAGAAAATTAGGACATTTTTAGCATGTTGTCCTTTTAATGTTTGATCAAGTTCCAACTGCAGTCATTTCACACATTACATTCCTCCATGTATAACTGAACAATCATATCAGACATCCTTCCATATCTGTACCAGGAGTATACTAGATGGAGGTAGTTTTTTTTTTCCATAAACCAAATAGTTTTGCCACAAATTTCACAGACTTGACTAAAAATGTTTCTCCCCATAATTCTAGAATTTGATGATTTGATAGATTTTTGTCCTAATAAAATATCATATTAACTAGAATTCTTTTGCAAATCAACTCAGTCACAGGTATACAAGAGTACAATAGACTGTCTGCTTATGAATCCACTATGTGTTAAAACATTGAAAAGTTCCAGGGGAGCTCAAATTAAATAGATTTCTTAAATGCACACATCCTGAAAAATCAAAGCATCAAGTGGAAATAACTGGATTTAATTTTGTAATCTTATCAGATTGTCTTTGAGCGTCTTTACAAAGTATGATTTTTTTACATGCCAGATATATAGAAGAGTTAAACTGTCCAATGAATTTTACTAAATTTATAAAAACATGCCTGGAGATAACCATTAGAATGCACAAATATAAATAGCAAGTTTGACAGTCCATAACTTCTAAAATTTTACACTGCATTTGCTGTACCCCATATCTGATACAGGAAATCCTTTCAGGTGAGAAAAAGTTGGCATGACAACGTTAATTTATTTCCAATCCAATTATTTGATAAAGATCAGATTTTTAGACAACTGATTGAAGCTTTAAACAACTTCATATTTGCACTTTATAACAATGGTATAAAAAGTTGTGCCATGTGGATTCTCAGGCCATATCTAATCCACATACTATACCCCTAAACAGATATACAAGCTAGTCAGTTTTTCCTTTTAAAAGGTACCTTGCTTAGGCATATAATTCTTTTATCTAAAAAAAGAACTCTAAATTAGTACATCGCGTTTATAAGCAAAAGGAGCGTATATAAAAGATAAGGCATTTTCTTTCATTTAATCCATCTTTTGTTTAGCAAGAAATTGATTCCTAATGCTTAACTCCCAATATTTAAGCTATGGACATTTCCTTCCTGTTTGTAAATAAATATGACAAAATCTCCACAATTAGTTCCAAACTCTGAGACAAAGATACTCCATTTTACAATGTAAGGCCATTGATTGACTGCCAGCACTCCAATATTAAATAATCTAGTTAACTCAATTATTCAAAGATTTATTATCCAGTTGGTGGAGTATCCAGGCCCCTGGCTTCTCTTCTTTATCCTTTCTGTTGCCATGTCACTGAGTGCTAATTAGCATTAGTTGCTTTAGTGCTAATGACAGCACCATTCAGCAGCCCTACACAGCAAGGGACTACTCACCCCATCATGGTAAAGGGGTTGGAAATGATGCCCCCCAAATTACCTGCCTCACTCAAACTCAAACCAGGCATCTTCAGAGAACCACGACTGTGCCTGATGGTGTGGCAATCTTCGAGGTATGAAAACCAATAAAAAAACTACACGTATATCATATGGAAGCGACTGTCAGTTGCGCCTCGATTTCAGCCACATCTGATAAAAATTCAGTCAGCTGTATCACCTTCAAACATGAAGGACAGCTACACACATCTTATTTCCATCAAGCGGCACAAAGGATAAATGAAAGACGAAACTAGCTAATCAATTTTGCTACTTATTAAAAGCTCCAGTAAAAGGTTTGGTGGCAGAGAAAGCTACAACTACTGCCAAAAATGGGGTCCTTGAGTGAACTGTTTTCCATGTGGGCATGCCATCCGTGACTTCTACCACAGATAATCAAAGGTTAGTCGAATTTGCTATAGGCAATAGAAAACAGAGAGGCACCTTTCTTGCCCACAAGGAACTTACATTCTAAGAAAACACTTTTCTCCTGTTTCCGAAGTTTTATCTTTTATGAGCACGAGAACCCCAAGGTAGGAGAGAGACTTGTTTCATTAGTTAAAAAAACAGGGGTGCTTGACAGGCTCTCTGACATGTGCCTACCCTTTCACTGGCTTGTATTTCTACCAAGGTCCTCTGCTTAGTAAACTGCGGCTTCTAATATGCAAGACATAAACTCTTCTTAGGTAACCAAATATTTCATATTAATCCTCTAAGCAATTCCGAGTTCCTGAAGGCTACAACCCTGCTAGACTGCAAACTTCTTAAGGGTAGGGACTGGTGATGACTATTAATTCTATTGTACTCTCCCAAACCCTTAGTACAGAGCTCTGCCTCCAGTAGGCGCTCAATAAATATGATTGACTGAATTCCTAAGTGGTCCTTTTCCCTCAGGAAACATACCTGCCCCTCGTCGAGCCTAAAGTGAAAATGGTCGTTAGCTCGGTTTGGTTCAGGGGCCCTTACAGTAGCCGTTTCTCGTTTTAATGAGTAAAATTTATTAGCACCATTGTTTTATTGCGCGATTATAAACCCTATCAAGAAACATGCCAACAAACATGCGGGCGGCAGTGAAACAGACGTCCTCCTTGTTAAAACGCTAACTACTCCGACCTTGGTTTCATATTTTCGAATTCTCAGTAGGAAGTGAGTCGGGTTTCACAGCTCTGCAGAGTTCCGGGTTGGAACCGTACGCTTTTCTGAAACAACCTGGGGCGGGGGGCGAAGAGGCGGGAGCGAAGCCAAACTCAACAGGTAAAAACCCTCCGAATCAGGGGGGAGGGAGGGGTTGGCGGGAAGAGGGAGTGATTTCATTCAAGCAGCACTTACGATTTCCGAGCGCCCGTCTCGGCAAGCATTTTGAAACCTCGCCTGTCTCTCTTCGTGAGGTCTGTCTCGGAACCCCGTGTACTTAATCTGAAAAGAACAGGAGGAGCCAAAAATCAAAAGTTAAATCCTTGAAGACTCTCCGCCTGGGCTGGTTGCGCGGAGATAAGAGGAAGCTAAGTCTGCGGCACAGACACCATGGAGGGAGAGATTGACACCCTCTCCCCCACCCCCACCCCCGGCCCTGCAAAACCACGGGAAACGAATTTCACCCGGGACCGCGCCCGGCCCCGGCTCTCCGCAGCATCTGCCCGGGAGTGGGAAAGAGCCGGGGTTCGTCCGGGGCGACGAACGCTCTGGGTGCCAGGGGGAAGGGGGTGAGAGAGAGAGAGAGAGAGAGAGAGAGAGAGAGGCGCGAGGAGTCTCCCTTCCTGGGGCTGAGGTGGGGGGAAAATGCCATCCGACGGGACGCACCGGCCTCCTGATCCCGCCGCCACCGCCGCCTCACAGGAAGTTTAAGAGACGGGCCACTTTGACAAGAGGCACCGAAACTTCTCTCCTACCCGCCCGGGTCCTCGAACCTCAAGAAACCTGACGCCGGGAACCGCCTACCCCCTGCCCTCTACCCTCGCCCCCACTCCGGGGCCGGGGGCCGAGAGGCGGCCCCCCGCCCTTTCCTCGGTCCTACGAGGGGCCACCCAATCTCCCAGCCCTTCGCCCGCCGACCCCTCACCTCGCACTCCCGGCTCAGTTTCCTGAAGAACTCCTCGTTCTCGAACTTGCTTCTCTGGTCGGGAACGACCCGCGGCATCTTCCCGCCCTGAAAGGGCCGGGCGGGGTCGGCCGGGGCTGAAGAGAGATGCCTGGCGCCTGGGTCCGCCGTCTGCCGGGGGGATGGACCCGGGCTCCGAGTGCTGTTCGCCGCTGGCTCGGAATCACCGACCGCGGCACTTCCCTTTGTCTTCTGTCCTACTCTGCTGATCCCCGGCTCCTGCCCGGCGGGGTGTGCGTCTGTGGCGCCGCCGCCGCCGCCGGAGCCTGCTCCGCGCGCTGACTGAGTTCGCGCGCCGCCTCGCTGCTGCAGCCGCTGCGACTTCCTCTGTCTCAGCCTCTTGTTTCCCCCCTCTCTCCTCTCGCGCGCCCGCTATCCCTCCGCCCTTGCCTCCGCCCTCCACCTCCCTTTTCTTCCCTCCCTCTCCCTTCTCCTCTCCCCTCCTCTTTTTCCCCTCCCTCCCCTACCACCTTTCCCCCCCTCACTTCCCCTCCTGCTCCCCCCTTCCTCCCTCCCTAGTCCCCCTTCTCCTTTCCCCCTCCTCTCTCATCCTTCTCTTCCCCCTCCTCTCTCATCCTTCTCTTTTCCCCCTCCTCCCTCATCCTTTTCCCCCCTCCTCTCATCTTTCTCCTTTTCCCCCTCCTCCTTTTCCTTCCCTTTCCCCGTTCCTTTTTCCTTCTTCCCCTCCTCCTTTCCCCTCCTTCCTTCTCCCTCCTCCTCCTTCCCTCTCCCCTTCTCTTTCCCCCCTCCTCCCCTTCTTTCCCCCTCCTCTTTTCCTTCTTTTTTCCTCCTCCTACTTCTCCCTTCCCTCCTGCTTCTTCCTTCTCCCTCCCCTTTCTACTTTCTTCTCCCCTCCCTTCCTACTTCTTCCTTTCCCCCCACTTATTCCCTTCTCTTTCCTCCTCCTACTTTTTTCTCCCTCTCCCCTCCAACTTCTTCCCTTCTTTCTCCATGCTACTTCTTCCTTTCTCTTTCTCCACCCCACCTCTTCCCTTCTTTCTCCCCTAGTACTTCTTCCCTTTTCTTTTCCCCTCGAACTTCTTCCTTCTCCTTTACCTCCTCCCCTGCCTCTACTTCTCTTCTCCGCTCCCCCACCCTCCCTCCCTCTCACCCTTACCTTCTCCCCTTCTCTCCCCATGAGTTTTATTCTCGCCCACCCACTCTTCCCCTTCTCCAACCCCTCACTCTTCTCCTCCACCCACTCTTGTCCTCTTCTCCTCTTCTCCCCCCACTCTTGCCCTCTCCTCCGCGCCCCTCCCTGCCTTCCCCCCTCTGGGCTCGCTCGTTCGGAAACTCCAGCCAAACAAGTCACACCATTCACAAGTCTCCGGACTGCCGCGCATGCGCCTGTCCTGTGCCTGCCCCGCGTGCAGCCCCTCCGAGCGGGCGGAGCTGGACTTTAGCGGCTGCGAGCGGCAGGCCTGCGCAATCTCGGTGCCCGGGGAAGGGGCCGGCGGGGCTCTTGGGGCGTATTTTCCAGCAACCGGGTACTAAGCTCGCCAAGGGGGGCAGCTTCCCCCCTCCCCCCCCCCGAACCGCCGGGGGTGGGTCGGTCTAGCTTGTTTCCGGCTTCCCGTTGCAAGTGGCTCGAGTAGTGGCCGGGGCGGGCCGGGGAGCCCGGACACCGGGGTGATGGAGATGCCATTCCTGAACCCACTACCCACCCCCTTCTACCCACGGAAGGCGGTGTCTCTCCCCAGCGGGCAGGTACTCCCCCAACAGTTTGTGGCTGCCCTCCCAACCGTGCGCTGTAAAGGGGAAACCCCTGCTCCCCCTCCGCTCGACAGTCAGTTTCTCTCCCCCCTTCCCCCTCTGGCCCTCTTCTTTCCCCCCTCATCTCCTTTCCCCTCTTCTTCCTCTCTCCCCCTCCCCCTTTCTCTCCCTTCTTCCCCCGTTTCCTCACCCTCTGCGTGCCAGCAGTCCAGTTTACCTCCCCAAAGAGTGGTCTCCTCTCTTCCTCCGCAACCCGACGCCCTATATCTCCCTTCACCGAATCCAAAAGAGCAAGAGCCAGGACTGCGCGCCCTGATCCACATTTGACCTGGCCTCAAAGGGCTGCCCCTGAAAGAAAAGAACTATTCCACAAACCCCCAGAATCCGGGAATTGCTGACTCAAAGGCTGGCAGTCAGGGGCTGTGGCAAACCTCAGAGTCCCAGAGTATTTAGTTGGGAAGGGGTCTCATCTCAGCACCCAGGGCAAGAAGAAAAGAGCAGCAACAGGGAAGGAGAAGCATCTGCAGTTTTAACGGGTTCCCCACAAACGACACCCCATCTTACTCGAGAAATGTTCTACCCTGAATTGGAAGTCAGGCCGCTCGTTATTTTTATATGCGACCAAGGCATGAGAAGTGTGATCAACATTTCTAAAAGACTGGAGATTCTGAAAAGAATAATTGGAGGTGTGTAACATGTTATCAACCATCAGATATGATGCAAAATCAGCACATGATTTAAAACTGTATAAAATCCACTATTTTTTAAAAGCTAATAAATTCATGAATTCTATCCAAGTAATAGCTAAAAACTTACACCCTCTGTCTCAGGAGAGAAGCTGGGAACATATTTGTTGGTGTAGTACTGTACTATGTGCTTGGGTGTGTAACAGACAATTCCCAGTCCACAGCGAGCTTACAGTCTGGGGTGTGTGTGAACAGACATTAATATAAATAGATTACAGATACATAAGTGCTGTGGAGCTGGGAGCAGGGATGAGTGAATAAAAGGAGCAATTCGGGGTGATGCAGAAGGGATTGGGAGAAGGGGAAAGAAGGGCTTAGTCAGGGAAGGCCTCTTGGAGGAGATGTGCCTCAATAAGGCTTTGAATGGGGGGAGAGTAATTGTCAGATATGAGGAGGGAGGGCATTCCAGGCCAGAGGCAGGACGTGGGCAAGAGGTTGGCGGCAAGATGAGATAGAGGTAGAACGTGTGATTTGAAATATTCAGGAGGCTGATATGGGGGTGTTATGTCACATTCATTCAATTGTATTTATTGAGCGCTTACTGTGTGCAGAGTACATCCCACTACCCTGCACTACACTGGGGCTTGCTGCTTTAAATCAAGAATTATTGTCTCTTAAAATGTCTCAAATTATAGTGTTATAATTGAGGAAATTCAAACAGATTCAGTAAAAAGGGGAAATAATATGCAGGCAGCAAAGGAGGGGTTGGAAACAAAAGAATCAGCATGATGAAGGAGATAGGAGAAAGGGCAGAAACCTGCTTGGGACTTTTTTTTAACTAATCAGGACAGAACATAACTCATTCTACAGGAATATGGCCATAGATGCAGACCTGCTGGGGTAGGTTATAGAAAGGCATGTTGCCTTTGAAACCAAAATCTCAAGTCCACGTGGCCTTGAGCAGTACTCAATTGGGTCATGTCAGGGAATGTGCCAGCCAAATGGGGGCCAGTCTTCTTGTGCTCTACCAATTGTTCAGGTTCCCCATTTGTGCCCAACTATAGTTAAAGAACTAGCTGGCTTTAAGCCTTGAAGCCCTAGTTAGTTTTTGGTCTGGGTCCTCTCTAAGCACTCCATTGCCATTCCTCTTTCCTCCCCTTCCTAACCACAAGAACGTTGCCTGGCCATCACTTGTGGCTGTAGGAGCTTTCTTGATACTTTTTAAAGAAAAATTATGTTAGGTACTTACTATGTGTCAGGCACTGTATTAAGCACTGGGATAGATATAAGCTAAGCAGGTTAGACACAGTCCATGTCGCACATGTGGCTCACAGTCTGAATCCCCACTTTACAGATGAGGTAACTGAGGCACAGAGAAGTGACTTCCCCAAGGTCACACAGCAGTGAAGTGGTGGAGCCGGGATTAGAACACAAGTCCTATGACTCCCAGGCCCGTGCTCATGCCACTAGGCCATGTTGATTCTTATTGCCTGATGTGTGACCTTGAGAAGGTCACTTCTTTGAGCCTCACTTTCTTCATATGTAAAATGGAGTTTCATTACTTATTCTCCCACCTACATAGCCAGTGAGTCCTATGTGGGACAGGGACTGTGTCAGACCTGATTGATTTGTATCTACCTCTGCCTAGGAAAGTGCTTGACACATAGGAAGTGCTTAACAAATATTATTATTATTATTGCTATTACTATTAGATACCCTTCTAAAAATATTACAAATACCATTTCATTCATTCATTCAATAGTATTTATTGAGCGCTTACTGTGTGCAGAGCACTGTACTAAGCACTTGGGAAGTACAAGTTGGCAACATGTAGAGACGGTCCCTACCCAACAGTGGGCTCACAGTCTAGAAGGGGATTTCAGATTTAGAGACGCAACAAGGCCTAGTTGGAAGAATCACGGGCCTGGGAGTCAGTGGACTTGACTGACTCTGCCCCTTGTCTGTTGTGTGATCCAGGGCAAATTGCTTCAGTTTTCTGTGCCTTGGTTTCCTCATCTGTAAAATGGGGATTACATCCCTGTTCTTCTTCCTACTTAGACTGTAAGCCCCATGTGGGACAGGGATTGTGTCTAACCTGATTATGTACCCAAGTGCTTAGTATGGTGCTTGGCACATGATAAACACCTAACAAATACCACGATTATTAAAACTTACATTTTGCATACACTCTTAAACATTACAGAATATCGAGAACACAGTCAATGAATACCATTGCTAGTACTGCTGCCCTGAAGTCAAATTCCTTCAGCTCCCGGAAGCTAGGGCTTCATGTTGGGAGGCTCTCTCTCTCCCCCTTCTCTCTGAAGCCATGGAAGAAAGGGTTTGTGGATTTCTCAGCAGCACCATCCCAGGAGGTCCTGAAAAAGTACAGAACAGAAATAGGAGATCATAAAAGAAGATTGGAGTGGGAGTTGTGGAAAGAGGAAAATAGGCATAGGAGCAGAAAAATTTCAGAAAGATAGTAAGATACTTATAACCTCTCCTCCCTGCATACGTTTTGAGTTCTGTATTTGTCCAAAAGTTTTTTTTATTTTTTTTTGGTTAATTTTGAAGAAGTAATTCAGATGATATAGTTTTCCTTGAATGCATCTACAGTGCTATGTGATGTTTTACCAGATTGACTCAGCTCTCCCATAATATCCATTTCACTGTGCATTTTGATTAGAATGTTGTTAAGGAATTATGGAACATTCTCTTGATAGTGTATTTTCATTTGAATAGGAAGTGATTGTGATGTCAGAAGAAATGGCCGTGCGTATGCACGCCGCACCTATCTCGGCACACTTACCATAACACAAGTGTAATGTTAGTGTATTATTATGCCCATGTTACCGGAGAACTGATTGTATCATCTTTTCACTGATGGATGACTCTATTCTATATCAATTACTGAGCATCTGGGAGAATGGCTATATATTATACTTTATAGTAAAATAATAATAATAAAAACATAATCATAATAATAAAATAATAACAATAGCTTCCGACCTCTCGTCCACATCCTGCCTCTGGCCTGGAATGCCCTCCCTCTTCATATTTGACAGACAGTCACTCGCCCCACCTTCAAAGCCGTGTTGAAGGCTCATTTTCTCCAAGAGGCCTTCCCCAACTAGGCCCTCATTTCCTCTTCTCCCACTTCTTTCTGCATCACCCTTGTACTTGGATTCGCACCCTTTATTCACCCCTCCCTCAACCTCATGGCACTTATGTGCATAGCCGTAATTTATTCTTTCATATTATTGTCTGTCTCCCCCTCTAGACTGTAAGCTTGTTGTGGGCAGGGAATATGTCGACCAACTCTGTTATATCGAACTCTCCCAAGTGCTTAGTACAGTGCTCTGCACACAATAAGCACTCAGTAAATAAAACTGATGAACACTATGTGCAGAACACTGTAATAAGCCCTTGGGAGAGTACAAGACAACATAATGAGCTTACAATCTAGAGGTATCATTCCATGTAGTAGATGTAGTACTTAAAACATGCTGCTTTAAATTTTATAATGTGAAGTAATCAAAATGTAGATTTCTTGGGTGATGTAGAGGTAACATGCATAAGGAATTGAGTATAGATATGGGCACCAAGTCCTAACAAGCAGGATAGATGTTGGTCAAGCCTGCGTGGAGCAAGGGTATTTCTTAGAGTGTTTTTTCTTGTGGAAATACTCATTTTTGCCCCAAATCAGTATGGGTCTAATCTAACACTCAGTATCCAACTGACAAAGGACAGAGAATGTGTCTACTGACTGTTACATTATTATATTTTACTTTCCCAAGTGCTTAGTACAGTACTCTGCACACAGTAAGCGCTCAGAAATATGATTGATTGAGAGAACCATAAAGTCCTCCCTAGAGCTCACCTTGAGAACCATAATAACAGCATGCCTGATTGACAAGAGAGTATTTTACCCTTCTCCCTCAGCTGCTTCCTGAAGAGCCGCAGTGTACCAAAAGTGGGGCATCAGGGTGAGGAAGCGTTCAGTCCATGTTTCCCCACTCCTCAAGAACCTCCAGTGGTTGCCCATCCACCTCTGCATCAAACAGAAACTCCTTCCCAACAGTTTTAAAGCACTCAAGCACTCAATCACCTTGCCCCTCCTACATTCATTCATTCATTCATTCAATCGTATTTACTGAGCACTTACTGTGTGCAGAGCACTGTACTAAGTGCTTGGGAAGTACAAGTTGGCAACATATAGAGACAGTCCCTACCCAACAGTGGGCTCACAGTCTAGAAGGGGGAGACAGACAACAAAACAAAACATATTAACAAAATAAAATAAGTAGAATAAATATGTACAAGTAAAATAAATAGAGTAATAAATATGTACAAACATATATACATATATACAGGTGCTGTGGGGAAGGGAAGGAGGTAAGGCAGGGGGATGGAGAGGGGAAGGAGGGGGAGAGGAAGGAGGGGGCTCAGTCTGGGAAGGCCTCCTGGAGGAGGTGACCTCTCAGTAGGGCCTTGAAGGGAGGAAGAGAGCTAGCTTGGCGGATGTGGGGAGGGAGGGCATTCCAGGCCAGGGGATGACGTGAGCCAGGGGTCGACGGCGGGACAGTTGAGAACGAGGCACGGTGAGAAGATTAGTGGCAGAAGAGCGGAGGGTGCGGGCTGGGCTGTAGAAGGAAAGAAGGAAGATGAGGTAGGAGGGGGCAAGGTGATGGAGAGCCTTGAAGCCGAGGGTGAGGAGTTTCTGCCTGATGCGTAGGTTGATTGGTAGCCACTGGAGATTTTTGAGGAGGGGAGTAACATGCCCAGAGCGTTTCTGGACAAAGACAATTCGGGCAGCGGCGTGAAATATGGATTGAAGTGGGGAGAGACAGGAGGATGGGAGATCGGAGAGGAGGCTGATGCGGTAGTCCAGACAGGATAGGATGAGAGCTTGAACAAGCAGGGTAGCGGTTTGGATGGAGAGGAAAAGGCGGATCTTGGCAATGTTGCGGAGGAGAGACCGGCAGGTTTTGGTGACGGCTTGGATGTGAGGGGTGAACGAGAGAGCGGAGTCAAGGATGACACCAAGGTTGCGAGCTTGTGAGATGGGAAGGATGGTAGTGCTGTCAACAGTGATGGGAAAGTCAGGGAGAGGGCAGGGTTTGGGAGGGAAGACAAGGAGTTCAGTCTTGGACATGTTGAGTTTTAGGTGGCAGGCAGACATCCAGATGGAGATGTCCTGAAGGCAGGAGGAGATGTGAGCCTGGAGGGAGGGAGAGAGAGCAGGGGCAGAGATGTAGATTTGACATCTACATCTCCTTGCTGCTGTCCTATTACAATACAGCCCACACACTGCTCCTCTAATACCAACCTACTGACTGTACCTTGATATCATCCATCTCACCACTGACCTTTCGCCTATGTCCTGCCTCTGGCCTGGGATGCCCTCCCTCTTCATATCCGACAGACAATTGCTCTCTCCCCACTTCAAAGCCGTATTGAAGGCGTGTGTCCACCAAGAGGCCTTCCCTGACTAAGCCCTCTTTTCCTTTTTTTTCACTCCGTTGAATCACCCTGACTTACTCCCTTTTTCATCTCCTCTCAGAGTCCCTCAGCCCTCATGTACCTATCCGTAATTTATTTATTTATATTAATGTCCATCTGCCCCTCTGGACTGTAAGCTTGTTGTGGGCAGGGAATGTGTCTGTTACATTGTTATGTTGCGCTCTCCCAAGCACTTAATATAGTGCTCTGCACACAGTAAGCACTCAGTAAATACGAGTGATTGATTAGAAGCAATGGAGAGTCAATCCAGTGGGTTTTCCAGCCAACCAAGAAGCCCTCACAAATGCATAGTCATACAGCGAACAATCCATGAAACATTCAGCTTGCAGTCAACCTGGCAAAATTACAACAGAAAGAACTAGCTGCAAGTCTCCCTTTGGTTTGAAAACAAAACTGCCTCTGATTTGGGGATTTTCTTTTCCTAAGTGTTGGATTTGCCCCAGGCAGGTTTGGCTGGGTGTGGCAGAGGAGCTGGATTTGGGAGCCAGAGGATGAGGAAGGAAGCAGGGCCTGGAGGTGAAGGGAAGAAGAGGAAAAGAGAGCAGGTGAAGTGAAAAGAAGAGGAAACCTGGGGAGCTGGGAACTTATGGGGGACAGGAACCAAGAAGAGTATATCTATAATTGTATTTATATTGATGCCTGTTTACTTGTATTGATGTCTGTCTCCCCACCTCTAGACTGTGAACCCGTTGTGGGCAGGGATTGTCTCTCTTTTTTGATTTATTGTACTTTCCAAGCAATTAGTACAGTGCTCTGCACAAAGTAAGCACTCAATTAATAGAGAAGCAGCATGGCTCAGTGGAAAGAGCATGGGCTTTGAAGTCAGAGGTCATGGGTTCAAATCCTGGCTCCGCCAATTGTCAGCTGTGTGACTTTAGGCAAGTCACTTAACTTCTCTGTGCCTCAGTTACCTCATCTGTAAAATGGGGATTAAGACTGAGCCCCGTGTAGGACAACCTGATAACCTTGTAACCTCCCCAGCGCTTACAACAGTGCTTTGCACATAGTAAGCACTTAATAAATGCCATCATTATTATAATAAATACGATTGAATGAATGAAAGAGCAGGAGAGAAAGGAATGAATTGCAGAGGAGGAAAGAGAGAAGGGAAGGAATTTGAGTGCAATTGGAAAGAAGAGAAGTAGGAAAGAATTTAGTTTCTGGTTCCTGGACAATATATCAACCACCTCTGGGAGGAAAGGTGGGAGAGAAAGAACAAATCTCTAGAAAACTGAAAGAATAGACTCTGCTGCAATCTGAAAATGCTAATCTGAGGAAAATGGGAGCTGGGCAAAGCAGCATTAGAGAAATTGGAGCCAAAGTGAGGAGAAGGGGAATGTAGCAAAGGCAGTGGGGTTGGGGGGTATAGACAGGGTGATGGGAAATACAGGTCAACTTTTACAGGGGAGGTGAGCTAGCGGCCAAGTTGAGAAGATAAACAAAGAAAACGAAATTGCATTTGAGAAGACCTTTCAGCCTGGAAAGAATCACTTTTGTTTTTGCAATGTAGTAGCTGAAGGAAGTGGTGCTGGAAACAAATTTCCTCAATCAAGAGCCACAAAAACAACAAGCAGGCAGGGAGGACAGCCAACATGGATGGGGAGAGAGAACAGACTGGCAGGGGTCAACAGAAACAGGCATCACTGAAAAGGGCGGAAGAGATTCATATCCCTATGTTAAAGCTAGTGGCTGGCACAGAATAATGAGGTGTTGCCCCAGGAGCCTTTAACAGGAACGCACTCTATCACCCAATTTGGCTAAGAAAGGGGACCGTTTTTTGACCACTGGTTTCTTTCCAGAAAGAAGGCCATATTTCATCAGGTCAGGATGACTTGCCAGCTCTGCAGTCCCTGCCACGATCGGCTGGCCGCCTCTGGATTTGGGGAGTGGCTGAAAAACATTTCTGCAGCCTTCTGCCCTGGGCTTAGTTTGCCGTGTTAGACAACATTCCTGATCACAGTGTTTTTCTGCTCACTCTTATTTTACTGTAATAATTATTTCTTCTGTCCTCGGGTGATGCCTGTTCCAAATCAATCGGCCTTCCCTCCTCCTTTGCTTACTTCCTGGCCAGCTTGTATCAAGCTCCTCACTGCACGGCAGGGTGGGCGGGCTGGAGTAGCACCCCTCGCACAAACCCACCTGCTTGTTGTCCCTGCTGTGGTTTTAAATGCCTCAGCTGTCCTCTCCCTGCCCCCTCGCCCTCCCATCCCCCAACAATGCCTACTCACCCACTCACCGTGGCTGCAGTTTCAAATGCCTTGGGCCCCTTCCCTACACCCTCTTGCTACTCTGGTAAATGGGAATTTTTAGCTTTCGCCCCTGGCGAGGGGAGTCATGGCCCAGGGAGAAAGAGAAACTGGACATCCTTCATGGTAGTCACGCACACTCCAGCTGAACACACATAGAAGTCGCATTTGAGTTGGGTGATTCAGATTAATCATCTACTTGTAACATTTACAGATAAATGGCAAACAGTATAATTCAACAGAGCATATGTATAGTATCATCACCCCAATTTTCCCCTCCTCACGAAGGAAAGTGCTAACAACTTGCGCTGCTGGGATAGGAAGGGAGAATACTAACCTTCTCCCACTTTACCGAAGTCTCTGTTAGACCTGGGTATTTGTCAGATTCAAGGGAAGTCTCACTCTGTGGTCACTAGCAACACACATTTCCTATGTGGCTTCAACAGCCACACAGGAAACCTGACTTAGTTGAGGCATAACAGCAGGAGAACATCTGTCAGCCTTACCCTAGCTAGGCCCTGCACAAGGAACACACAACTGGATTATGGGGACAAGACTCTTGTGTAGAATCAGGAATATACTATAACGTAATAGAACTTTAAAAATTTATAATAACAAGCAATCCAAATTGACAATGGTCCATGTGCTCAGAGACCAAAAGAGGGACCATGTCTAAATCACACCTGTTCTTAGTACAGAGCTCTGCCCACAGTAAGCACTTAATAAATACTATTTCTACAACTACTACTACTACTACTACTACTACTACTACTACCACCACCAATACTATTACCACTAGATCACGTCCAGGCTTCTGGAAGTCAGGCAATAGGCCTTCTGAAAACCAGGTCCTGGGGCTGAATAAATTCACTGTACTCTGGCTCTTGTTTTTATTCCCTATTGCTTTCCTTGGGACTTGCATTCTTTTAGAGAAGCAGCAGGGCTGAGTGCAAAGAGCATGGGCCTGGGAGTCAGAGGACCTGAGTTCTAGTCCTGGCTCTACCACTTACCTACTGTGAGACTTTGGGCAAGTCACTTAACTTCCTTGGGCCTCAGTTATCTCCTCTGGAAATTGAGGATTCAATAGCTGTTCTCCCTCCTACTTAGACTGTGAGGGACAGGTACTGTGTCCGACCTGATGATCTCTTGTATTTGCCCCAATGGCTGACACGTAATGGCTTATTACGTTGGCGTTGGCCAGGAGTGGGGGGGAAGAGGGAATGATTTTGGGAAATGGAGGCAGAGCCAAGCCTTATTTTAGGAGTCAAATAAGCATCTTTTGTGACCGGGCTGAATTTAATCCACAGTCCTTGATGCCCAAGAGCCAGATACTACATTTCTAATGTCTCCATCTGCCTGGCAGAGAGAAGGCTGTTTGTGGACCCTAGGGGTGAGAGCTGAAGGTTCGGTGGGTCTGGCTCCACCCTGAACATGGATTTTTGATGTCTGGGGCGAACGAAGCCACAGAGAAGTCAAAGTATGAACTGTGTGGTGAGCTTCCTGCCCACTGATTCTTGACCTGAGGCAGGAAGAAAGGCTGTCTTCACGGAATGGCTTCTGCAAATGCTGCAAACCTTTCTGCTGTGGCGTCTAGTGTGGGTTCATTATACCCAGGCACCCATCAGGCCAAAAACGCAAGAAGAACAACAATAAACATGTACTTATATATTCAAATCCATGCACAGTTATGATATTGGGTCACTTTCCCTTGAGTTAGACAAACAGATATTTTCACCTTGTTTGCCAAAAATGAGCTCCGAAATAAATCTTCAAGCTTATTTTGGGGAGTTCATTAAAAGGAATCCTTCTTGGTGCCAAAGCACACGGTTTTGAGCCTCTTCTTGTTTTTATTTTCCAAGCCTAAAATAAGCTGCACAGTCCAAGGTTATTCAGGGAGCTGAGCTTAAGAACAGTTTCTAGAACCTTCCATGTGTTAATGTCTCCTCACAGGCTTCTTTGGCTTGCCTTGCTGACCTGCAATTAAAAAGGGAACAAAAATAGTAACTAGTTCCCCTTAAAATAGCATGTCTTCAATATCAGGATCAATAAATCTGTTTACCTAAAAGGAGACTGATGATTTCATCCATAAAATTGCAAGTTTGACTTCTTGAAATCTTTCCTTCCCAACTCAAATGGTTGAGCTACTGTGTTAGCCAGTTAACAGTAATAACAATGATACTGGCATTTGTTAAGTGTATTCTTTGCCAACCGCTGGGGTAGATACAAAGTAATCATAAGCAGTGTGGCCTACCTAGTGGAAAGAGCACAGGCCTGGGAGTCAGAGGACCTGACTTTGCTGTGTGACCTTGGGCAAATCACTTCACTTCTTTCTGCTTGGGTTACTTCATCCCTAAAATGGAGATTAAGACCATGAGCCCCATGTGGGACATGGACTGTGTCCAACGTGATTAGCTTCTATCTACCCCAGCACTTAGTATAGTGCCTGGCACATAGCGAGTGCTTAATAAACAAGCATTTAAAAAGAAAAGGAAGGTCAGACCGTCCCTGCCTCTCATGGGGCTTACAGTCTAAGTAGGACGGAGAACAGGCATTTAATTCCCATTTAACAGGTGAGGAAACTGTTTTTTAAAAAGAAAATATGGTACTTTTTAAGCACTTTGTGCCAAGCACTGTACTATGCACTGGGATAGATTAAAGGTAATCACTCTGGACACAGTCCCTGTCCCTCATGGAGTTTACAATCTAAGTAAGAGGGAGAATGATTCAATCCCCATTTTACAGACGAGGTAACTAAAACTAAGTGACTTACCCAAGGTCACAGACAGCAGGCAAGAGGCAGAGCCAGGATTAGAATCCAGGTCCTCTGACTCACAAACCCAAGCTCTTTCCACTAGGCCACTCTGCTTCCTTGTACTCCTGCAAAGGATCGGGCTGCAGAGAATCGCGATCCTCATCCCCTCTTCCCCACAGTTTCTGAGGTTATTCTAAATTTCTTCCTTCTCTGTCTCTCTATGTCTGCTTGTCTCTGACTGTCTATTGTGGCTACCTGCTAATCTTTCTATCTTGCCTAACCTTCTAATACCTTGATGCTTTGCTAGGTGTGCTGTTTCAGCATGAAACAACCCAAAGAGGAAAGAGAGAATCCTTCCAGAGTCCTAAACTCCAGGCTGTACAGAGTTGTCAAATGGTTTAAACAGTGAAATAGGAACAAACCCTGGAACTCCTGATTCCCCTGCCCCCTGCCAGGCCCCCTCCCCCCCCCCACCCCCAACACTCCCACTCACCCTCACAGCCCTGAGACTGTTGGGTAGGGACAGTCTCTATATGTTGCCGATTTGTACTTCCCAAATTTGTACTACTCTGCACACAGTAAGTGCTCAATAAATACAATTGAATGAATGAATGAATGAATGAATGAAACCTAGGGGAATGGGACCCTCATGTGGCAGCCGATTGTGGCCACTAGCAACCTCTGCACCCCACAGAAGTCTGTCTGTACTTTTGTAGCCTGTTCCAGACAAGGTAACACATGATCAATTCAGAAAAACAGCATCGTGGGGATGGGGCAAAGTTGGTAGTGGCCACATTCTGGGCAAATGCTACGCTTGGCATCGTACCATTCCTTGAGCAAGACCAGACTGTAAACAGACCATTGGATGAAGGGGGGATGGAGGCTAGAGTAGATGGACCCCTCGACATAGAGGGCCTAGAAGCAGAGCTCCCAGGGCAAAGTCAGTCCGTCAGTCAATTGTATTTATTGAGCATTTACTGTATGTAGAGCACTGTACTAAATCATTGGGAGAGTACAGTATAACAGTAAACATTCCCTGAGGCAAAGGCAACACGTGCCAGCCTTTCACGGGCATCATCCAGCCCCCTCTTTCTGGGATCATCAAGATCCTGGGTGATCTTACAATACTAGTGGTATTTGTTAAGTGCTTTCTATGTGCCAAACACTGTTCTAAGCACTGGGGTACATACAAGGTAATCTGGCCAAACACGTGGTCCCACGTGGGGCTCATAATCTAAGTAGATGGAAGAACAGGTGATGAATCCCCATTTTGCAGATAAGGAAACTGAGGTACTGAGAAGTGAAGTGACTTGCCCAGGATCACACAGCAGGAAAGTGGCAGAGACAGGAATAGAATCCAGATTCTCTGACTCTCAGG
This sequence comes from Tachyglossus aculeatus, assembly GCF_015852505.1. Taxonomy (NCBI): domain Eukaryota; kingdom Metazoa; phylum Chordata; class Mammalia; order Monotremata; family Tachyglossidae; genus Tachyglossus; species Tachyglossus aculeatus. The sequence goes on along the minus strand of NC_052101.1, from coordinate 84,281,917 downwards.
CCCAAGCTCTTTCCACCAGGCCATGCTACTTCTCATCTAAACCCATCCAGAAGGATCTTAATTTAGAAATGGCAGAGGCTGGGGCCAGACAAAATTCATTCATTACAGCACATTGTGGGCACTTAATAAATATTAATTGTTGATGATGAGGATGATGATGATGACTCACCCCATAAATGTGCAGCCACATTTATAAACAGCACTGACAACACAAACTTATTAAGCTCAAGCTTTTTGACATCCTGGTTACCTCAGTTCTATTTTTGGAAAAAATGTCCTAAACCTCCTAATGAGCTGATCGTATAAGACAAATAGAGGCTTCAACTTTGCTCTGTGCCTAAGTAAACTTATACATCTCTCACTGATTCTTTATCTCAGATGAATGTATTCTAATCTCTTTTTTTTACTAATCAGACTATAGAGCTATCCCGATTCTTTAACTCATTTTTCAGCAATTTCTGGACTCTGGACTTTGTTTTTTTACATAGGCATAGTTTAGTTCATAGTTTGCCTCTTTAACTCTTAGAGTGCTGGTCTCCAGTGTTGTTTTTTCTGTTCTAGCCCTGTCCTCCCCAGCAGTCTGCTCCCTGGACTCTCCAGAATGGAATATTTTTTATGACTGAGACAAATGGCCACTTTGTTGAAGAAACGGGATGAATCAATCAAGCGATCAATCAATCAATGGTATTTGTCAAGCACTTCATTCATTCATTCATTTATCGAGCACTTACTGTGTGCAGAGCACTGTACTAAGCGCTTGAGAGAGTACAACATAACAATAGACATTGTAGACTGTGAGCCTGTTGTTGGGTAGGGATTGTCTCTATGTGTCGCTGAATTGTACTTTCCAAGTGCTTGGTACAGTGCTCTGCATGCAGTAAGCACTCAATAAATACGATTGAATGAATGAATGAATTTCCTGCCCACAATGAGCTTACAGACTAGAGAACTAGCTTACAGTCCTGAACAATCATCTAACCTGGATGGTTTGGACATTCACCTGCCTGGAATTAAACAAAGGCTGGATCAGATGGCCTCTTGAGGTTTCTTCCTGGGGTTCTATGAATGAGGGACCAAGTGGTGTGTCTTGATAACTGGGTGATGTGCTTTTGTTTTTTTTGTTTTTTTCTTTGGCAGTTGGTTCTTAAATACAAGGGCTTTTAAATTCAAGGTTATTGTTCCCTTCCTTTGGTTTTTACCTTCAGAAGAAACAAAATAGTGAAAACGCAACAATGAAAATCATATATTGTTGAGCCCAACCCACTGCAGACATCAGCCTGGCCATTGCTTAGAGCGAAGGCAAAAGCCCTAGGTTGATCTGTTACCAAGAGTGTGTCACCTGTGTCTCCTACAAAAGGCCAGCTCGCCAAACTCGTTCCTGGTAACTGAGAAGAATAGAGCCACGGAATAAAGCTGATTCCTGCCACCATCTTTAAGATATGTCTGGGACTAACTTAGCTGAAAAATTTCAAGGGACCCAGCATATAAGCTCATTGTAGGCAGGGAAGGTGTCTACCAACTCTGTTGTGTTGTACTCTCCCGGGCGCTTAGTACAGTGCTCTGCACATGGTAAGCACTCAATAAATACCATCGATTGATGTAGTCCCACTCTGTATGCTGAAAGCCGGGGGAGTCTTTTCTATCTATATCAGGAACGACTTGGGGATTGAGTGGGGCAAGAAACTTTGAAAGCTGTCTTGGAAGGGCAAGTCACTTAGCTTCTTTGGGCCTCCGTTACCTCATCTGTAAAACAATAATAATAATAATGATCGTATTTATTAAGCGCTATGTACCAAGCACTGTTCTAAGCACTGAGGAGGTTACAAGGTCATCAGGTTGTCCCCCAGGGGGCTCACAGTCTTAACCCCCATTTTACAGATGAGGTAACCGAGGCCCAGAGAATCAATCAATCAATCAATCAATCGTATTTATTGAGCGCTTACTATGTGCAGAGCACTGTACTAAGCGCTTGGGAAGTACAAATTGGCATCACATAGAGACAGTCCCTACCCGATAGTGGGCTCACAGTCTAAAAGGGGGAGACAGAGAACAGAACCAAACATACCAACAAAATAAAATAAGTAGGATAGAAATGTACAAGTAAAATAAATAAATAAATAAATAAACAGAGTAATAAATATGTACAACCATATATACATATATACAGGTGCTGTGGGGAGGGGAAGGCGGTAAGGCGGGGGGATGGAGAGGGGGACGAGGGGGAGAGGAAAGAAGGGGCTCAGTCTGGGAAGGCCTCCTGGAGGAGGTGAGCTCTCAGCAGGGCCTTGAAGGGAGGAAGAGAGCTAGCTTGGCGGATGGGCAGAGGGAGGGCATTCCAGGCCCGGGGGATGACGTGGGCCGGGGGTCGATGGCGGGACAGGCGAGAGCGAGGTACAGTGAGGAGATTAGTGGTGGAGGAGCGGAGGGTGCGGGCTGGGCAGTAGAAGGAGAGAAGGGAGGTGAGGTAGGAGGGGGCGAGGTGATGGAGAGCCTTGAAGCCCAGGGTGAGGAGTTTCTGCCTGATGCGCAGATTGATCGGTAGCCATTGGAGGTTTTTGAGGAGGGGAGTGATATGTCCAGAGCGTTTCTGGACAAAGATAATCCGGGCAGCAGCATGAAGTATGGATTGAAGTGGAGAGAGACACGAGGATGGGAGATCAGAGAGAAGGCTAGTGCAGTAGTCCAGACGGGATAGGATGAGAGCTTGAATTAGCAGGGTAGCGGTTTGGATGGAGAGGAAAGGGCGGATCTTGGCAATGTTGCGGAGCTGAGACCGGCAGGTTTTGGTGACGGCTTGGATGTGAGGGGTGAATGAGAGAGCGGAGTCGAGGATGACACCAAGGTTGCGGGCTTGTGAGACGGGAAGGATGGTAGTGCCGTCAACAGAGATGGGAAAGTCAGGGAGAGGACAAGGTTTGGGAGGGAAGACAAGGAGCTCAGTCTTCGACATGTTGAGCTTTAGGTGGCGGGCGGACATCCAGATGGAGATGTCCTGAAGGCAGGAGGAGATGCGAGCCTGGAGGGAGGGGGAGAGAGCAGGGGCAGAGATGTAGATCTGGGTGTCATCAGCGTAGAGGTGATAGTTGAAGCCGTGGGAGCGAATGAGGTCACCAAGGGAGTGAGTGTAGATTGAGAACAGAAGGGGACCAAGCACTGAACCTTGGGGAACTCCCACAGTAAGAGGATGGGAGGGGGAGGAGGAGCCTGCAAAAGAGACTGAGAAAGAACGACCGGAGAGATAAGAGGAGAACCAGGAGAGGACGGAGTCTGTGAAGCCAAGGTCAGATAACGTGTTGAGGAGAAGGGGGTGGTCCACAGTGTCAAAGGCAGCTGAGAGGTCGAGGAGGATTAGGACAGAATATGAGCCGTTGGATTTGGCAAGCAGGAGGTCATTGGTGACCTTTGAGAGCGCAGTTTCCGTGGAATGAAGGGGACGGAAGCCAGACTGGAGGGGGTCGAGGAGAGAGTTGTTGTTGAGGAATTCTAGGCAGCGCGTGTAGACAACTCGTTCAAGGAGTTTGGAAAGGAATGGTAGGAGGGATATGGGACGATAACTAGAAGGTGAGGTGGGGTCAAGAGAGGGTTTTTTTAGGATGGGAGAGACATGGGCATGTTTGAAGGCAGAGGGGAAGGAACCAGTGGAGAGTGAGCGGTTGAAGATGGAAGTTAAGGAGGGGAGAAGGGATGGAGCGAGAGATTTCATAAGATGAGAGGGAATGGGGTCAGAAGCACAGGTGGCCGGAGTAGCACTTGAGAGGAGTGAAGTGACTTGCCCAAAGTCACACAGCTGTCAATTGGCAGAGCTGGGATTTGAACCCATGACCTCTGACTCCAAAGCCCGTGCTCTTTCCACTGAGCCATGCTCCTTCTCTAGGGGATGGGGATTGAGACTGTGAGCCCCACACGGGACAGGGACTATGTCCAACTTGATATGCTTGTATCCACCCCAGTGCTTAGTACAGTGCCTGGCACATAGCACTTTACAAATACCATCATTATTATTTATTATTATTATTATGTGTCCTGGACAAGTAGACATGCAAACTGATGCCATTCCTCTAAGTGCCAGTGCCACACTGTAGGGGGCTGCTACATTTGGATGTTCATGTAGAAGATTGTGTAAAGCATGGCAGGGCTGCAGAAGGGATCTGATATTTGTGAAATGCATGAAAATGCTGCCTGCCTTGGTCAGCTTTGGAAGGGAGAGATTGCATTTAGATGGGAAACTAGGGAGAAGGTAGAAGTATCAGAGAGAGACAGCAGCTCCAGGGGCATGGCAATATGGTGGATTTCATGGTATTTGGTTGGTGCTCACTATGTGCCAGGTAATAAGTGCTGGGGTAGACACAAGATCATCAGTTTGGACACAGTCCATGTCACACATGTGGCTCACTGTCTTGATCCCCATTTTGCAGATGAGGTAACTGAGGCACAGAGAAGTGAAGTGTCTTGCCCAAGGTCACACAGCAGCCAAGTGGCAGAGTTGGGATAAGAACCCAGATCCTTCTGACTCCCAGGCCTGAGCTCTATCCACTAGGCCATGCTACCTTCATCCTTGGTTCACCCTGGAGAGCCTAAAAGGAGGCCTCCTCACCCACTGCAGAATCTTAAAGGGTGGTGGGAATTTGAGAAGAGGGGGTGGCCTTGAGGCAGTCGGGGCTGGGACAAAGGTTCTGGTGACCCCAACTCTCACCCATACTCCCCTGGTGCATCCAGCAAGCTGCCACCCAGATGGGCAGGTGTGAACTTTAAAGAGCCCCAGGAAGGTAGAAGCAAGACAACTCTGTTTTGGGGGGAGTGGGTGGAAGTACACACCCTCTTCCAATGAGCCCCTTCTGGTCCCCTTTTCCCCTCCCTCCCCATGAAGCAGGCCACTACCCATACAGAGGGCCACGCTAAAAAATTTCTTGAAGGGAGCAAGCTATCAGACCAATGCCACCACTGGCATTGAAATGCCGAGGCATGACCCTAGAGAGAGAGGCAGCAGGCCATCTATGGGAAGCCTACAGGGCTTTGTTTGGATGAGGTAAGAAGTAAGAGAAATGGGAAATAAGATCTGAATTATTTATCCTTTCTCAGTGATTGATTAGTTAATTGATTAAGGGATATTTTGAGGCTGTACTTTTTTTCTAGGCATCACTAGGTTTGAAAAATTTATTATGAGTAGGCAAGAATAGCATTTCGAAGTGCCAGTCATTCTGTTTGGGGCAGCTACTTCTAACCTTAAGGCACCCAGAATTTTGCAACTTAACAAAACAAACACCACAACCCTAGGAGGAGGGGCTAAGCCTGCTTGGGCAGAAGAGGTTTACATGGGAGACTGCAGAGATGGAGCCAGACCAAAGCTGCTGACACTAACATCATGATGACCTTAAAATCTCTCAGATGTGATTGATATCTGATGTATGTCCAAGCCCCCAGTCTGCAGAAGTGGAAACAGCATCATCATTAACTGAGCCTAGGCAGTGATAAGAAGAGAATCAATCAATCAATCAATTGTATTTATTGAGTGCTTACTGTGTGCAGAGCACTGTACTAAGCGCTTGGGAACTACAAGTTGGCAACATATAGAGACAGTCCCTACCCAACAGTGGGCTCACAGTCTAGAAGGGGGAGACAAAGAACAAAACCAAACATATTAACAAAACAAAATAAATAGAATAGATATGTACAAGTAAAATAAATAAATAAATAAATAAGGTTATAAATATGTACAAACATATATACATATAAACAGGTGCTGTGGGGAAGGGAAGGAGGTAAGATGGGGGGATGGAGAGGGGAACGAGGGAGAGAGGAAGGAGGGGGCTCAGTCTGGGAAGGCCTCCTGGAGGAGGTGAGCTCTCAGTAGGGCCTTGAAGGGAGGAAGAGAGCTAGTTTGGTGGATGGGCAGAAGGAGGGCATTCCAGGCCAGGGGGAATGACGTGGGCCGGGGGTCGACGGCGGGACAGGCGAGAACGAGGGACGCTGAGGAGATTAGCAGCAGAGGAGCAGAGGGTGCGGGCTGGGCTGTAGAAGGAGAGAAGGGAGGTGAGGTAGGAGGGGGCGAGGTGATGGAGAGCCTTGAAGCCGAGGGTGAGGAGTTTCTGCCTGATGCGCAGATTGATTGGTAGCCACTGGAGATTTTTGAGGAGGGGAGTAACATGCCCAGAGTGTTTCTGGACAAAGACAATCCGGGCAGCAGCATGAAGTATGGATTGAAGTGGGGAGAGACATGAGGATGGGAGATCAGAGAGAAGGCTGATGCAGTAGTCAAGACGGGATAGGATGAGAGCTTGAACGAGCAGGGTAGCAGTTTGGATGGAGAGGAAAGGGCGGATCTTGGCAATGTTGCGGAGCTGAGACCGGCAGGTTTTGGTGACGGCTTGGATGTGAGGGGTGAATGAGACAGCGGAGTCGAGGATGACACCAAGTTTGCGGGCTTGCGATACGGGAAGGATGGTAGTGCCGTCAACAGTGATGGGAAAGTCAGGGAGAGGGCAGGGTTTGGGAGAGAAGACAAGGAGTTCAGTCTTGGACATGTTGAGTTTTAGGTGGCAGGCAGACATCCAGATGGAGATGTCCTGAAGGCAGGAGGAGATGCGAGCCTGGAGGGAGGGGGAGAGAGCAGGGGCAGAGATGTAGATTTGGGTGTCATCAGCGTAGAGATGATAGTTGAAGCCGTGGGAGCGAATGAAGTCACCAAGGGAGTGAGTGTAGATCGAGAACAGGAGGGGACCAAGAACTAAACCTTGGGGAACCCCCACAGTAAGGAGATGGGAGGGGGAGGAGGAGCCTGCAAAAGAGACTGAGAATGAACGACCGGAGATATAAGAGGAGAACCAGGAGAGGACGGAGTCTGTGAAGCCAAGGTTGGATAGAGTGTTGAGGAGAAGCGGGTGGTCCACAGTGTCGAAGGCAGCTGAGAGGTCGAGGAGGATTAGGATAGAGTAGGAGCCGTTGGATTTGGCAAACAGGAGGTCATTGGTGACCTTTGAGAGGGCAGTTTCTGTGGAATGTAGGGGACGGAAGCCAGACTGGAGGGGGTCGAGGAGAGAGTTGGTGTTGAGGAATTCGAGGCAGTGCATGTAGACATCACGTTCAAGGAGTTTGGAAAGGAATGGTAGGAGGGAGATGGGGCGATAACTAGAAGGTGAGGTGGGGTCAAGAGAGGGTTTTTTTAGGATGGGAGAGACATGGGCATGTTTGAAGGCAGAGGGGAAGGAACCAGTGGAGAGTGAGCAGTTGAAGATGGAAGTTAAGGAGGGGAGAAGGGACGGAGCGAGAGATTTTATGAGATGAGAGGGAATGGGGTCAGAAGCACAGGTGGCCAGAGTAGCACTTGAGAGGAGGGAGGAGAGCTCCTCTGAGGATATTGCTGGAAAGGATGGGAGAGTAGCAGAAAGTGTTGAGAGCCGGGGGGTTGGAGAAGGGGGGGAGTGACTTTGGGGAGGTCGGACCTGATGGATTTAATTTTGTTAATGAAGTAGGAGGCCAGATCGTTGGGGGTGAGGGAAGGAGGAGGGGGAGGAACCGGGGGCCTGAAAAGGGAGTTGAACGTACGGAGGAGCTGACGGGGATGATGGGCATGGGTGTCAATAAGGGAGGAGAAATCGTTTTGTCTGGCAGAGGAGAGGGCTGAGTTAAGGCAGGAAAGGATAAACTTGAAGTGAACGAGGTTGGCATGGTGTTTAGACTTTGGCCAGCAGCGTTCGGCAGCTCGAGCATAAGAGTGAAGGAGGCGGACAGTGGCAGTGATCCAGGGCTGTGGGTTAGTGGTACGAGAGCGGCGAAGGGAAATGGGAGCGAGTGAGGCTAGCTGAGTAGAAAGGGTAGATTTGAGAGCAGTAATCTGATCATCAAGCCTGGGTAGAGAGGAGAGGGAGGCGAGGTGGGGTGTGAGGCGCTCAGGAAGATGGATGGGGTCAAGAGAACAGAGATCTCTGTGAGGGAGTAATATGGATTTACAGGGAAAAGGAGTGTGAGTGAGGAGGCAGGTGAGAAGATTATGATCAGAGAGAGGGATTTCAGAGTTGGTGAGGGTGGACACAGTGCAGGGGTAGGAGATGATGAGGTCAAGGGTATGACCAAGTTGGTGAGTGGGTGAGGTGGGGTGTAGCAGGAGGTTGGCAGCGTCAAGGAGAGATAGAAGGCGGGCAGCAGAGGAGTCATCAGGGATATCCATGTGGATGTTGAAGTCTCCGAGAATCAGAGTGGGCATGGAAAAGGAGAGAAGGGAGGTGAGGAAGGGGTCAAAATCGTTAAAGAAGTTGGAGGTGGGGCTGGGGGGGGGCGGTAGATGACGGCTACAAGAATCTGGAGGGGGTGGTAGAGGCGAATAATGTGGGCTTCAAAGGAAGGGAAGGAAAGGGAAGGGGGAGGAGGGATAGTGTGAAAGCAACATTGGGGGGCGAGAAGGAAACCGACACCTCCTCCTTTTCCGGTGAGTCTGGGGCAGTGGGAGAAGAAGAGGCCTCCACTGGAGAGAGCAGCAGAAGAGACCATGTCGTCCGGAGACAACCATGTTTCAGTTAGGGTGAGGAGGAGTAGAGAGCTGGAAAGGAATAGGTCCAGGATGAAAGGGTTCTTACTTAAAACGGAGCGGGGTTCCAGAGGCCACACTTGGCAGTAGCTGTCAAGGGAGGGGAGGGAGGGGGAAGGGTGTGAGGGGTGGGGAGGGTTTGGATTGGGATGAGTTGGCGGGGGCCTAGGCGGGGAGAGTGGGAAGAGGGGTGGCGATGGGAAAGGAGAACTGGAATGGGGTGGGGGTGGGGAGGAGGGGAGGGAGGGGGCTGGGAGGGAGGAGCGGAGGATTGGCGCTGGTACAGAGGGATCCTTGGTAGGGGGTGAGGGGGAGTGGTCTTGGTGGCGGAGAGGGAGGGACAAAGCTGGGTGGGAGAGGGGAAGGGAAAGGTGAGGAATGGGAATGGCTGTTGGGAGCAGCGGAATTGAAAGTTCATGGTGAGATCAGCAGGGCGAGTGACAGTACAGTGGGAGGTTAACAATTGAGATGCAGAAGCGATAAAACAGTAGCGATGATATAAATAGGCGATGGCATCACAGGGGGTAGTTAACGATTAACATGCTATGGCAATAATAAAATTGGCAGATAATGATGTCACAGAGAGCAGATACAAAATACTATGTGCTGGAGTAGGGTGGACCTCTTAAGGGGGCCAGGGAGCAGAGATACCTGGGGAGAGGAGTGAACAGCCAACTAGCACTCACCCCCAACGATCTGTCCTCCTACTTCATTAACAAAATTAAATCCATCAGGTCCGACCTCCCCAAAGTCACTCCCCCTCCTTCTCCAATCCCCCGGCTCTCAACACTCTCTGCTACTCTCCCATCCTTTCCAGCAGTATCCTCAGAGGAGCTCTCCTCCCTCCTCTCATGTGCTACTCCAGCCACCTGTGCTTCTGACCCCATTCCCTCTCATCTCATGAAATCTCTCGCTCCATCCCTTCTCCCCTCCTTAACTTCCATCTTCAACCGCTCACTCTCCACTGGTTCCTTCCCCTCTGCCTTCAAACATGCCCATGTCTCTCCCATCCTAAAAAAACCCTCTCTTGACCCCACCTCACCTTCTAGTTATCGCCCCATCTCCCTTCTACCATTCCTTTCCAAACTCCTTGAACGAGTTGTCTACACGTGCTGCCTCGAATTCCTCAACACCAACTCTCTCCTCGACCCCCTCCAGTCTGGCTTCCGTCCCCTACATTCCACGGAAACTGCCCTCTCAAAGGTCACCAATGACCTCCTGCTTGCCAAATCCAACGGCTCCTACTCTATCCTAATCCTCCTCGACCTCTCAGCTGCCTTCAACACTGTGGACCACCCGCTTCTCCTCAACACGCTATCCGACCCTGGCTTCACAGACTCCGTCCTCCCCTGGTTCTCCTCTTATATCTCCGGTCGTTCATTCTCAGTTTCTTTTGCAGGCTCCTCCTCCCCCTCCCATCCCCTTACTGTGGGGGTTCCCCGAGGGTCAGTTCTTGGTCCCCTTCTGTTCTCGATCTACACTCACTCCCTTGGTGACCTCATTCGCTCCCATGGCTTCAACTATCATCTCTACGCTGATGTAAATTCAAAATTCAATGATAAGCAAAAAAAGAGTTTTGATTAACACACCTACATTTTTTACATTGTAAATGTAGATATGCCTTTATTATTATGATAATAATAATAATTGTGGTATTTGCTAAGTGCTTACTATGTGCTGGGCACTGTACTAAGCACTGGGGTAGATACAAGATAATCAGGTTGGGCACAGTCTCTGTCCAACATAGGGTTCGCAGTCTTAACCCCTATTTTACAGATGAGGTAACTGAGGCCCAGAGAAGTTAAGTGATTTGCCCAAGGTCACACGGCAGACAAGTGGTAGAGCTGGGATTAGAACGCAGATCCTTCTGACTCCCAGGCCCATGCTTTATCCAATAGGCCATGCTGCTTTCAACTCCATTCAGCATATTATTGTAGAAAATAAAATTTCATCTGCTGGCTGAATGACAATGAGGGTGGAAGATAATCATTTGAATACATTACCCAAAATGATTTTTTTCCATAAATAGCCGGAATAAACTGACTGCCTGAGCCCCAGGCGTGCCTCCTCTAGGGAGAGATGAAGCTTTCTCACACAGATCATTGGTTCAGATCTAGACCCAGACTGTCCCCATCCACTATCCTCTCATAGCAAAAGCAAGCATCTCATCCACTTGATTATAACTGCCAATTTTGAGCAAAAATGTCTATTTTTATTATATTCACTCTCAACTCCTATTTCTCCCTCTTGCATTCACTGCTCTTAAATGCTCTTAAATGCTTTCTGATCTGGGTTTGTTTCTCTGGATCGAGAGGAGACAGTTGCATTATGTGATTCATCTTTAGAGTCCTAGAGCTGAAAGGGGCTTCTGGAGGTCGGAGGTTCACTGATGGTCTTTGTGGATATCAGACACCCAGACACAAGTGATGTCACAAGTGGTACCCTGGGCACACAGCATAGCATAATGGCATCATATCAATCAATCAATCAATCATATTTGAGCGCTTACTGTGTGCAGAGCACTGTACTAGACGCTTGGGAAGTACAAGTTGGCAACAATCATATGTACCATTTTGCAGAAGTCCATCCAAGTTCATCCTAGAAAGTTTATCCAGGGGGATCATCATCAATCGTATTTATTGAGCGCTTACTATGTGCAGAGCACTGTACTAAGCGCTTAAGGGGATCCCTTCACCACCCGCCTGCCGCTCGTTCCAGAGCTGTTACACACCCTACTCTGCAAGCAATTGTCACATCCTGCCTCAACTACTGCATCAGCCTCCTCACTGACCTCCTTCCCTCTGGCATCCCCCCTCTCCAATCCATATAGTCACTCTGTTGCCTGAATCATTTTTCTGAAGACTCATTCTGTGCACACCTCCCCACTCCTTATATACCTCCCATGCTTACCGACGCATCTCCACATCAAACTCCTCACTGTCCTAACCTTCACTGTCGTCTTTGAGACACTCAATCAGCTCTCCTTCTCCTGCATAACCTTGCTCCTCTCGCATTACAAACCAACTCTCAATTCAACTTACTTAGCTCCTCTAATCCCAACCTGTGTACTGGGCCTTGATTTTGTCTTCCTTGCCATTGACACCTGGCTCACGTCCTTCCTCCTTCCTGTTACTCCCTCCCCCTTCATATCCAATGGACCACCACACTCCCCATCTTCAAAGCCCCACTGAAATCAGATCTCCTCCAGGAAGCCTTCCCTGATTAACTTCTCAGATCACTTTATTCTCCCTTCCTTCTGCTTCACTTAGCTCCATACTACCTAAACACTTTGATACTCACCCCACCCCAGCCGCACAGCACTTATGTTCATATCCTCATAATCTGCTGCCTCCCCTATTTGTAATTTCTTTTACTGCCTCTCCCCGAAACACCTCCGCCACCCCCTCTCCCCATCACTGGACTGTAAACTCCTTAGGGTCAGGGATGGTGACTGCTAACTCCACTGTACTCTCCCAAGCACTCAATAAGTACCATTGATTGTTTAATTGATTGATAGGAACATTCTTCCAAACACCCAACACTCCATCAACACCACAGTTCACTAGAAAACAACAGAAATAGTCCCATTCACCTTATTTAAGTTTTTACTTTACAAAATTGCCACTTGGGGTGTAATATTACATGTGAAGGGCCTTTTAAAACAACACCAGATGGATTATTTTGGTTCTGAAGGAAGATTTGTTCCCATTATTGAAAGCTCCCTTGGTTGAAAGAAATATAGCTCCCCTGCTTCCCCCATTTGCTGGTCCCAAGGTGCGTTAGGAATTCCCGGCTTTCTGCTGCTCTTCAGCTGTTAATCACTCCCAGGGTTCTCACTCTGATACATTTTCCCTTTGTCAGTGTGGTTACAACTGCATTTGAACCTGAGTCCCTGAGGTCAACAGCCCAATGACTAATGCCCCGAGCCACTTAGTCTTTCTAATGCATGGTGAATTATTTCCTTCGGAAGAGGTTTTATCCAGAGTGAGGATGCCACATTCCTGTACAGATCGTGCATGTGGTTGGGACAGGCAGCCTTTTAAGATTGGCTCTCACTGTCAGCATTCTTCAGGAGCAAAAAACCTCATTTATTTGAAGAAATCATGATAGGGAACCAAGGTAGGGAAGCCAGAAGAGAAGACCCAAAGAGATTTCCATTCCAGCCTGGAAGTCTTGGTTTTCCATGCTCTGAAAGGCAGCTTCCACCAAGACCCAAGGCATTCCTTTGGGATGGCACAATTTCTTACTCATGGTCTGTCAGAGAGAGATGCTCATTACCTACACCTGCTAGACCAAACTCATGAATCAGACTGAAACCGGAATCCATTTGCTTTCCACCAGTTTTTGATCAATTTTCCTGCCACTTTGCTAATTTCCTAAAACACTTTGGTTTCAACCCGGGGCTCTCTCCTTAAGAGCCTCGTGCTCTTTACGTGAATTCATAATGGCCAATTGGCCCCGCCACATTCATTTCCCAGGCTCCAGGCGATGATGTCACATAGGGCAGCATGCCTGCTGGGTGGTTGGTGCTACAGCCCAGTAGTAGGAGTCATCCAATGCCTGAAGAATGACCTCTCTTCTTCTGCCTCTCCTCTGGACAACTGGGCAACCAATGGGAGACCTCCTGGGCCTCGGAAATGCCCCCTTGACAGCTGGACTAGAGAAAGGGAGATTGCTTCATTCCCTTACCCTCTTTTTTCACCTTTTCCTCCCCAGCACTGACCTTCTGACTATAGCTAATCTACTGCAACTTAAAAGATCCTTCTTTCATTCATTCATCCATTCAGTCGTAGTTACTGAGCACTTACTGTGTGCAGAGCACTGTACTAAGCGCTTGGGAGAGTAAAATACTACAATAAACAGACACATTCCCTGCCCACAAGGATCTCACAGTCTAGAGATGGGGAGATGGATATTAATATAAATAAATAAATTACAGATATGGACACAAGTGCTGTGGGGCTGGGAGGGGGGAAGAACAAAGGGAGCAAGTCTCTTTTTTTAAAGAAGATTTGGCAGCCCACCCCCTTCATTATCCCTCCACCCTGCCCCAGCCCCTTGATCATTCCAACACTCCTGTTAGGTTTTGGAGCTGTCCAAAAAATGACTGTGACAGGATGTCTTAGAAGAGGTTGTTACCGTCACCTAGTGAATCCTCAGCAGGGATGTGTGTTATATCTGTCTCTCAAACACACCCGCATATTTGCATATTAGGTAGCTAATTATGTTATCTATCAAGCATTGCCCTAAGCGTTGGGGTCAACCTAGTCCCTGCTCCACAAAAGGACTCACGACACCAGATTCTGGGTAACAGAGCTGGGCCAACAAGCTTCATTGCCGGGAGGAGGAGAATAAACAAGGTGAGGCCTTGTCCATCAGGGGGCTTCTGTTCAGAAACCTGGGGCCTAGGAAAAGTGAGACCAAGGAAACTTTGTTGGGAAGAGAAGGAAATCATCCCAGATGAAGTGGGACTAGTTAGAAGGGATCCAGTGGATTATTATCCAATGGAAGCTGCAAGGGTCTGGGCAATTTAGGAATGGTTCTCCTGGCTAGACTTGCTGTGACATGAGCCTAATGTGGAAATAGCACAGGTGTAAATAACACTTGTTTGTGAGTCCATTACAAGGGTCAACAACATTCATCTTAGCCAAAGGGCACTCTTGCCTGAAGAATCAGGACTGATCCTCAAGGGTAGCTTTGGGTATGTAGGACCCATGTCATCTGGTGGAGCGTTCCTGTAACTATCAATCAATCAGTTGTATATACTGAGCGCTTGCCGTGGGCAGAGCACTGTAGTAAGCACTTGGGAGAGTGTAATGTAACAATATAACAGAGTTGGTAGATGTGTTCCCTGCCCACAATGAGATTACAGTCTAGAGTGGGAGACAGACATTAATAGAAATTATGGATATGTACATAAGCGCTGTGGGACTGATGTCGGGGTGAATAAAGGGAACAAATCAGGCAATACAGAAGGGAGTGGGAGGAGAGGAAATAAGGGCTTAGTTAGGGAAAGCCTCTTGGAGGAGATGTGACTTCAATAAAGCTTTGAAAGTAAGGAGAGTAATTGTCTGTGGGATATGAAGATGGAGGGCATTCCAGGCCAGAAGCAGGATGTGGGCAAGGGGTTGGTGGTGAGATAGCTGAGATGGAGGTACAGAGAGTAGTTTGGCATTATAGAATAGCAAAGTGTGTGGGCTGGGTTGTAGTAGGAGAGCACTGAGGTGAGGTTGGAAGGGGCAAGTTGATTGAATACTTTAAAGCTGATAGGAGTTTCTGTTTGATGCAGAGGTGAATGGGAAGCCACTGGAGGTTCTTGAGGAGTGGGGAAACATGGACAACATTTCTGTAGAAAAATGATCCAGGCAGCAGAGTGAAGTATGGACTGGAGTGGAGAGAGACAGGAGGCAAGATGATCAGCAAGGAGGCTGATAAAATAATCAAGGGGGATAGGATAAGTGCTTGGGTTAACATGGTAGTTTGGATGGAGAGGAAAGGACAGATTTTAGCAACGTTGTGAAGCCCTGAGCCAGTGCTGCCTATAGAGATGCTGGGAGTTTTGGGTGGGGGCTCGAACTAAACCTAAGTAAGTTACTCTAGGATAGTGTACCCAGATGTCTTTCTGAAAGGGTGATGGGGCAAGGGCTCCATGCCAATTTGTGAAGGCTACTAATGGATGGACTTCCTTGTGATATCTGGGGAGTGGAAAGAGCGCAGGTCTGGGAGTCAGAGGACCTGGGTTCTAATCTCGGCTCTACCACTTGTCTGCTGTGTGACCTTGGGCAGGTCACTTAACTTCTCTGTGCCTCAGTTCCCCAATCCGTAAAATGGGGATTAAATCCAACTCCGTGCTACTCAGCCTGTGGGCCCCATGGGGGACGGGGACTCTGTCCAACCTGATTAACTTGTACCTACCCCAGCGCTTAGAACAGTGCTTGACCCATAGTAAGCACTTAACGAGTACCATAAAAAAGAGAATGGAGAGTGGAAAGGACTATCTAGAAGGTCATAGGAGCGGGGAGACTCCAAGATGCTGGGTGATAGTGGAAGTTCATTCATTCATTAATTCGATCATATTTATTAAGCGCTTACTGTGTGCAGAGCACTGTACTAAGCACTTGGGGAGGTACAATACAACAATAAACAGTGACAATCCTGGAATAGGACTGGCTATTTGTGACCCCATCCTAAGCCGGGAGAGAGTGACAGCAACAGAAAAGGTAGAGCAGCAGAGTGTGTGATGAGATCTATCCATCTCCTGCTCACATTCTGGATATGTGACAGTCACCCTACCAGCTGCTTCCTTGTCTTGGTCTAGGCTCTAGGGATAGTTTTATTTTTTCTGTGGGGGTGTGTGGATGGTCCAGAGATGTATCAATTAATCAATCAAAAGTATTGAGCACTTGCTGTGTACAGAGCACTGTACTAAGCACTTTGGAAAGTATAATAGAGTTGGCAGACATGTTCCCTGCCCGCAAGAAGCTTACAGTCTAGGATACAGGGGGGAGACAGACATTACAATACATTACAATACAATGTATTAAGTGCTGTGGTGCTGAGGGTGAAGTGAATAAAAGGGAACAAATCCAAGTGCAAGAGCAATGCAAAAGGGAGAGAGAGTAGCTAGGCTTGAGTGGCCTTCATTGTCCAAGATGATGCTTCTGATGGTGAGACCCCATCCATGTGTCAGGGTGCCCGAAAAGCCAAATATGTAATTGACCATCCCTTTCACATTGTGTGCACTCACACAGGCATGGCCTGTCTCTGTTTTCGAGGCTGTCACTTGGCATCCAGCTCTTCCCAAAGGCTTTGCTTAATGAAGAAGCAGTGTGGCCTAGCGGTAAAGAGCACTGGCCTGGGAGTCAGAGGACCTGTGTTCTAATTCTGGCTCCACCATTTACTTGCTGTATGACCCTGGGCAAGTCACTTCACTTCTCTGTTCCTCAGTTTCCTCATCTGTAAAATGGAGATTAAGTCGGTGATCCCCAAGTGAGATCTCATGAAATCTCTCGCTCCATCCCTTCTCCCCTCCTTAACTTCCATCTTCAACCGCTCACTCTCCACTGGTTCCTTCCCCTCTGCCTTCAAACATGCCCATGTCCCTCCCATCCTAAAAAAACCCTCTCTTGACACCACCTCACCTTCTAGTTATTGCCCCATCTCCCTCCTACCATTCCTTTCCAAACTCCTTGAACGAGTTGTCTACACGCGCTGCCTCGAATTCCTCAACACCAACTCTCTCCTCGACCCCCTCCAGTCTGGCTTCCGTCCCCTACATTCCACAGAAACCGCCCTCTCAAAGGTCACCAATGACCTCCTGCTTGCCAAATCCAACGGCTCTTACTCTATCCTAATCCTCCTCGACCTCTCGGCTGCCTTCGACACTGTGGACCACCCGCTTCTCCTCAACACTCTATCCAACCTTGGCTTCACAGACTCTGTCCTTTCCTGGTTCTCCTCTTATCTCTCCAGTCATTCATTCTCAGTCTCTTTTGCAGGCTCCTCCTCCCCCTCCCATCCCCTTACTGTGGGGGTTCCCCAAGGCTCAGTTCTCGGTCCCCTTCTGTTCTCGATCTACACTCACTCCCTTGGTGACCTCATTCGCTCCCACGGCTTCAACTATCATCTCTACACTAATGACACCCAAATCTACATCTCTGTCCCTGCCCTCTCCCCCTCCCTCCAGGCTTGCATCTCCTCCTGCCTTCAGGACATCTCCATCTGGATGTCTGCCTGCCACCTAAACCTCAACATGTCCAAGACTGAACTCCTTGTCTTCTCTCCCAAACCCTGCCCTCTCCCTGACTTTCCCATCACTGTTGACGGCACTACCATCCTTCCCATCTCACAAACCCGCAACCTTGGTGTCATCCTCGACTCTGCTCTCTCATTCACCCCTCACATCCAAGCCATCACCAAAACCTGCTGGTCTCAGCTCCGTAACATTGCCAAGATCCACCCTTTCCTCTCCATCCAAACCGCTACCCTGCTCGTTCAAGCTCTCATCCTATCCCGTCTGGACTACTGCATCAGCCTCCTCTCTGATCTCCCATCCTCATGTCTCTCCCCACTTCAATCCATACTTCACGCCGCTGCCTGGATTGTCTTTGTCCAGAAACGCTCTGAGCATGTTACTCCCCTCTTCAAAAATCTCCAGTGGCTACCAATCAATCTGCGCATCAGGCAGAAACTCCTCACCCTCGGCTTCAAGGCTCTCCATCACCTCGCCCCCTCCTACCTCACCTCCTTTCTCTCCTTCTACAGCCCAGCCCACACCCTCCGCTCCTCTGCCGCTAATCTCCTCACCATGCCTTGTTCTCGCCTGTCCTGCCATCGACCCCCGGCCCACGTCATCCCCCTGGCCTGGAATACCTTCCCTCTGCCCATCTGCCAAGCTAGCTCTCTTCCTCCCTTCAAGGCCCTACTGAGAGGTCACCTCCTCCAGGAGGCCTTCCCAGACTGAGCCCCCTTCTTCCTCTCCCCCTCATCCCCCTCTCCACCCCCCCGTCTTACCTCCTTCCCTTCCCCACAGCATCTGTATATATGTATATATGTTTGTACATATTTATTACTCTTTATTTATTTATTTTACTTGTACATATCTATTCTATTTATTTTATTTTGTTAATATGTTTGGTTTTGTTCTTTGTCTCCCCCTTCTAGACTGTGAGCCCACTGTTGGGTAGGGACTGTCTCTATATGTTGCCAACTTGTACTTCCCAAGCGCTTAGTACAGTGCTCTGCACACAGTAAGCACTCAATAAATACGATTGATTGATTGATTGGGATAGGGACTTTGTCCAACCTGATGATCTTGTATCTACCCCAGCGCTCAGTGCAATGTATGGCACCTAGAAAGTGCTTAACAAATACCATAAAAAAAAGAGTAACCCCTCACTGGACTGCTGCCACCAGGTTCATCTGACTGCTGCAGAGGTCTACCAAGAGTCCTCTGCTATGTAGTTTTGATTCATTCTGTATTTCACTTATTCTGTCTTCCTGGCTTATGTGTGCGCTCCGCTTTCAGTCCCCCACACAGTAGCTGAAATAGCCATTTGTTTGATGGGTGAGCATGTCCTCTGTCCTCCTCCCCACCCAAACACTCCAATAATAATAATAATAATATTTGTGGAATTTGTTAAGCACTTACCATGTGCCCGGCACCATACTAAATGCTGGGGTAGATACAAGGTCACTGGGTTGGACACAGTCCTTGTCCCACATTGGGCTCACAGTTTTCATCCTCATTTTACAGATGACATAACTGAGGCACAGAGAAGTGAAGTGACTTGCCCAGAGTCACACAGCAGACAAGTGGCGAAGCAGGAATTAGAACCCAGGACCTTCTGACTCCCAGGCTCTCTATCCACTAGTATGCTGAGGACAAGAAAATGGAGATGAGGTGTAAATTTTGAAGAAAGCTTGTGTGAGGTTTAGTCCTGAGGGAGCAGCTCTATCCTGGATAGTGCTTGGGTAATTAATGTAACATCATGAATGATGCCTGGAGGAGTTGGTGTCCCTCCTAGAGAGACCCTCACATTATCTGGGGAGATTGCTTGCTCAACTGGCAGGGTTTGACTGCAGACAGTTTAAACCCTGACACTTGGACTAAAAAGGCCTCTAAGGTTCTGTCCTCCCTGACTTTCTCAGAGGCATGTGTTCTTCTTAGGAGTGGAGCTGGAGATCTGCTCATCCCTAGGTCTGTTATATTCTGACTAGGGCTGGGATTCTGCAAAAGGTACTGGCAATTGGTCTGCTCTCCCCCATCCCCTGTGACCCCAGATTGCCCTGTCTTGCATACTAATTAGCTTAGATGCACTCCTTGAGCTGGGAAAATTACAGGCGCAAATGCTTAATTGTACCTGAAATGAGACGATTATACCCTCAGTCTGGGGGTTATATGGCTAACCAGCCCCATTTATGAGCTGCAGGAAGGTAAAATATCTAACCTCTTCTGTCTGAGGCTCCAGATCTGACAGACCAGATGATTCTATTCCATACTATGTGGGCCTCAGTCTTCCCACCTGGAAGATGCAGCCCCCACTAGCTGCCGTTTTGAAGGGACTAAACTCCCAAGATCAAAGACCTTGTTCACATACAAAGCGCTGTATAATTATCCTAATTATGGGTGCAATGAAGCATTTGTGCCTGTAATTTAGGGCAGACAAAATTTACAACTGCACCCAAACTGCTGCTAATTGTTGGCCCAGGAAGTGGGGGTGTGGAGAAGGTCTCTTGGAAATATCCTCCTCTGTCCCTGAGGTGTCTTGGGCAATTACTAGAGTTCCCATTTCTGCCAGATTTCTGCAAACCTCCAATGAGGGCTCTCCGGAGAGCCCTCAGAGCTGCATTCATTTTCTGACCCTAGACTGTAAGCTCCTTGTGGGCAGGGAATATGTTTTCCAATTCTGTTACACTGTACTCTCCCAAGCACTCCAGTGCACAAAGTAAGTGCTCAGTGAATATGACTGACTGATTGACCCCAGCCCTGGAGTTCTACAGACAGCTACAGAATTAGTCAATCAGTCAATCATTTAATAGCACTGATTGAGTGCTTCCTCATCATCAATCGTATTTATTGAGCGCTTACTATGTGCAGAGCACTGTACTAAGCGCTTCTTGTGTGCAGTGTGCTTGAGAAAGTAGTAGGCATGATCCTTGCCCTCAAGGAATTTATAATCTGGTGGGGGAGACAGACATGGAAATAAATTGGATTTTGGAGTATATGAAATATGTTCATAAATGGTTCACTGGTGGGGTGGGTTGTGAGTCGCTCAGAAGGGCTAAAGTGGCAGCTGGGGGATATAAGGTGGAACAGCTATCCAAATAGCTTTCAGCCTTCTGTTTTACACACTTTTTGTGGGATGGAGGGGGAGAGAAGAGAAGGGAGGTTAAAGATTGAACACTTGTCTCAAACAAATAGACAAAGAGAAAGAAAGAAATTGACTGGAAGGAAGAGGAAGAAAATGATGCTCCTTCAATTAATGGCATTTATTGAGCACTTACTATATGCAGAACACTGTACTAAGCTTCAACAGTAAGTTCTAACTGTTGCAAATGTCTAGTTTGAGTTTGGAGTTGGAGATTTTATTATATCATTTATCTTTCTTGAAAGCTCCTGGCTATAGTTTGTGACCAGATATCTTGCTTAGGCATGGTGGGCATGATTTTTGAGAGATAACAATAATAATAATAATAATGATATTTGTTAAGTGCTTCCTATGTGCCAGGCACTGTTCTAAGCACTGGGGTAGATACAAGGAAATCAGGTTGGACACAGTCCCTGTCCCACATGTGGCTCACAGTCCTAATTCCCATTTCACAGGTGAAGCAACTGAGGCCCAGAGAAGCCAAGTGACTTGCCCAAGGTCACACAGCAGACAAGCAGTGGAGCTAGGATTAGAACCCACAGCCTCTGACTCCCAAGCCCGTGCTCTTGCCATCCACCTTCAGCAATAACGCATACACATATTCAATTATTCATTTGGTCATTTTGCCCCAATATGCTGATGTTACTAACCACTACATCCTTGTTCTTGCTCCTGCTATACCTACATGATCGACATCTGCTGCCCCGCTATGCCCACAGCAGGGATCATGGTTTTGGCACATGGTTGTGCTTACCAGAACAGTAAGCACTAAAATACCATCAATTGATTTTT
Organism: Tachyglossus aculeatus; assembly: GCF_015852505.1. Lineage (NCBI taxonomy): Eukaryota > Metazoa > Chordata > Mammalia > Monotremata > Tachyglossidae > Tachyglossus > Tachyglossus aculeatus. The sequence goes on along the minus strand of NC_052101.1, from coordinate 84,260,734 downwards.
GACTAACAACTAAACTCAATACAGACCAGTGCAGCCAGAAGGTCCTGCCTGGTTAGAACTTTGCTTATGAACCTAATCTTTAAGAAGTGTGATCTAGATAACACTGGAGCACTACTTATAGCCACAACCATTTTTCTCTTGACCAAAGAGGTCATTTTCTGGCATCGAATCCCCAGCTTACTCTTCATCTAATAGTGTAGTTCAATAAAAGTTTTGAATGAGCCCAAGCTCAATAGTCCTTATATTTAAAATAATATCCAAATCATCAACCTAATGAAAATTGGAGTCTCAGGAAGAGATCTAGTCCTCCTACTTCTGAAGCCCACTATGTTCAGCTCTTGGGTTTTATTCAGGTAGTATTATGGAGTCTCAGACCTGACCTAAACTCCAGGTGCAATAAGCATCTTCTTGCTTTAAAGGACGAAGATGCTGCCTTTGATGCTGGGACCTTTATTTGATTTCCAGAAACAGCCTTCCAACATGGCTATGCAAATTCCACCACCTATCAAGGGGAGCATGATGACCTGCCAAAATAGCATATAACTGTTTTGAGGGACTAGATCCCTGGCAGATGAGAGCAAGTCAACCACTGGGTGACCTCTCTACTTGTGTTGGACCAATCTTCCTTCATTTCGAAGACACCTCGGGAGAGCTCAGTTGGCCCCAGAATACCTCTTCCTCCCAAATTCCAATGAAATGAGGAACACCACTGTCAGCAACTGGTTCTCAGTCACTCAGTGAGTGACCCGGGCTGTTGACCTGATGCAGCCAATTGATGGCCCTGGGGAATTGGCAAGATTCTACACCTCACAACACATGGGTTGAAAAGAGTGGTAACCCTGACCCAAAGAATTTCTCCCAAAGTGCAGTGTAATCTGGCAGCTAATGCGATATTGATATTGACAAACATCAACAGTCCTTATGACTAGTGTACACAGCTTTACAGTAACCCAAACAAAAACAACAAAATGCAGTACTGATATTGACAAATATCAGCAGTCATTATGACCAGTGTACACAACTTTACACTAACCCAAACAAAAACAACAACACAAAAATCTAGATGTTTTCTATGCCTGGATTGCTGCTCTAGCCTAAAAACTAATGCCCAAAAGTGGTTGAGTTAATATATTACCTATCACAACACACCAGAGGTCACAGTGGAACTTGGGAAACAAAATGACTTAGCTTATTTGAGGTAGATAATGGATTTCTTCATACTATATTGAAACCATAACATTAACCACAGGGCTTCATAATTTGTTTCAAACAGTATAAGTTATGGCCTGCCCCTCAAAAGAACAATTTACTTCAGATAAGGGCATGTTAGGAAGATAATAATAATAATGATAATGATGGTATTTGTTAAGCACTTACTATGTGCCAGGCACTGTTCTAAGCACTGAGGTACATACAAGGTAATCAGCTGTCCCACATGAGGCTCACAGTCTTTAATCCCCATTTTACAGATGAGGTAACTGAGGCACAGAGAAGTTAAGTGACTTGCCCAAAGTCATACAGCTGACAAGTGGCAGAGCCAGGATTAGAATTCGCGACTTCTGGCTCCCAAGCCTGTGTTCTTTCCACTAAGCCACGCTGAAGATTAATTCCTTTCCAAGAATATTCTACCTCTGTTGTGAAAGTATCCTTGGGTTGCTATTACTATTACTAATAATTATGGTACTTGTTAATAGCTTATTATTTACCAAGCACTCACTGTATTTAGAGCTGGTATAGGTACAAGATAACTTGGTTGGACACATTCCCTGGTCCCATATGGAGGCTCACAGTCTAAGTAGAAGAGAGTAGGATTTAAAGTACATTTTACAGATGAGGAAATTGAGGCCCAGAGGTTAAGTGACTTGTCCAAGGTCCTACAGTACACAAGCGGCGGGAGCTGGAATTAGAATTTACCTCCTGTGACTTCCAGGTCCGTGCTCTTTCCACAAGACCACATTGCTTAAACAAGGTAATACAAAATTTGAGAGTCAATTCCATACCAAGGGGACTCAACGTGTATGGAACACGAGCATCAGCTATTGCTCCAGCTCCCTAGAGCATCTAACTGTAGAAATAATTTCTTCAGCTCCCTGCCACATTCTTGCACCTGAAAAGCCTCAGTGAGGACCTATTAGGACTCAATTTCAGCTGGGATTTCAGGACAGGACCCAATAATGGAATTTCTTATTTTCTTATGTTCTCATGGTGGTGACAGGAAGGCAACTGCAGGAATGGGGAGGAATGAAGAAGAAACTTCTCCATTTCCTCCTCCCCTTTCTCCGTCTTTTTCCTTTCCAACTCCTCCTCCTCTTCCTCTTCCTTTTTCTCCTCTTCTTCCTCCTTCCTCCTCTTTTTCCTCCTCCTCTTTCTCCTCCTCCTCTTCTTCTACTTCTTCCATTATTGCTACTGCTGTTATTGCCATTATAGTACGCCCTTCCTGGGACCATTTCCTAGAGGTTTCTGGTGCAGCCACTCTGATATGATTTTGGCTATGACAGAACCTTCCAAGATTACAGCCCGGGGCCATGGCAGCCGTGAAGATGGTCATTAGATGAGTGGTGTGCGTGCATATGGATGTAGGTGTCTTCTTTGACCACAAAGGACAACACTCTCTCTCTCATTGAATACACACACACACACGTATGTGTGTGGGCATGTAGGTGTTGGCCTGTAGAAGCATCTTGAAAAATATCACTTTAAAAATGAAAACCTGCTCAGACACTGTATGCTTACAATCTGTCTTCCTTTATCTTCTTCATTAGGTTGTTAGCTTCTTGTGGGCTGTGTCCTTCACTTTTACTATACTCTCCCAACTGTCAGTACAGCAGTTTGCACACAGTAGGCCTGCAATTAAAACTGATCAATCGATCCATCAACTGTATTTATTGAGTATTTACCACGTGCAGAACACTAGACTAAGCACTTGAGACAATTAGTAGACATGATCCCTGCCCACGAGGAGCTTACAGTCTAGAAGGGGAGACAAACATTAACATAAATTACAGCTAGGGGAAATGGCAGGGTATAAAGATATCAATTTATTGATGATATTTATTGAGCACTTACTGTGTGCAGAGCACTGTACTAAGGACTTGGGAGAGTACAGTGCAACACAGTTGGTAGACACATTCCTTGCCCACCAGGAGTTTACAGTCTAGAGGGGGAGATACACAGTAAAATAATTTATGGATAGCTACATAAGTGCTATGGGGCTGAGCATGGACTGAATAGCAAGTGCTAAAGGGCGAAGGTCCAAGTACATAGGTGAAGCAGAAGGGAAAGTGAATAGGGGATATCTGGGAAGGCCTCTTGGAGGAGATGTGATTTTAATGAGGCTTTGAAGGCAGGGAGAGTGGCCATCTGCCTGATATGAATGGGGAGGGAGTTCCAGGCTAGTGGCAGGATGTGGGTAAGGGGTTGGCAAAGAGATAGATGAGATCAAGGCACTGAGAATAGGTTGGAATTTGAGAAGTGTGCTGGCTGGGTTGTAGTAGGAAAACAGGGAGGTTAGGTAGGAGGGGCCAAGGTGATTGATGCTTTAAAGCCAATGGTAAGGAGTTTCTGTTTGATGTGGAGGTAGATGTGGAGGTTCTTGAGAAGTGGGGTGATGAAGACTGAACTTTTCTTAGAAAAGTTGCTGATTTGGGCAGCAGATTGAAGTATGGACTGACGTGGGGAGAGACAGGAGGCAGGGCGGTCAACAAAGAAACTGATGCAATAGTCAAGGTAGGATAGGTTGAGCCTGTTGTTGGGTAGGGGCTGTCTCTATATGTGGCCAACTTGTACTTCCCAAGCGCTTAGTACAGTGCTCTGCACACAGTAAGCACTCAATAAATACGATTGAATGAATGAATGAATAGGGTAAGTGCTTAGATCAGCATAGTAGCAGTTTGGAGGGAGTAAAAAGGGAGGATTTTGGTGATTCTGTGAAGGTAGAACAGATAGGATTTGGTGACAGAATGAATATTGAGTTAAAAGAAATGAGTCAAGGATAATGCCAAGGTTACAGGCTTGTGAGGTAGGGAGGATAATGGTTTTGTCTATAGTGATGGGAAAGACAGCAGGAGGGCAGGGTTTGGGTGGGAAGATATTTTGGGCATATTAAGCTTTGGACATGATAAGCCTGAGGTAGCGGGACAGTCAGATAGAGATGTCCTGAAGGCAGGAGGAAATGTGAAACTGCAGGGAAGGAGAGAGTTCAGAGCTGGAGAGATAGATTTGGTAATCATCTACATAGAGATGGTAGTTGAAGCCCTGTGAGCAAATATTTTAAGAGCAGGTAGGAGATCTCCTCTTGAAATACTGCTGGGAAAGATGAGAGAATCAATGAAGAGGCAGAAGCAGCATGGCCTAACGGATACAGCACGGGCCCGGTAGTCAGAAGGACCTGGGTTCTAATCCCAGCTCTGCCTCTCGTCTGCTGTGTGACCTTGGGCAAGGCATTACAAGTCTCTGTGCCTCAGTTACCTTATCTGTAAAATGGAGATTAAGAGTGTGGGACATGGACTGTGTCAAATATGATTATCTTATATCTACCCCAGCACTTAGTACATTGCCTGGTACCTAGTAAGTGCTTAACAAGTACCATAAAAAAGAGAAGTGAGGGACTGGAGAGGAGCAGGAGAGATTTTAGGGAGATCACGCTTGATGGTTTCAATTTTCAATAAAATACATGACCAGTTCTTTAGGGGAGGGTTGGGGGACAGAGGATTTGAGGAGGGAGTTAAAAGGCTGAAATAGCTGGCCTGGGCAATGGGTACTGGAATCAATAAGGAGGAATAAGTATTGTTGTTGGGTGGAGGCGAGGGCAGCAATAAAGCAGGTGAGGATGAACTGGCAATGGATGAGGTCAGACAAATGTCTGGATTTCCACCAGCAATGCTCCGCAGCTCAAACACAGGAGTGAAGAAGGTGTCCTGTGGAGTTGATACAGGGTTGCAGATTAATAATAATAATAATAACAATGTTGGCATTTGTTAAGCGCTTACTATGTGCCAAGCACTGTTCTAAGCACTGGGGTAGATACAAGGTAATCAGGTTGTCCCATGTGGGGCTCCCAGTCTTCATCCTCATTTTACAGATGAGGGAACTGAGGCACAGAGAAGTTAAGTGATTTGCCCAAGGTCACACAGCTGATAAGTGGCAGAGGGGGGATTAGAACCCATGACCTCTGACTCCCAAGCCCCTGCTCTTTCTACTAAACCATGCTGCTTCTCAGCAGCAGATTAGTCATATGAGATCAGTGGAGGGACAGGAGAGTGAGGGATTTGAGTTTATTGGAGAGGGAAGTATTGAGGGCGTCAATTTGTGCATGAAGAGAAGGTAGTTTGGGTGTGGAAACCAAATGGGTCATAATAGCTTTATAAAATTGGAGGGGGGGTCAAAAAATTGGAGGTCTCTGTGGAAGAACAGGACAGATTTGTGGTGAGTGGGTATGTGGGAAAGAAGGCAGGTGAGGAGGTTGTGGTCAGACAGAGGAATGTCAGAATTGGTGAGGTTGGAGATTGTACAGCAACTAGGGATGATGAGATGCAGTATGTGTTCAAGTTGGTGAGTAGGTGAGGTAGGGTGGATCAGGATCAAACAATCGATGGTATTTATTGAGCACTTACTATGTGCAGAGCACTGTACTAAGCACTTGGCAGAGCACATGCAACAGAATTAGAAGTCACTTTCCCTGCCCGTAATGAGTTTACAGTCTAGAGGGGGAGACAGACTTTAATATGATTAAATAAGTAATTTATAACATATAACAAAGATATGTACCTAAGTGCTGTGGATGTCATTGCAGTTGAGAAGTGAGCAAGCAGAATGGTCGATGGGGACATCTACATAGATATTGAAGTACCCAGAATCACTGTAGGAATAGAGGAAGAGAGAAGGAAAGTGAGGAATGGATCAAAATGGTTCAGAAAGTTGCAGGATGCGCAGTGTACAGAAGTGCCCAGATTTCCTTCTGCCTTCAGGACATCTTTACTTGAATGTTTCATTGACATCTCAACATGTCTAAAAGCAAAATTCCTCTTCTTCCCATCCAAACTCTTTCACCTGGCTTTCCCATCAGTGTAGACAGCATCACCATCCTCCCTAATGAGCCTGTAATCTTGTCATTATCCTTGACTCATTTCTCTAATTCAACACACATTCAATCTGTCACCAGATCCTATTGTTTCAATTTTCCCAATATCACTAAAGCCCTTTCCTCTCCATCAACCTGCTACTATGTTGATCATAATAATAATAATTATGATGGTATTTGTTAAGTGCTTACTATATATCAAGCACTGTTGTAAGCTCTGGGGTAGATACAGGATAATCAGGTTGGACACAGTCCCTCTCCCACATGGGGCTCACAGTCTTAATCCCCATTTTACAGATGAGGTAACAGGCACAGAGAAGCAAAGTGACCTGCCCAAGGTCACCCAGCAGACAAGTAGCGGAGCCAGGATTAGAACCCAGGTCTTTCTGACTCCCAGGCCCGTGTTCTATCCACTAGCCCATGCTGCTTCTCTGTACATATCTGTAATTCATTTTAACGTCTGACTCCCTGACTAGACTGTAAGCTCAGTGTGGTCAGGAAACATGTCTGCCAACTCTATTATATTGCACTCTCCCAAGTGTTGAGTACAGTGCTCTGCATACAGAAAGTGCTCAGAAAATTGACTGACTGCTTGCTTTGGGGCTGAGGGCAGGGTGGATATCAAATGTTCTAAGAGCACAGATACAAGTGCATAGGTGATGTTGATGATGCTAATAATGAGAAGCAGTGTGGCCTAGAGGATAGTCCAAGGGCTGGAGTCAGAAGAACCTGGGTGCCGTGTGACCTTGGTCAAGTCACTTCACTTCTCTGGGCCTCAGTTATCTCATCTGTAAAATGGGAATTTAAGACTTCGAGCCCCATGTAGGGCTGTGGGATTGTGGCCAACCTGATTGTTTGTAACTACCTCAGTGCTTAGAACAGATCCTGCCACGTGGTAAGCACATAACAAATACAATAAAAAAAAGTCAAGCATCCTTGGGGCTGAGAAAGAGAAGAGTCTAACCTTCTTTCAAGCAATATCATTTTCTAACTCTTGTGAGGCTTCTGGGGCAGCTCAGTTCCAGATTCAGAGATTGAGTATGCCAGTCCCTGCTGTGGGCAGGCAGATGTTACAAAATGCCTTCATCTGTGGTTGTGAGAAATCAAGGGACACAGACTTAAAGATAAGGAGCAAGATAAGGTCTTTAAAGATAAGGTCCTTAAAGATAAGGACCAGAATGTATGGAGAAGTCAGTTTTGTGCTAGCCGGAAGCCCCAACTAATGAAGTCCTGCTTTTCCAGAGGCCCAGAGAAGCTGAACCATACAGATACTCTTAATTTCCACACATCTGTCCTTGCCAACCTGCATGGTGTGACTTCCTCCCCCGAAATCAGATTATTTTGAACCCAAGTAAAAATATTGACTGTAATCTCCCCTCACCACCCTTCCCCAATCCCAGTGGGTATTGCAAGTTTCCCTACGGGAGAAAACATTCCAGGCTTGAACCTAGTACTGCTGTTCCCTCCTGTCCTTCCTCCCTCCTACATTTCTCAGTGAAAAGTCTATGTGTAGCTAAAACTTGTTAAACCCAATAACCCTTTTCCTAATCCTTGTGATTTATCCTTTATGAATTCACCAATCCCAAGATGGTTACCAGCCCATTTCTCTCTCTAACATCTTCCCTCCCTCTCCCTCACATCCAATTTCTCAGGTGTGGGATGCCTCTCTCCATCCTACTTTATGTTCAGCACCTTCCTTGCCACCCCTTCAGTGAATCTGGCCATGGGGATTCTAACTCTGATCTTCAACTTTCCTTTCTGCCCCCTCCCTGGAAAATCTCATATCACCTGTGTACTGGTCCCGTTGAAGAGGGAACTTGGTAGGAGATCATCCCCTTTAGAAGATGGTATTTCAAACTCGACCCAAGCTTCCTGAAGCTGTGGCATGTTTATATAAAACTGGAGCAATGGAGAGCTTAGGCAAATTTGGTATGAAATTCTGGTTTTCTTTGCTTGCATGTGAAAATTCAGGTAATTATTCCTTAGGGCTATTAAAATTTGAAAGTAGATCAGCCTGGAAGAGAAATATCACTTAGAGGAAACTGCAGGCAAACAAGCTTTCCCCGGTTGTCCTGACTAGTCATCCCGAAATGGAGCCAAAATATTATGGAAAAACTTGGATCCTTTCCTTTTCTGCCCCTGGGCCTTCCTTTATGCCATACTTTTCCTCCTTCTGGAACACCCTTTGGGAGTATTTACTGAGTGATTACTGGGTGCACAGCACTCTACCTAGCACTCTGGTGAGTATAAAGCAATAAAGCTGGTAGACCTGATCCCTTCCCTCAAGGAGTTTACTCTACCTCCCCATTCTCTGGCTTTTAGACTCCTCAGCTCCTTCCTTCTTCAAGCTTTTCTCTATTAGAGGAGTATATTCCCTTCTCTTCAAATACACCTTTCTTCTTTACCCTGAAAAATAACCATGTTTACCCTGGAAAAAAATACAAAACCATGGTGACAAAAAGAGAGAACAATTCAAATGGCTGACCTTGACCCTTTGAATGTTAGCTCTCTCAGAGCAGAAACTGAGCTGAAGAGGAGGACAAGGGGAAAGAACATGAAGAGGAAGAAGAGCAAGAGTAAGGAGGAGATCTCTGATTTTCTATCCCTCTCATCATTAATTCTAGACCAATGAGCTTGATAGCTGTGTCTATAGGTTCTCAGGACAAAGGGGCATCGGGTCTGGTCTAAACACACTGAAAAACATGCGAAGTAACAATTTTTAACAGTGAAAAAACGTAACAGTGCCACCCCGTGGCGGGACCGGAGAGGAACAGCTGTGCGATGCCTGCTTTACATGATTCCTCCCTCCCCATCAATTTGGGGTATAACTAGACAAACTGGGGTTAGTTGGGGCAAAGCTGGCATGGGCTATATGCTCCTCGAGGATGGACCAGCATTTGCTTTGGGCACTTATGGTTCATTCATATTTATTGAGCGTTTACTGTGTGCAAAGCACTAGACTAAGCACTTGGGAGAGTTCAGTACAACAACAGACATATTCCTTGCCCACAATGAGCTCACATGGTAAGCAAGAGAGGCAAGCTGCCTTGCAGCAGCATGACGTAGTGGATAGAGCACAGGCCCGGGAGTCAGAAGGTCATGGGTTCTAATCCCGGCTCTGCCACTTGTCTGCTGTGTGACCTTGGGCAAGTCGCTTCACTTCTTTGTGCCTCAGTTACCTCATCTGTAAAATGGAGATTGAGACTGTGAGCCCTATGTGAGGCAGAGACTGTCAGCGCTTAGAACAGTGCTTGGCACATATTTAGTGCTTAACAAATACCATCATTATTATTGTTATTAGGGCACACCATACCCTGGGCACTGTGCAATGATTTGGCAACTCTGGATGTTTCATATGCAAGTCTTTTCTATTTAGAACTTTTGAAGCATGGCAATTTATTTTTTTAATGGCATTTGTTAAGCACTTACTAAGGCACTGTACTGAATTCTGGGTAGATACAAGGTATACAGGTTGGACATACTCCCTGTCCCACATGGGGCTCACAGTCTTAATCCCCATTTTACAGATGGGGTAACTGAGGCACAGAGAAGTGAAGTGACTTGCCCAAAGCCACAAAACAGACAAGTGATGGAGCCGGGATGAGAACGTAGGTCCTTCTGACTCCCAGGCCTGTGCTCTATCCACTAGGCCACCCTGATTCTCTGCTTTAAGATCTGCTTTAATGACAAATCTGGAAGAGGTGGCAGGAAAATTTAGATAAATTTAGGCAGGTGAAAAAAAGGTTTGGATGGGCTAGGGCCGACTTTCAAAAATTGTTCCATATGATATCGTTATGTTATGCTGTGTGCCTGGCATAATACTTGCAACATCACATGCTATCACCGACCACCCTAGGGAAGGATGATAATTTTTGTCCTTCCTCAGGACAACCAAATGTCTGAAGTGAGCCTTGTTAGCAAGGAATTAAGGTTAGATATGATCTCTCCAGAAAGAGAAGCACTGAGCAAATTCTCTAGTCTGAAGTTAAGATGGCAGAAATATGAGCCTAAAATGTCTCTGTGAAGAGGTATCCTCCCACCCAACTAGAGACTTGGGCCTATCTAGGGAAAAAAATACTATTTCCTGGGTTATAGGATAGTGAAAAAGCAAAAAAAAGTATGTTCTTCATTTAATAAGTACTTATAGAGTGCCTGAGTGCAGAGTGTTGCACTAAGCACTGGGGATACATACAAAATAGAGGGAAAATTAGTCCCTGGCCCACAAAGGGACTAAGAATAAAAAGTGGGTTGTGGTGGGGAGATCAATGGACACACAAGGAAAGAGTGAAACAGCAAAAAGGAACAAGTATCACAACAACAGCTGATGTAAGGTATGGATAAGGGAGCTATTTATAGGCTGCTAATTGCTGTGGCAGGCCAATCCAGAGTCCAGTGATCCCAGAAGGCACAAACTTCCCAATGTTGTGCGGAGTACAGGAGTTTCTTCTCATTCCTGCCTGGTCAGAGCAGGCCCTCAGTGGATGCTGGTGGGAGGAGGGGGATCTCTGTGGGTTTCTTGAGCCTCAGCAGGCAGTGGCACTCTACTGATGAGAGAGTACTCTAGAAATATATATATATATATATATATATATATATATATATATATATATATATATATTTCTAGAGTACTCTCTCATCAGTAGAGTGCCACTGCCTGTATGTATGTATCTGTCCTTTGCATTTGATGAGAAGCACCATGGCCTAGTGGATAGAGTATGGGCCTGGCAATTAGAAGGACCTGGGTTCTAATCCTGAATCTGCCATTTTTCTGCTGTGTGACCTTGGGCAAGCCATTTAATGTCTCTGTGTCTCAGTTACCTCATAGCTAAAATGGGGAATAAGGCTGAGAGCCCCATGTGGGACAAGGACTGTGTCCAACTTGATAAGCTTGTATCTATCCCAGTGGTAGTACAGTGTCTGGAATATAGTAAGAGCTTAACAAGCACTATAAAAAAAAGCTGACACTACTGACAGTGAAACTATCAGTGCCTTTGAAGGTGAATAAAACCTGTGTGTGACTGCGCATCCATTCTACATCATGGGCTGGCCATGCTGGTGCAGCATGTCTCAATGGAAAAAACATGGGCTTGGGAGTCAGAGGTCATAGGTTCAAATCCCGGCTCTGCCAATTGTCAGCTGTGTGACTTTGGGCAAGTCACTTAACTTCTCTGTGCCTCAGTTACCTCATCTGTAAAATGGGGATGAAGATGGTGAGCCCCACGTGGGGACAACCTGATCACCTTGTATCCTCCCCAGTGCTTAGAACAGTGCTTTGCACATAGTAAGCGCTTAACAAATGCCATCATTATTATTAGCGACTCAGAGTGTCTGGTGCTCTTTTTGTTTCTCCCTCTTCGTTTCTTTGTTTCTCCCTCTCGGACGGCTACCCCATTTCTCATTGCCGCACCCCAGACTGACCTGTCTTCTGCAGCTGTCTCCCAATTGTCACTGCTAGGTGGCATCATTAAAAATTTTTGCTTCCCAGTCATCAGAAACATTTCTTGAGCCCCTACTGTGTAGATCACCTGTACCAGGAGCTTGGAAGCTTACAAGAGAAGTAAAGGACACCATCCCTGCCCTCACAGGGTTAACACTCTAATGGAAAGACAAGTGATACAAACTGCAAAAATGCATAGTTCAAATATTTAGAGCCTGGATATAAGAAAGAAGAAAGTGGGTGATTAAATTCAATATGTATACACATGAGTGCTGGGTGGCTGATGGGATGGCTTGATCAAAAAGGTGGGGATTAATTGGGGAATGTCTTTTTGAAGAAGAGATGGCATTTTGGAAAGGCTTTGAAAGTGGGGGAGGGATATGGTTTGGTAGACTTGACAGGAGAGGGAGTTTCACGCAGGGGAAACACTACTGAAAGAATGAGGGCCAAAGGGAGGGACTTATTTTCCAAATTAGGCCAGAGGAGTGATAGGACTGAACCCTGGCTTCCTAATTAGTGGCCATTACAGTGAGCATCAAAACATCCCCAAGGAGCATTGGAGATACATAACTGAACAGTGGCAGATACTTGGCAGGGCCAGAGGTCTAGAGGTGACTAAAGCCAGTGTCACAAGAACCATTGTCAAGAAGTCAATGGCTCCACCATTTGCCTGCTGTGTGACTTGGGCAAGTCACTTAACTTCTCTGTGCCTCAGTTTCCTCAACTGCAGAATTAAACTGCAGATTAAATACCTGTTCTCCCTTCTTCTTAGACTCTGAGTCCTATGCGGGACAGGGAATGTATCTAGCCTGTTTAACTTGTATCGATCCCAGAACTTGAAACAGTGGTTGACACATAGTAAGCGTTTAACAAATGACATTAAAAAAAATATCAAAAAGTCACAGAGGTCTACCCAGCAGTTGAGCAAGACGTTCCTACTACAGGTTCCTGGAGTGTTGGGGTGCTGGCTGGCTTGTAGACCAGAGCCTGGAAAAGGCCACAGTAGGAGCTCTTTCATGCTATGTGTGGTGGCCAGAAGGAAGAGCTATGGCCCATGAGGGAAGCCGTAGATTGTAAGCTCCTTGTGGGCAGTGATCACATCTACCAACTCAGTTGTATTATACATTCCCAAGCACATAGTACAGTGCTCTGCACAGAGTAAATGTTCAGTAAACACCACTGAGTGAAGGATTGATTGATTGGAAGGGGGCACCTGTATGAGGGGAGGAGAATAGGTGCAGGTTGCTATTTGGATCAGTCCCTTTGACACCCAACTGCTGCCAATTTTGTTGCTGCAGGAAAGAAAAGTGGCAGGGTGGCATGGGCCTCCAGAAAGGGAATCTAGTCAATGACACCATTTTGCTTAAGCCCAGAAAACTGGAAAAATCCAATTCTCTCCAAATTCTCTCTTTCCTCTGTTACAGGGATGGAAGTGAGTCTGTTTCCTTGCCTGGCCTAGTGTCATTGGTCTGAAGACCTTTGGTCTGGGCCCTGGTTTTCTGTTCCTCCCCATTTAGTTGAGCCAGCCATCGCCACAACCCCACAAGACTCACCAGGGTTATTAGTCTCAGTACTGTAAAACCTCTTTATAACAAAACTGGCGGGACTGATTTTGTGGGGGGATATTGTCATATGGAAGCTCTGAGCTTGGAGGTCCTTTAAAGGTATATTCAATCACACAGTGTGTGGCTAGAACCAATGAGAACCTTAGTTGTACGTAGATTTGAATTATAAAGGAGTTAGCTATAAAGAGGTCTGACTACACATTTTTCTGAAAGAGAGCAACAGTGAGGTTCTGCCGCCAGCGGATCACTCATTAGAAAAGCCAGGATGGTGATTCATCCTTTGTAACCCTGTGGTCCCAGAGAACCAAGACTGCCATTCCTGCCAACTCTACCTCCCCCACCTCTCCGCCCACTGCTACAAAGAGCTGTGAGTCCTGGGGCCTCTACCCAGGGGAGTAGGTGTTGGGGAATATTTTGTTGTTATTATTATTTTTTAAAAAAAATTAAAACCACCACCCTCAAACACTTCAAAGCTTCAGGAAGGCATCCGAGCATTTCATCCCAGTGATCTTCCCAGAAAATTACAGGAATTACCTGCAATAATGGCTGTTCTTGGCATTCAAGTTGCTTTTAGCCCTAAGCCTTCTATTAAGTAGCCCAAACCCACAGAGGCCTCTTAATAGATTATTGCTTAATAAGGCAACCGGGGTGATTTCTCCTCTCTAGATTTCAGGGTAACCACTTCTGACCACATTTCTAAGATGCCTCTCAGCCCACAGGGGTGTGGGATGGGCTTGGAGGGAGGCAGGGAGGAGGGAGGGGGGAGGTTCAGGTGGGAGGAGTCAGAGTCTGGGAGATGGTTTCTGGGGCAAAAAGGACAGAATGCTTTGCACCCTGAAAATGGTAGGGAGGGCCCTTTCTTTATGGAGCTAATTATCAGCCAACGATACTGTATATTTATATGGAACTTTCTTACCAGGAAGGCAAGCTCTGAGACCAGGAAGCAATTACATTCTAATGGTGAGATATTTTGTGAGAGGCAGAGAGGAACAAGCAGACTGGGGGCCCGACAGCACAGCTTCTCTTTCCCCACATCAGTATTCTATGGGGAAGATGATGGCTTTCTTCTCTTTCTGCTTCTGCTCTCAGCTCCCCCCACGGCCTTTTTCCACTGCATCCCCCTCTGCTGTCACCCCCAAATTGCTCTTCTCTTTTTTTCTACACTCAAATTCCTGGAACAACCCCCCAACCCCCCACCCCCAAATAAGAATTATAGAATTAAAGAACACGGAAAGGTCAATCAATACATTACCCTACCTCTAGGCAGGATTACACATAATCATTTTCTTCCCTAAAACGGGGAAATGAACCCCGATCCTTCATGCCGCCACGTGGACATATTTTTTCTGGGTTTATCCTCACTGAAAATAGAAAACAGCTGGTCACTCCCTCAGCTATCTCTCCAGGTTACGTAAGCCCAACTCCCAATCTTTACCCTTAACTTCACTGTCCCATCCTTTAAGGTGTTATGGACACAAACCAGACCCAGTGCTCTTAGCCTCACCAGCACTGGTTGTGGAGGGACAATTCTGGCTCTGCCACTTGTCTGCTGTGTGACCTTGGGCAAGTCACTTAACTTCTCTGTGCCTCAGTTACCTCATCTGTAAAATGGGGATTAAAAGTGTGAGCCCTACGTGGAACAACCTGATTATACTTTATCTACCCCAGTGCTTAGAACAGTGCTTGGCACAGAGTAAGCACTTAACAAATACCATTATTATTATTATTATTATTATTATCTACAGTTGGGTAGGTTTTAAAAACAGCTTAGAATCATCTTACATTTTTAGGAGAAACTTCATGTTTCTGACTCAGGTTCTTCTTGTGACCCACTTTGCCCTCTCTCCTCCCATTTCTTTTCTGCTGGATTCCTTGGGCCAAGTTGGACATTTTCCTTATTGCTTCCCCATTGTTTCTTTTCTCCTGCTCCCCTGCCTCTGTCCCATCTTGAGCATGCCACTGTGACTCTGGAGAATGTGACTCATCCAGTGGCTCAGCAAGCAGGCATCCACAGCTCTGGGTTCCCTTCAAAAGCCATCTGCATGTGCCCCTCAGCCACCTAGTACTGTGGGATGCATGGGGACAAAGAAGTCAGTCAATCATTTGAAGTACTTAAGCAGCGTGGGCTAGTGGAAAGAGCATGGTACTAGGACTCGCGAGGACCTGGATTCTAATCCTGGCTCCACCACTTGTCTATACTATGACCTTGGGCAAATCACTTAATTTCTCTGTGCCTCAGTTACCTCATCTGTAAAATGGGGATTAAGACTGTGAGTCCCATGTGGGACATGGACTGTGTCCAACCTGATTAACTTGTATGTACCCCAGTGCTTACAATGTCTGGCACATAATAAGCACTTAAATGCCATTTAAAGAAAATGAATCGATATAGCATTTAATGAGTACCTACTGTGTACGGAGTGTTCTTCTAAATATCTAGTAGAGTACAATGGAAGAAGACACAACCTCTGCCCCCGGTGTGTTTACAATCAATTAGGGGAGACAGACATAAAATAATTTACAACTAGGAGGCAGACCAGCAGCTAGGTGGATAGAGAGACCATAACAATAACGGAAGAACTGTTAGAAAGGTTATGGATTATGGCAGAAGACAGGACGTTCTGTTGAAAATATACCCAAAGAGTTGCTATGAATTGGAAATGACTCAACGATACTTGATTATAATAACAGGAGGAAGCAGTGCTCATATAGAAGAGTATGTAAAATGATATGTACAAAACTGTCATGAGAAGTAGTGAAAGCAAAAGTACTGAGATGGGAGTAGGGAGGATGTGACCTGGGAAGAAGAAAAATTAATTAGGGAATACCTCCTGGAGGAGATGGGTTTTTCAGAAGGGTTTTGAAGACAGGGAGAGCTATGGTCCAGCAGATTTAAAATAATAATAATAATAATCATGGTATTTGTTAAGTGCTATGTGCCAAACACTGTTCCAAGCACTGGGGTAGATACAAGGAAATCAGATTGTCCCACTTGGGGCTCACAGTCTTAATCCCCATTTTACCAATGAGGTAACTGAGGCATAGAGAAGTTAAGTGGCTTGCCCAAGGCCACACAGCAGACAAGTGGCGGAGCCGGGATTATAACCCACATTATCTGACTCCCAAGTGCATGCTCTTGCCACTGAGCCACGCTGCTTCTGTAAAAGTACAGTACAGTGTACAGTACAGTATGTACAATGTGCTCGGCATACAGTAAGCACTCAGTAAATACCACTGATTGATTGATTGATTGGAAGGGAGTGCCAGGCAGTGGAGAGGGTTGTGAGAATGAGGTCAGGGGTGGGAGAAATGAGAAGGAGGCACAGTGCATAGGTTAACTTGAGGGGAACAATGAGTGGGAGCTGGGGTGTAGTGGGAGAAGAGAGTGGATAAGTAAGAGGTAGAGAACTGATGGAGTGTCTTGAAGTCAATGGTCAGGAGCTTCAGTTTGATGTGAAGGGTGATTTTTGAGGTGTGAAGAGATTTGTGCAGAATGAGATTTTAGAAGGATGATCTGAGCTACAGAATGAAGTATGGGCTGGAGAGGGGACAGGCTGGAAGAAAGTGGAATAGTGAAAAGGTTGATACAGAAGGCAAGCCTGGACCAGAGTGGTTGCTGTTTGGATGGAAAAGAAAATGTGGACCTGGGAAATGTGGAGGGAAAGCTGACAGAATCTAGCAACAGACTGGAGGTGAAAATTGAAAGCAAGTAAGGAATCAAGGATAATGCCAAGATTGTGGACTTTGAAAACAGTGAGGATGGTGGTATTGTCAACTGTGATGGGAAAATTAGGTGGGGGATAGGATTTGGAAGGGAATGAGGAGTTCAGGTTTCGACATATTGAGCTTGAGATATCAGCAGAATATCATCCATATGGAGATGTCTTGCAAACACGAGGAAATGTGAGATTACTGAAGTGGGGATGTGGGCAGGGAGAGAGGTAGGGGTGAAGGGACATCGTTTTGGGAGTCATTCACACAGTGGTGGTAGCTGAAGTCATGGGAGAGGATGAGCTCCCCAAGGGAGTGAGTATAAGGTGAGAAGAGTAGGAGACCCAGAACAGAGCCTTGCAGGACATCCACAGTTAAAGGGTGAGAGGCAGAAGAAGAGTTAGTGAAACATTGAGAAAGAGCAGCCAGAGAGGTAAGAGAAACACCATGTCATTGAAATCAAGATTAGTTAGTGTTTCCAGTGATCCAAGGGTCACAGGGGGCTGAGAGGTCAAGGTGAGTTAAGGCCCCAGTGCCACCAGGGAGGACCTTGGTGGGCAGGTCATATTGAGTGGCTGAGTAGGATGCTGACTAGGTGAGTCACGGTGTTAGAAAGCAATCTCATCATGGAGGTCCTGACCCAGACATCCTTCCAGGGCCCATATTGAAGCCATCGTCTCCCTTCTGATGGCTCTTCTATTAGATGGAAGGTACAGCCTAAGTGAGAAGGAGATGGGAAGGAGATGAGAAGCAGCGAGGCCTAGTGGAAAGAGCACGAGCCTGGGAGTCAGAGGACATGGGTTCTAATCCTGGCTCTGCCACATGTCTGCTGTGTGACCTTGGGCAAGTCACTTAGCTTTTCTGGGCCTCGGTGACCTCTTCTGTAAAATATGGATTAAGATCATGAGCCCCATGTCACATGGACTGTGTCCGACCTGACTGGCTTGTATCTACCTCGATGCTTAGTGCATGGCCTGGCGCAAAGTAAGAGCTTAATAAATACCACAAAAAATGGGACAATGGCTTAAGACCTGAAGTGGGAATCTAGTAGAAATTAGCAAGAATAAAAATGCCTGTTGACTATATGGAACATCAAGGGGTTGTTTGAAATGAAGTCAGTGAGTGACTGTCTGGATAAAGGAGAGAGAGCATCAGGGGAAACAGAGAGGGAGTCAAGGACCTCGGAAAGAAGAATCCTAGACTGGAACAGCCTAGACACATGGACTCTGAGCATACCAAAAAAAAAAAAAGGCCCTACATGAACTTGCCAAGGGAGTGGAGCAGACATCATTCTCAGGAAAACCAAGGGATAGAGGATGTACCTTTAGGAGAGGAAGAATTTCAGAGAGGAGGCACAGAGAGCAACTTTTTCCTTCCCCACAACTTGAAATTTGAGTTCCTCTGTCAACACCCTGGCCAGGAAGAAGGGAAAAGAGCGGTGTATGACCTCCAGGCAAGGACAAATGGGGAAACTGAGCAGTAGAGCCCCAGACATGGCTAAAGAGGGAAGTGCCAGGCAGAGGCTCTCTTTGAGGAGGCTCTCTTTGATGGCAGCAGCATGTACAAATGGAGAGATTCCGGGCCTGGGAGTCAGAAGGACCTGGGTGTGCGTGGAGGGGGTAGGTCGCGGGGTTGCGCTGCCTCGAATTCCTCAGCACCAACTCTCTCCTCGACCCCCTCCAGTCTGGCTTCTGTCCCCTACATTCCACGGAAACTGTCCTCTCAAAGGTCACCAATGACCTCCTGCTTGCCAAATCCAATGGCTCATACTCCATCATAATCCTCCTCGACCTCTCAGCTGCCTTCGACACTGTGGACCACCCCCTTCTCCTCAATACGCTATCTGACCTTGGCTTCACAGACTACGTCCTCTCCTGGTTCTCCTCTTATCTCTCCGGTCATTCATTCTCAGTCTCTTTTGCAGGCTCCTCCTCCCCCTCCCATCCCCTTACTGTGGGGGTTCCCCAAGGTTCAGTGCTTGGTCCCCTTCTGTTCTCGATCTACACACACTCCCTTGGTGACCTCATTCGCTCCCACAGCTTCAACTATCATCTCTACGCTGATGACACCCAGATCTACATCTCTGCCCCTGCTCTCTCCCCCTCTCTCCAGGCTCGCATCTCCTCCTGCCTTCAGGACATCTCCATCTGGATGTCTGCCTGCCACCTAAAACTCAACATATCCGAGATGGAACTCCTTGTCTTCCCTCCCAAACCCTGCCCTCTCCCTGACTTTCCCATCTCTGTTGACGGCACTACCATCCTTCCCGTCTCACAAGCCCGCAACCTTGGTGTCATCCTCGACTCTGCTCTCTCATTCACCCCTCACATCCAAGACGTCACCAAAACCTGCCGGTCTCAGCTCCGCAACACTGCCAAGATCCGCCCTTTCCTCTCCATCCATACCGCTACCCTGCTCGTTCAAGCTCTCATCCTATCCCGTCTCGACTACTGCATCAGCCTTCTCTCTGATCTCCCATCCTCGTGTCTCTCCCCACTTCAATCCATACTTCATGCTGCTGCCCGGATTGTCTTTGTCCAGAAGCGCTCTGGGCATGTTACTCCCCTTCTCAAAAATCTCCAGTGGCTACCAATCAATCTGCGCATCAGGCAGAAACTCCTCACCCTCAGCTTCAAGGCTCTCCATCACCTCGCCCCCTCCTACCTCACCTCCTTTCTCTCCTTCTACAGCCCACCCCACACCCTCCGCTCCTCTGCCGCTAATCTCCTCACCGTACCTCGTTCTCGCCTGTCCCACCATCGACCCCCGGCCCACGTCATCCCCGGGCCTGGAATGCCCTCCCTCTGCCCATCCGCCAAGCTAGCTCTCTTCCTCCCTTCAAGGCCCTACTGAGAGCTCACCTCCTCCAGGAGGCCTTCCCAGACTGAGCCCCTTCCTTCCTCTCCCCCACGTCCCCCTCTCCATCCCCCCATCTTACCTCCTTCCCTTCCCCACAGCACCTGTATATATGTATATATGTTTGTACATATTTATTACTCTATTTATTTATTTATTTATTTTACTTGTACATATCTATTCTATTTATTTTGTTTTGTTAGTATGTTTGGTTTTGTTCTCTGTCTCCCCCTTTTAGACTGTGAGCCCACTGTTGGGTAGGGACTGTCTCTATATGTTGCCAACTTGTACTTCCCAAGCGCTTAGTACAGTGCTCTGCACACAGTAAGCGCTCAATAAATACGATTGATTGATTGATTCGGTTCTAATCCTGGCTCCACCACAGGTCTGCTGTATGACCTTGGGTAAGTCACTTAACTTCTCCGTGCCTCAGTTACCGCATTTCTAAAATGGGGATAAGAGGGTGAGCCCCACGTGGGATAGGGACTGTGTCTGACCTGATCAACTTGCATGTACCCCAGCGCTTAGAACAGTGCTTGGTATGTAGTGAGTGCTTAACAAATACCATTATTATTATTAGTATTATTAGCACACGCAAGCAGATGTTGTGAGCAGCCTAGGGCTCCTGCTACTCCTATCACAAAACCTGCAGCCACATGAGTCACCAGGGATGCACATGCACATTCGCACACACAAACGGATGCATATATGTCCGCCCACACCCAGTAAATGTGCGCGCGTGCACACACACACACACACACACACACACAACACACAGATCTCTCTTCTGAACACAAACTCCTTCTAAAATCAGTGGGCTCTTTGCATGTGGATCAATCAGGTTCTTCTTCCCCACTGTTCTTGACACTGGGTCTTCCAGAGACCAGCTCCAGCTCTGTGCTACACCCATTTTGGAGGATGGGAGCTGAGGCTGGGCAGGAAGGCAAGGCTAACCCAACCACTGGGAGAAACTGCCTCCTTGCCAATGCCCTATTGTGATCTTCCCACTCTGGTTGGCTGGTAGAAGGAGAAACACAGATATGAATCAGGCATAAAGTGTTCATGTTCAAAGCCTCTGTTGGGTGAGAAGAGAGAGAAAATGAGGCCCTTAAGACACCCACTGACACCAGTGGCAGCTCCAAAGTTGGTCCTCAGCCCCTTCCTCCTGGAGATGGCCATAAGCTTGGATTCTGCTTTCTTCTTGGATTTGAAGCAGTTTCAAATAATAATAATAATAGTAATAATGATGGTATTTGTTATGCATTTACTATGTGCCAAGCACTGTTCTAAGTGCGGGGGTAGATACAAGGTAATCAGGTTGTCCCATGTGGGACTCACAGTTTTAATCCCCATTTTACGGATGAGGTAACTGAGGCACAGAGAAGTTAAGTGCCTTGCCCAAAGTCACACAGCTGATAAGTGCCGGAGCTGGGATTAGAACCCACAACCTCTAACCCCCACGCCCGTGCTCTTGCCACTAAGCCACGCTACCCCAAAGGCAACTCCAGGTGATGTAATTGCCGTGAGCCCTCCACACATGGCCACCAGACCTCAGAAGCACAACTCCCTGCAGGATCATTTTGCTGATGAAATTGGCAGTACTTGGATCCCAGAAGGCCTGACCTCCCAGCAGCTCCCACTTTGACTCGGAGCAGAGGCTGAGTTTTGCTCTTCTGCCCAGGTCAGGGAAATCTGTGTGTGCCTTGTCTGATTGCATGTGACATAATGAGAATATTTTTTTTCAAGTAGTAACCCAGTAGCAGCCCCTGAGAAAGCCTCTCCTTCCTGGGGTGGGAGCAGGGGTGGGATGCAGAGGGGAAATAAAAATGTTTTATGTCCAGAACCAAATTCTCCATGTATTTCAAAACCTTTCCTTCAGTGGTACTGTCAGTCTGTTGTCCCAGAGAACTGAGTCTTCTCTTCCGTCTCTGGGAGAGGTGGGCCCTGTGTCCATCATATCCCCTGCCTTACCATCCTTGGCACACAGTTTCTGTGGACTGCCCCCACTTCGAGGGGCACCATTTTTATGAATGATCTCTGAGTCCCAGGACCCAGTCTTTCAAGATAGCTTACACCAAGAACAAGCAAAGGAAGAAAGGTGAGTGAAACCTTGCTGCCCCTTTTGCCTAACTCCTAATGGGACCTGGCCCCTCTCTCTAGGAATCCAGCTTACCACATCCAGCCCTGCATTAGGACTTTCTCAGATGGCCAAATTCCCCACTCTAAGAACCTGTAAGGTTTAGGGAAAAGATACCAGGTAACTCCTGGCTGAGGAGCAGCAGCATTTCCCAGAATGCTAGAGTGGAGGCAGTCCTTCAGTCAGAGATAATCTCCCACCGGATTGGGGCCTGTTTCCACCTGACTTGGAGGAGGCTGATCCCAGCTGGTCTGTTGATCAGCCAATTTGAGTTTGCCACCATTCAATGATGATAGAGCTAGGTGACAAGTTAACTTCGTTTTTCTTACATTTTCAACCTTGGGAAGGGTCAGTGATTGACTTGTAGTGGGAATTCTCCAACAGTTTGCTGCTTCCCAGGCTATTGTGATTCCATTTGCATAGCAGGCCTGTTTCCTCTGCCCCTAGTCTTAGGAATGTTGGGGAATAGCTGGCTACCAACCTTTGGCTAATAATCCTCTGGAGGCCTGGGATTGATTAGGGCTGAGCTCCTATATGAAGAGCAGCATTACCTTCTCTGTTACTTCTTCTGCCTTCAGCTCCTTCCCTGCTCTGATCCCCCTGTCACCCTACCCTTCCTCACCCCACCATTTCTTGTCTCCCTCTGCAGTGATGGTTTTCTCTCCACTCGCCTATTCCTGATGCTTGTAGGTCTCAGCATCTGCAGTTAGTGAGTACCTACTATATGCTGATCACTGTTCTAGGCTCCTTGGAACATTTAATAGAAGTGAAAGATGTAATTCCTTACCCTTAAGGAGTTTATAACCTAATGATGCTACAATTGTGGGTTCCAAGAACAGCCTCCCAAGACCAAATCTAAGTGATTTGACACGTCACATTCTACCTGACCCAAAGAAGCCAATGAATGATGGGGCTGGTAAAGGGTGTACAGAGATATTGTCCAGGTACTTGACTCTAGCCAAGGGCCCCACGTATCCTAATGTAGGCCAATACATTTATAGACCTCCACCCCTGTCCCCACTGGAGAAGGAGATTCCACACCCTCCCTTTCTGTCACCTATTACAGGGTTCAACGGGTTCAGTAAGCTTCCATGTCCACTAAATTGTGAGCTCCTTGTGCTCAAGGGATCATGTCTACCAACTCTGTTGTATAGACTCCCCCAAGTTCTTAGTACAGTGCTCTGCACACTGTAAACATTCAACAAATGCCACTGACTGATGTCAAGAAAAAGCCTTATTGAAGGCACAACTCCTCCAGGAGGTCTTCCCTAAGCCCCCCTCCCCACTTTCCTCTTCTCCCACTCCCTTCTGCATTGCCCTGACTTGCTCCCTTTGTTCTCCCCCACCTCAGCCCCACAGAACTTATGTACATATCTGTAATTTATTTATATTAATGTCTGTCCCCCTCTAGACTGTAGGCTAGCTGTGGACAGGGACTGTGTCTGTGTTGTACTGTACTCTCCCAAGCACTTAGTAAAGCACCCTGCACACAGTACAAGCTCAATAAATATGATTGAATGAATGAATGAAATTCTTGTTTTCTTCTATCAAAAGCCTGAGCTCCAGAGAATGCAAGGTGTTTGGCTCTTAATGGGCAGAGGATGTTCTCCCACTTCCCTGCCCCTGCTGTTCCCTTCTCAGGACCCCCAGGCCTATCTCCTGCTCCAAAGTCTGTATGGGGAAAAGGAGAGGGTGGAGACCCCTCTCATACTGTTGTTTCTGCCACATTTGACTATGGCCCTTCTGAGAGGCATCACTCTAGCCAGTGGCTTTTGCTTGATCTGGGGACTCTGCAACTGAAAAGAGGGAAAGCTGGGCCCTAAAGCTGCCTCTTTCTGCCCAGAAGCTGGTGAACGGAACGAGGGTGTGCACTGGGCTGGTCCCCCTTGGACAGGTGTGGGGATGGAGGGAGCTATGGAACAGAGAGACCATTTCTGTCCACACCTGCAGCAGAGGACAGTGAGGCACACTCCTCTCCCTCCCACAGCCCAAGCAGGGGCTATACACTGCCTCAGACAGCACCATCGGTGCCACTGCCCAGTTTGTCGTTTTGTGACCCCCCCCGGCCACAGCTGTCATGCAGCCTGGGCCTTGACTCCCCTGCCCCTTGGGACCATTGTGCCCGTCGACCTAGAGAGTTAGGTTCAGTGACTTTCCATGAGGCCTGGAGAATTCAATTTTGCTTTTCAGTGTGCTGCCTCTAGGCAAGATGCAGCAAGTTTGTAGACACATGGTGCCTTAGTGTCTGTAGAGTGGTCTTTTGACTAACAAGGAAGAGAGAAATACACACACATACTATAAAGGCCGCTATTGTGCAGGATTATTAAGTAAACATGGTAATTGAGGCTCAATTTACAGACGCCCACAGATCGGGTTTTATTTTACTTCTGGATCCAGGCGGTGGAGTTGGTGGTGGGGAAGTATCAGCCTTTCTTTGATTTTAAAAGGAAAAGACCTAGGCTCCCCTCCGGCACCCCATTTCTCGGAAGTTTCCCCTGCACACTCCCAACTGACGACCCCCCCCCCCCCTCCCGTTCCCCTCCCAGTCCCACATCCCTCCCCTTGTTTCTCTCTGCACCAAGACAGGCAAAGTGGTTGGGAAACTTGGCTTTCCCTTTGGGTTCTCTGTTGTTTCCCACAGTTCACAGCAGCCAAAGGGCAAGGAAGTGGAAGGAGGAGATGATAAAAGGGGTCTTTAGGCCTCTGGCAACTGAACTTAATTCCCTAGGTAGATTGCAGGAATATGGAGAGAGGGGGTGGATTTGGGAATTGACTTCTTGGGTGAGGAGGGCTGGGGAGGAAGGGGCTGCCATGCATAAGAGTCAGAGACTCTTCTGCTGACCCAGGCTGTCCACCCAGGCCTCCAGCTCACTCTCCCCAAGCAACCTCTTGCCACCCCATGGGCCTCCAACATGAAGGAAGACCCAGGAGCCCTAGGTTGGAGGGTAGTCTGGAACATGAAAAGAAGGACTAAGGCATGGGCTTTCCTCTCCCCTCAGACCTGAGCTAGAGGGGGGAAATGTATGGCAAGAATTCCTCCCCAGCCCTTGGCTTGAAAGGACCCTGGGGAGGAAGCAGCAGAAGCCCGACCAGGGCATAGGGGTAGGGAGGAGGGAGGAGGAGGAGGAGGAGAAGGAGGAGATTAGCTGCCCGGCAGCCAGGAGAGAAGTGAGTCTCCAATGTCTGGGGCTGGCATTTCTCGTTTCAAGAGTCTCTTCCTGCCTCTGTGGCAATTGAGATATGTAATTAAGAAACACTCATAAAATCCCTTGGCATGAAAAGGGGTGAGTGGGGTGTCAGAGTGCCCATAATCACAACTCATTAATGGACGATCCAAGGATATCAGTTTGTCCTGGTGAAAGAGGCTGTAAAGCCCTGGGAAATGAACGGCCTCATACTGAGAGCTGGACCACGCAGGGCTGTGGTTGGGGATTGGGAACTCTGATGCAGGGAGAATCAGATCTCCCCTGAGTCAGTTGATTTAGATGCCATCCAGCCCCAGATAGGGGCATAGTAAGAATTGGGGTGACTGCCCAGGGTAAGGGGGCCAGGTTTTCTGAGATGGGGTGAGGGAGCAAATTTCCAACCTCATCCTCTTCTGCACCAAGTGCTTTTGGTTTCATGACACTCTATCTGGTGGGTGGGGAAATGGGGGGAGGTAGGGGAGGGAGAAGGCTGCCATAGAGTGGGATCCACGTGCACATGGTGAAGTGGGACAAAAGGCAGGATATAGAGACAGAAATAGGGAGAAAGGTAAAGATAAGGAGGGAGAGAGAGAGAGAAGGGCAGGAGGAGAGTAGTCTAGTGGAGAGAGCAAGGGGATGAGAGTCAGAACACCTGGGTTCTAGTTCCACCTCTGCCCCTGGCCCCCTGGGTGACTTTGGGCAAGTCACATTACCTCTCTGGGCCTCAGTTTCCTCATCTGTACAATGGAGATAATAATATCTGCCTCTCCCTTTTCACAGGGATATTGTGAGGAAAAATGAGATAATGAGAAAGTGCTTTAGAACAATAAAAGTGCTCTCAAAACAAATAATTATTACTCATTTACACAGGCAGATACATCCATAGAAAAATAACACACACAGACACGCAAAAGATACATACCTACAGTCACCCAGGTAGGCTGGGTGCCAACCTGAGCAAAGACAGTAGGAGGTTAATAGCAGCTGCCATCACCCTTGCCTTCCTGGAGTTCCCATAGCACCTGCCTGACTCAGAGCCTGTAGGCAGCCTTATTCTGGGGCTAGCAGGGGCAGAAACTTCACGTTGTTAGTGGCATTGGCTGTGTTTGGCTGCTGCTCTTACTGTTCTCCTGCTGCTGTTGCTCTGCTCTGCACTAGACTCCCTGGAGTTCTTGCTTTTGCCACCTCTGCCTCCACCCCTGTCACAACTACCATGGCCAAAAGCAAGGCTTTTGGTTTTACCCTTCCTCATGGGTGGTAGGATAGGTGATTACTCTTGGCCAGGGGCTGAGGCAAAGACAGCCCTCTAGGCTCTCTCCTTGCCAGTTGAGCCTTGCATGTGCAAGAATTCAGGGCCTAGTCTGGCCTGCCCAAATACCTGCTATGGTACACCAGCTAGAGTGTCAAACCAAAAGCACTTGGTGCAGAAGAGGATGAGGTTGGAAATTTGCTTTAGTTGGGGTGGGAGCCTGCAGTCTAAGCAAAATAACTGCTGGTCTCTTGCATATCTCCAGGAAATGTGTTTGTGCCTACCACTAGTTTGGTGCCACTGTGGCACTTGGCTCCTGACACGCCCCTGCCTCTCCTGGACCCCATGGCACGATCCAGCTATCAGCCATCTCCCTCCTACCATGACAATCCAAACTTCTCCAATAGGTTCACCTGCTGTCATCACTTCCTCTCCCCCAACTCCCTGACCCTCCAGAATCCAGTTTCTGCCCTGTCATTCCACTGAGACCGCTCACTCCAAGGTCAATGACCTCTTTCTTGCCAATCAATCAATAAATCAATCAATCGTATTTATTGAGTGCTTACTGTGCATAGAGCACTGTACTAAGCACTTGGAAGAGTACAATATAATAGAGCTGATAGACATGTTTCCTGCCCACAGTGAGCTGCCAAATCTAATAGAATCAGTTCTGTTCTAATCACCCCCAGCCTCCTGGCTGCCTTCAACCCTGTAGATCACTCCCTTCTCCTGAAAACACTATCCATTGTCCAACCTTGGTTTTTGGCCAGAGTCTTCTCTTGGTTCTCCTCATACCTTCCTGGTTGATTGTTCTCAGGCTCTTTTTTCTCCCACCTCCTAACTGTGGCTGTCCTTTCAAGGCTCTGTTCTGGGTCTCCTTCTCTTCTCAGTTTATATTTACCCCTTGGGGGAACTCACCTGCTCCCATGGCTTCAAATACCAGCTCTACCTGGATGACTCCCAAATCTACCTCACTAGTCCTGATTTCTCTCCTTTTCTACCATCTTGTATCTCCTCCTGCCTCTGGAATATTTCTACAAGGATGCCCCATGGAACCTCAAGATCAATATGTTCAGAACTGAACTCCTCATCTTCCTTCCCAAAGTCTTTCCTCCACCTAATTTTATTATTATTATTTTCATGGTACTTAAGTGCTTACTATGTGGCAAGCACTGTTCTCATCACCACCAGCTCTGAAGCCCACAAACATGGCATTATCCTTGACTCCTTCTTTTCTTTCAATCCCCATATTCAATCAGTCAATCAATAGTATTTAGCCATCACTTACCGTGTACTAAGTGCTTGGGAGAGTACAATACAGCTAGTATACATGATCCCTGCCTTCAAGGTATTCCTCAAGGTGTTTATAATCTAGTAAGAAAGACAGACACTAAAATAAATTACAGGTAGGGGGAAGCAATAGAGAAAAAAGATATGGACATAAGTGTTACTGGGGGTAGGAGGGGTGAGTACCAAAGTGCTTAGGTGACAGGAAGTGCTGAAGTGTCAGTTGGGTGGGAAATAGGGTGGGGAGATAAGAGTTTAATTAAGGAAGGCCTCCTGGAGGAGATATGCATTTGGAAGGGCCTTGAAGAAGGGAAGAAAAATAGTCTACTGGATGTGAAGGGAAAGAAAGTTTCAAGTGGAAGAGATGGTGTAAGCAAGTCAGGGGTGAGAGAGATGAGAACAAGGCACAATCAGTTGGCATGATAGGAGTGCAGCATGAGAAGACTGAGGATAAGTAGGGAGGTGAGAACTGATTGAGTGCCTTCAAACCAACTGTCACCTAATCTGGTCAGTTTTTCCTTCACATCTCCAGAATCTGCCCCTTCCTCACTACCTAGACTGTGAGCCCCATGCAGGACAGGGCCTGCGTCCAGCCTGATAACCTCGTATGTATCCCAGTGCATAGAACAGTGCTTGACCCATAGTAGGTGCTTAAAAAATATCATAGTTATTATTATTCCTCTCCATCCCACTACACTGGTCCAGGCACTTGTCATATCCCATCTTAATAATTAATAATAATAATTATGGTATTTCTTAAGGGCTATGTACCAAGCACTGTACTAAGCACTGGGGTGGATACAAACAAATTGGGTTGGACACAGTCCCTGTTCCATGTGGGGTTCACAGCCTCAATCCCCATTTTACAGATGAGGTAACTGAAGCACAGAGAAGTGAAGTGATTTGCCCAAGGTCAGAGAGCAGATAGGTGGTGGAACCAGAATTAGAACCCATGTCCTTCTGACTCCCAGGCCCACTACACCATGCTGCTTCACTACTTGACTACTGCATCAGCCTCCTCTTCTTCTCCTTGCCTCTTGTCTCTCCT
This sequence comes from Tachyglossus aculeatus, assembly GCF_015852505.1. NCBI lineage: Eukaryota > Metazoa > Chordata > Mammalia > Monotremata > Tachyglossidae > Tachyglossus > Tachyglossus aculeatus. The sequence continues at coordinate 84,232,180 of NC_052101.1, read as the reverse complement.
CTCTCCAGTCCATACTTCACTTTGCTGCCCAGATGATTTTTCTAAAATGTCTTTCTATACGTCTCCCCACTGCTCAAAAATGCCCAATGGTTACTTATTCCTTTCTGCATCAAGCAGAAACTCCAGACCTTGTTTTAAGGCACTCGATCATCTCTCTTCCTCCTGCTTTTCCATTCTCTTCTCTCACTATACTTCAGCTCTTTGTTCCTCTCAAGCTAACCTACTCACTGTTCTTGTTCATACCCTCTCTTCTGCATGGAACTCCCTCCCCTTTAAATCCAACAGACCACAGCCCTCCCCATCTTCGGAGCCCTCAGAAATTACATCTCTTTCTGGCCTTCCCCGATTAATTTCTAACCTTCTCAGTTTATATTCCCCCAACTGCCACTTCAGCACTTCTGTACCACTTAAGTACTCTCAACCTTCTGTAGCAGTGATGTACATAGCTTTCATACCCTATTATTTAAGCCTTAACTCATATCCCTTTTTCCTTCTTCCTCCTAGCTGTAATTTATTTTAGTGTCTGCCTTCTCTACTAGAGTATCAACTTCTTGAGGGCAGGGATCAAGTCTACTAATTCTATTATACTCTCCAAAATGCTTAGTACAGTGCTCTGCATAGAGTAAGCACTCAATACTACTGGTCCTGTGGCTTGCCTCTGGCCTGAAATTCCCTCCCCCTTCATATCTGCATTCCTCACCTTTGAAGCCTTATTAAAATCACATCTCCTCCAAGAGGCCTTCCCCAACTAAGCCCTCATTTCCCCTACTCCCTCTCCCTTCTGGGTCACCTATAAATCCTCAGCCCCATAGCAATTACGTACACTACTGTAATTTATTTTAATGTCTGTCCCCCTCTCTAGACTATAAGCTCCTTGTGGGCAGGGAACATGTCTACCAACTCTGTTATAGTATACTCTCTCAAGGGCTTAGTACAGTCCTCTGTACACAGTAAGTGTTCAATAAATACCATTGTTTGATTGGCTGGATTTGGCTTGTGCTAGCCTAACCCTGTCCAGGGCCTCAGGTTCTGTGGGACCCTGAAGGCTGCCTTACTTTCCAGACAGGGTGGGGTCACCGGGCTCCATCTCGCCCATTGCTTCTGGGGATGGGAGAGGGACAGAGGATAGTCAGCAGCAGGCAGCCCCCTATTTCCTCCCCCAGAGCATCTAGTCTGACTGTGCATGGCGGTTGAATGCTGACCCCCAGAAAGTCACCAAGCTGGTCCCCGGCCTCAGGGACCTCCAAGGACTGAGTCTATGATACTCAGACCACCAACCCTGAGCCATTCCAATTAGGGAAACCTTACTTCATTCCTCCCAGGGAGGGAGTTCCCACCTCTTCCCAGAAGGGAATTCCCACCCACCCCGGAGACCTGGAAGAGGAGGAGGAAAGTGGTTGTAAACAATTTTCCAAGGTCATCTTGCCAAATCTAATGGAATCTATTCTATTCTATCCTGACTTACTGGCTGTCTTTGACCCTGTAGACCATTCCTACTTCCTGGAAACACTATCCGCTCTCCAACCTTGGTTTACTTGTCACAGTTCTCTCCTGATTCTCCTCTTACATTTCTGGCCAATCTTTCTCCGGCTCTTTCACCAGCTCTTACTCTGCCACCTGCCCCTTAACTGTGGGGGTCCACTAAGACTGTGTTCTGGGTGTTTGTTTTTCTTCATTGTACTTGTTAAGCACTTATTGTATACACAGGTTGGACACTGTATCTGTCCCACATGGAGCTCACAGTCTAAGTAAGAGGGAGTAGGATTTAATCACCATTTTACAGATGAGGAAACTGAGGCCCAGTGAAGTTAAGTGACTTGCCCCAGGTCAAATAGCAGACAAATAGTGGAGCCAGATTAGAATGTAGGTCCTTTCACAGGCCCATGCTCTTTCCACTGAGCCAGACTTGTTCCCAAGGGTCATCTTCTCTTCTCAATTTACACTCACTCTCTTGAGAAGCTCATCCATTCCCACAACTTCAACTACCACCTCTATGTAGATGACTCCCAAATCTACAATGCTAGCCCTGATCTCTCTCTTCTGCAAATTCACATTTCTTCCTGCCTCCAAGACATCTCTACATAGTTGTCTCAGTGATACCTCAAGCTCGATATATCCAAAACTGAACTGAATACTGAGAAGCAGCATGGCCCCATGGATAAAGCACAGGCCTTGGAGTCAGAAGGACCTGGGTGCTAATCCCAGCTCCACCACTTGTCTATGTGACCTTGGGAAAGTCACTTCATGTCTCTGTGCCTCAGTTCCCTCATCTGTAAAAGGGGAATTAAGACTGTGAGTCCCATGTGGGACAGGGACTGTGCCCAATCTAATTTGCTTGTATCCACCCCAGTGCTTAGTACAGTGCCTGGCACATAGTAAGTGCTTAATAAGTACCACAATTATTATTATTCCATCCAAAATCCTCTCCTCCACCTAAATATCCCATCACATTTCACAACCCCACAATTCTCCCTATCTCTGAAACTCTAAGTCTTGGCATTATCCTTGGCTACTCCCTCTCTTTCAACCCCATATTCAGTTTGTTGCCAAATCCTGTCAATTTTCCTCCACAACATTTCCAGGATCTGCCACTTCTGCTCCATCTAAATGTCTTAGATGATCACCATACAGTCTCAGAAAGTTCCTCCTCCCTCACTGCCAAAGAAAAGCACAGCTGAAACCTTGTTTCTGGCCATAGGGTTGGGGGTGGTTCTTGTCTTCCACTAGTGGGACCTGGACAGCGAGGAATGGGCTGATCTGCTGCCTGCACCTGGCTGTGATGGGGGAGAGAGGGCAGGGGGAGGGGAGAGCTCTGGTGGAGCATCCACTCAGTGCCAAGACTATAATATTGCCCATTCCTTCCCCTCTTCTCCCCTCCATTTCCCACTCTTCTCTTTCCCATCCTACCTCTCCCTTTCCTTCTGGTCACTTCTTCTATCTTACCCTGCTGGCAGCAACTGCTGTTGGTATAAATAACTGTTGCTATGAAGTAGCGATGGGGCTCAGTGACATCATCACATTGCACCATGTACAGCATGATGTCGTAACATGTGAGGGCCCCATTCAATGTAAGTTCACTGTGGGTAGGGAATGTGTCTGTTTATTGTACTCTCCCAAGCACTTATTACATTGCTCTGCACACAGTAAACGCTTGATAAATACGACAATGAATGAATGAGCCAAGTGTTTCATGGCCCACGGTGCTGATGGTGGGGGCTGGGGGGAGGTAGTCCAGCCCAGCCACTGCCAAGCCAGCACTGGTGGGGTGAGGGTCAGGGACTTTAAAACGATTACATTCCCAATTAAGTGAGGTATGTTAATGTGTGCGTAAATAGTACAATTGGCTCTTTGCACACCAACTGCTCAAAGGTTTCATTTTGTTTGGCTCATCTAAAAAAAGGGTTACTGACCTCTGCTCCAAAAGGATAACGTGGATCCTTTGGGAGAGCTTAGATTTCCTCCCAGGCCCTGAACGGAGGTCTTGAAACGTGAAACATTTAACAACACGATGTAGGAATTGGGAAAAGAGGGGCAGAAAACAGGAAGGCAAACAAAATGAAGAGGAAGAAGGTCAGAAAGGGATAAGGGCAGGTAAGGACAAAATCAAACCCCAGACAGAACGATCCTGCATGGGGGTGGGGAAAGGAGATGCTAATGAATGTTCTGGGTGTGGCTTCTTTCTTCCCACCAAATACCTTCAGGGCTATGCCCTCTCCTCGACCTCCCTCACCTGCCCTAGCTTCCAGTGATTCAAAGAGGAGAGAGAGAGAGAGAGAGAGAGAGAGAGAGAGAGAGAGAGAGAGAGAGAGAGAGAGAGTGTGTGTGTGTGTGTGTGTAGGGCGTTGGGGGGGGGGGTACTAAGGCTTCCTAGGGCTTCTGCTCCCTTGAGGGCACCTTAGATCCCTGCTAATAATCATGCCAATAGAGTTGACTTCGACTTTTAAGGAGCCTAGGAGAAAGACAAATGGGTACCTAAATCCAGAAGGGGAGCAATTTTTTATGGTATTTGTTAAGCACTTACTATGTGCCAGGCACTGTCCTAAGAACTGGGGTAGATACAAACTAATCGGGATAGACACCGTCCCTGTCCTACGTGGAACTCACAGCCTTAATCCCCATTTTACAGATGAGGAAACTGAAGCACAGAGAAGTGAAGTGACTTGTCCAAGTCACACAGCAGACAAGTGGCAGAGTCGGTCAGAATTAGAACCCAGGTCTTCTCTCTCAGGCTCGTGTTCTATCCACTAGTCAACACTGCTTCTCGGCCTGCAATGGCCTGGGGCAGCCAAAACCAGAACCAGCAAGTGAACGTGAGGGAAAGTGGAGGTCGGGAGAAGCACATTTTGGGGGCCTCCTGGTTAGAGGAGGGCAGTGTGAGGATAGTGGGTGGGTGGGCAAGATCCAAGGAATGCCCTAAGGACTCTCCTGTCACTGCACAACATTCCTGAAATCCTAGTGTCTCCAGGGGACAGGGAGTGGGAAAAAGGCTGCATTTTCCTGGGCTTCCAGATCTGGGAAATGACATTTGCTGACTACGCGCAGTGTGGGAAGCAGCGGGTGGGGAGAGGGTTGGTGTCAGGGCTTCTCAGCTCAAAGGAAGAAGCCGCACAAGAGTGATGCTCTGCCAGCCAGGGCTGCGGGAGAGGTGGAGTTGTCTGTCTGCCAAAGAAAACCCAGAGGAGAAAGTCGATGACTCACCCTGACATTATGCCCAAGGAGTCAACCCCAGAGTCCCCTAGGCTCCCCTCTGTGGGAGAGGCAGAGAGAAACTCAGTGAGGCAGATAGGAAGGAGGACCTCTAAATGGAGATGTGGAGAAGTCTGTTGCCCCTCTAGCTGCTGGTCTGTGGATGTGGATGAGGTGGAAAGGAGCGTTGCTTAGTGGATAGAACATGGGTCTGGGAGTCAGAAGAATCTGGGTTCTAATGTTGGCTCTGCCACGTGTCTGCTGTGTAACCTTGGGCAAGTCACTTAACTTCTCTGGGCCTCAGTTACCTCATCTGTAAAATGGGGATAAGAGCCCCATATGGGACAGGGACTGTGTCCAACCTGATTAACTTGTAACTACCCCAGTGCTTAGAACAATGCTTGGCATTCGTTCATTCATTCAATCATATTTATTGAGCTCTTACTGTGTGCAGAGCACTGTATTAAGCAACTGGGAGAGGACAATACAACAATAAACAGACACATTCCCTGTCCATAATGAGCTTACAGTCTAGAGTGGGGGAGACAGACATTAACATAAATAAATTACTATATGTACATCAATCAATCAATCAATCAATCAATCGTATTTATTGAGCGCTTACTATGTGCAGAGCACTGTACTAAGCGCTTGGGAAGTACAAATTGGCATCACATAGAGACAGTCCCTACCCAACAGTGGGCTCACAGTCTAAAAGGGGGAGACAGAGAACAGAACCAAACATACCAACAAAATAAAATAAGTAGGATAGAAATGTACAAGTAAAATAAATAAATAAATAGATAAATAGAGTAATAAATATGTACAACCATATATACATATATACAGGTGCTGTGGGGAAGGGAAGGAGGTAAGACGGGGGGATGGAGAGGGGGACGAGGGGGAGAGGAAAGAAGGGGCTCAGTCTGGGAAGGCCTCCTGGAGGAGGTGAGCTCTCAGCAGGGCCTTGAAGGGAGGAAGAGAGCTAGCTTGGCGGATGGGCAGAGGGAGGGCATTCCAGGCCCGGGGGATGACGTGGGCCGGGGGTCGATGGCGGGACAGGCGAGAGCGAGGTACAGTGAGGAGATTAGTGGTGGAGGAGCCGAGGGTGCGGGCTGGGCAGTAGAAGGAGAGGAGGGAGGTGAGGTAGGAGGGGGCGAGGTGATGGAGAGCCTTGAAGCCCAGGGTGAGGAGTTTCTGCCTGATGCGCAGATTGATCGGTAGCCATTGGAGGTTTTTGAGGAGGGGAGTAATATGTCCAGAGCGTTTCTGGACAAAGATAATCCGGGCAGCAGCATGAAGTATGGATTGAAGTGGAGAGAGACACGAGGATGGGAGATCAGAGAGAAGGCTAGTGCAGTAGTCCAGACGGGATAGGATGAGAGCTTGAATTAGCAGGGTAGCGGTTTGGATGGAGAGGAAAGGGCGGATCTTGGCAATGTTGCGGAGCTGAGACCGGCAGGTTTTGGTGACGGCTTGGATGTGAGGGGTGAATGAGAGAGCGGAGTCGAGGATGACACCAAGGTTGCGGGCTTGTGAGACGGGAAGGATGGTAGTGCCGTCAACAGAGATGGGAAAGTCAGGGAGAGGACAAGGTTTGGGAGGGAAGACAAGGAGCTCAGTCTTCGACATGTTGAGCTTTAGGTGGCGGGCGGACATCCAGATGGAGATGTCCTGAAGGCAGGAGGAGATGCGAGCCTGGAGGGAGGGGGAGAGAGCAGGGGCAGAGATGTAGATCTGGGTGTCATCAGCGTAGAGATGATAGTTGAAGCCGTGGGAGCGAATGAGGTCACCAAGGGAGTGAGTGTATATTGAGAACAGAAGGGGACCAAGCACTGAACCTTGGGGAACCCCCACAGTAAGAGGATGGGAGGGGGAGGAGGAGCCTGCAAAAGAGACTGAGAAGGAACGACCGGAGAGATAAGAGGAGAACCAGGAGAGGACGGAGTCTGTGAAGCCAAGGTCAGATAACGTGTTGAGGAGAAGGGGGTGGTCCACAGTGTCAAAGGCAGCTGAGAGGTCGAGGAGGATTAGGACAGAGTATGAGCCGTTGGATTTGGCAAGCAGGAGGTCATTGGTGACCTTTGAGAGCGCAGTTTCCGTGGAATGAAGGGGACGGAAGCCAGACTGGAGGGGGTCGAGGAGAGAGTTGTTGTTGAGGAATTCTAGGCAGCGCGTGTAGACAACTCGTTCAAGGAGTTTGGAAAGGAATGGTAGGAGGGATATGGGACGATAACTAGAAGGTGAGGTGGGGTCAAGAGAGGGTTTTTTTAGGATGGGAGAGACATGGGCATGTTTGAAGGCAGAGGGGAAGGAACCAGTGGAGAGTGAGCGGTTGAAGATGGAAGTTATGGAGGGGAGAAGGGATGGAGCGAGAGATTTCATAAGATGAGAGGGAATGGGGTCAGAAGCACAGGTGGCCGGAGTAGCACTTGAGAGGAGGGAGGAGAGTTCCTCTGAGGATACCGCTGGGAAGGATGGGAGAGTAGCAGAGAGTGTTGAGAGCCGGGGGGTTGGAGAAAGGGGGGAAGAGACTTTGGGGAGGTCGGACCTGATGGATTTAATTTTGTTAATGAAGTAGGAGGCCAGATCGTTGGGGGTGAGGGAAGGAGGAGGGGGAGGAACCGGGGGCCTGAGAAGGGAGTTGAATGTACGGAAGAGCTGGCGGGGGTGATGGGCATGGGTGTCAATAAGGGAGGAGAAATAGTTTTGTCTGGCAGAAGAGAGGGCTGAGTTAAGGCAGGAAAGGATAAACTTGAAGTGAACGAGGTTGGCATGGTGTTTAGACTTTCGCCAGCAGCGTTCAGCAGCTCGAGCATAAGAGCGAAGGAGGCGGACAGTGGCAGTGATCCAGGGCTGTGGGTTAGTGGTGCGAGAGCGGCGAAGGGAAAGGGGAGCGAGCGAGTCTAGCTGAGTAGAAAGGGTAGAGTTGAGAGCAGTAATCTGATCATCAAGACTGGGTAGAGAGGAGAGGGCGGCGAGGTGGGGTGTGAGGCGCTCCGAAAGATGGGTGGAGTCCAGAGAGCGGAGATCTCTGTGAGGGAGTAATACGGATTTACAGGGGAAAGGAGTGTGAGTGAGGAGGCAGGTGAGAAGATTATGATCAGAGAGAGGGATCACAGAGTTGGTGAGGGTGGACACAGTGCAGCGGTAGGAGATGATGAGGTCGAGGGTATGACCAAGTTGGTGAGTGGGTGAGGTGGGGTGGAGGAAGAGGTTGGCAGCGTCAAGGAGAGATAGAAGGCGGGCGGCAGAGGAGTCGTTAGGGATATCCATGTGGATATTGAAGTCTCCGAGGATCAGAGTGGGCATGGAGAAGGAGAGAAGGAATGTGAGGAAGGGGTCAAAGTCGTTAAAGAAGTTGGAAGTGGGGCCCGGAGGGCGGTAGATGACGGCTACAAGAATCTGGAGGGGGTGGTAGAGGCGAATAATGTGGGCTTCAAAGGAAGGGAAGGAAAGGGAAGGGGGAGGAGGGATAGTGCGAGGGATAGTGTGCTGTGGTGGTCTGGGAGAGGGGATGAACAAAGGGAGCAAGTCAGGGTGACACAGAAAGGAGTGGGAGTAGTCAGGGAAGTCCTCTTGAAGGAGATGTGCATTCAAAAAGGCTTTGAAGGTGGAGGTTGGGGTGGGGGGAGTAGTATCTGTCGGATTTGAGGAGGGAGGGCGTTCCAGACCAGAGGAAGGACGTGGGCGAGGGGTCGGTGGTGAGGTGCACGAGATTGAGGCACACTGATAAGGCTAGCATTAGAGGAGTGAAGTGTGAGGGCTGCCTTGTAGTAGGAGAATAAGGAGGTGAGGTAGGAGTACCATAATAATAATAATAATTATTATTATCATTATTATTTTTAGGGGAGGGAAGATGGCTTCAATTGACCTGGCACTTCTGTATATGCTGAGCAGCTTCATGGGGCAAGGCATTTGTCATTCAGCAGAGGAGTTTGGGTTGGGGAGTGGAAGAGATGGTCAGAGAGCAGTTCTAGAACCTGCTGCCCACCCTGTGTTAGAAGCTGCATGGCTTAGTGGAAAGAGCACGGGCCTGAGAGTCAGAAGACCTGGTTCTAATCCCAGTTCTGCCATTCATCTGCTGTGTGACCTTGGACAAATCACTTAACTTCTCTGTGCCTGTTTCCTCATCTGTAACATGGGGATTAAATTCTTCTCCTTCATACCTAGACTGTAAGCCTCATGCGGGACAGAGAATGTGCCCAACCTGATAGCCTTGTAACTGCCTCAGTGTTTAGAACAGTGCTTGGCACATAGTAAGCACTTAAATGCAAGAGAAGCAGCATGGCTTAGTGGAAAGAGCCCGGGCTTAGGAGTCTGAGGTCATGGGTTCCAATCCTGACTCCGCTGCTTGTCAGCTGTGTGACTTTGGGCAAGTCACTTAACTTCTCGGTACCTCAGTTACCTCATCTGTAAAATGGGGATTGAGACTGTGAGCCCCACGTGGGACAACCTGATTACCCTGTATCTACCCCAGCGCTTAGAATGGTGCTCAGCACATAGTAAGTGCTTAACAAATACCAACATTATTATTATTATTATTAATAAACACAATTAAAAAAATCATTGTGGGGCAGGGAGAAACCATGAGAGGGGGCTGTGGAGAGAGCTGCTTTTTGGCCAGGGGATGGAATAAGATGCCAAACAAGGAACTTGGGGGGTAGGGGTGTTAGGGCCACTTTCCCCTCTGACCCCAAGAACAGATTGGCCTCAAATTCAATGAAAGAAAAGGAACCACTGATAAACCCAACTCAGATCACGTGACTCAGGGAAGGATAGGAAGCAGGGTGATCAAGTGAAAAGAGCCTGGGCCTAGGAGTCAGAAGAGCTTGGTTCTAATCCTGGCTCCACCACTTGCCTGTTGTGTGACTTTGGGCAAGTCACTTAATTTCTGTGTGCCTTACTTACCTCACCTGTGACACAGAGATTAAAACTGTGAGCTCTATGTGGGGCAGAAACTGTATCTTGTATCTACCCCAACACTTAGTACTGTGCCTGACACAGAGTAAGCACCTAAATATCATAAAAAGTCACCTAACTTCTCTGTGCCTCAGTTTCCTCACTGTAAAATGGGGGACTCAGTACCTGTTTCCTTCCTTCCTTCAATTGTATTTATTGAGCACTTACTGCGTGCAGAGTACTACACTAAGCACTTGGAAAGTACAGTTCGGCAACAGAGATAATCCCTACCCAACAACGGGCTCACAGTCTAGAAGGAGGAGACAGACATCAAAACGAAACAAGTAGATAGTCATAGTCCAATTTTTAAAATGGCATTTGTTAAGCACTTACTACGTGCCAGGGACTGTACTAAGCGCTGGGGTGGATCCAAGCCAATCAGGCTGTCCTACATAGGGCTCACAGTCTTAATCCCCATTTTGCAGACAAGGCCCAGAGATGTGAAGCAACCAGCCCCAGGTCACACAGCAGGCAAGGGGCAGAGGTGGAATTAGAACCTGGGTCCTTCTGTCTCCCAGGTCTGGGCTGGATCCTCTAGGCCACGCTGTTTCCAATGAAAGTAGAATTTTTTTCTACTTGCAAAGCTTTTACTAATGTGCTGAGCTTAGCTGAGCTTTCCCTCCTACTTAAACTGTGAGTCCCTTGTGGAACAGGAACTGTGTCTGACCTGATTACCTTGTATCCATCCCAGTTCTTAGCAAAGTGTTTGGCATATAGTGTTTAACAAATACCAGGTGTCCCCCAAAGGTGGGGCTCAGGCAAAGTGATTAGGTGACCAAAGTTCCCCTATTCCTTTTCTCCAGACTAAGGGGAGTGGGCGTGTGTGTGTGCGCGCGCGCGCACACACACACACACACACAAACACAGAGAGAGAGAGAGAGAGAGAGAGAGAGAGAGAGAGAGAGAGCACCCTGGGGTGGCTCTCACAAAGATGGATTTTGGTTTGAGTTTAGGGGACCTTGCCAGCCAGCTCAGACAGACAATTGTTGTCTCTCTCCCCCCTCCTTGTTCCCTCCGGGCCACTTCGTCAAGGAGCTGTTTGTCTCCACAGTTATTGTTTATGGAACAACATTTATTCTGTGGGTGTGTGGGCAAAGGCCCCTCCATGAAACTGGTAGTTACCGGCAAACACAAACACACTTGGGTAGTGTACTGACAGGCACAAACCCAGGAGTAACAGACAGGCAGACACACAAGCAAATCCACACACATAGGTCCAACACTGGGGGTGCAGAGGAAACAGTTAACCCCCTCCCCCACCCCAATGCACGCACACGCACGCACACACACGTAAGAGTACAAGCACCTAGGGGTAGGAACCAAGAAGAGACCCTTTCAAGGGAAAACAATGAGATCCTCTACAAGTCCCAGATATCCATATTTCCCACACAAAACAAATGGCTTCTCCTGAGGGAAATGGGATCAGTCCTCCTTCCCTGCTGGAGACCCCTGTCTAGTCCAGCCTATGGAGTCACTTAGAATCATTCTCTATTCCAGGTGTTTAGATGGTACTGGTGAAAGAGCATGGGCCTGGGAGTCAGAGGACCTGGGATCCAATCCCAGCTCTGCCACTTGCCTGCTGGATGACTTTGGACCAGTTACTTTGTTTTTCTGTCTCAGTATCCATGTTTTTAAAATGGGGATTCAAGACCTGTTCTCTCTCCCACTTCAACTGTGAGCCACCCGTGGGACAGGGACTCTGCCTGACCTGATTATCTTGTGCTTACCAGTGCTTAGTACAGCATATGGCACATAGTCAGTGCTTAACAAATACCTCAATCAATGGTGTCTATTGAGAGCTTACTATGTCCAGAGCACTGTACTAAGCACTTGGGAGAGTACAATACAACAGAATTAGCAGACATGTTCCTCAATGATTATTATTGTCATTTGGAGTCCTACCAGGGCCACATCCAGGCTCTAGTGGGTAAATGCCCGATCAACCATTCAATCACATTTATTGAACTCCTGTGTGCAAAGCGCTGTAATGAGGGCTTGGGAAAGTTAAAATATACGATCTCTGCCCTTGAGGAGCTTAAAATCCAGCAGGGCAAACAGACACTAAAATAAATGACAGATAGGAGGAAGAAGAGAATGAGAAGATGAACATGTGGATGAGTAAGTGCTTAAATAGCAGTGTACGTAATTTGATATGTACAAAAGTGCTCCGGATGATTTTAAATGCGTTTAAGTGTGGAGGGAGCACAGAAGTGCTGAGGTGGTAGTTGGGAGGAAATGATCTGGAGACAAGAAAAATTATTTGGGAAAAGTCTCCTGGGATTTGGGTGGGATTTCAGAGGGGCTTTGAAAATGGAGAGAATTGTGGTCTGGTGGATTTGAAAGGGGGAAGGAGTTCCAGGCAGAAGGAAGAGCATGAGCAATGGGTTACAGACAGGAAAATCAAGAACTTGCCTTGCCCACGGACACATATAAAATTGCCCTTTGCATTAGAAGAAGATGCCACTGATGGTAAAAATCACCTCTGTTTGCTTGTGTGCGTGTGTGTGTGTGTGTGTGTGTGTGTGTGTGTGTGTCTGACTGAAGAGGCCAATGTAAAACCCATCATCATGGTTACACTGTGCATAAACAGAGACTGCCCTTGTCATTGTGGGCAGGGAATGTATCTACCAACTCTGCTATATTGTACTCTCCCAAGCACTTAGTACAATGCTTTGCACACAGTAAGGGCTCAATAAATAAGGCCTAGTGGATAGAACACAGACCTGAGAATCAGAAGGACCTGGGTTCCAATCCCAGTTCCACCACTTGTCTGCTGTTTGATCTTGGGCAAGTCACTTAACTTCTTTGTGCCTCAGTTACCTCATCTGTAAAATGGAGATTAAGACTGTGAAGCCTATGTGGAACATAGATTGTGTCCAACCTGATTAACTTGTATCTTCCCAGCATTTAACAAATTCCATAAAAATACATAAAATAATACATAAATAAATACAATTGATTGGTCCTATCAAGTCTGATGTATGTAGCACCTGGCACTGCTTTCACTTTGGCCTCTTTGTCTCTCAGTTCATATGAAGCTTCTCAAAGAGAGCCACTCCTTTCTTAATTACAGCACACCATGCTGATCTATCTGTAGCAGTTGATTCCCAGTTTTCAGCTAGGATAAAAATGGCAGTATTGTTTAAGCACTCACTATGGGCCAAGCATTGTACTGAAGCACAGGGGTAGATATAAGATAATCAGGTTGGACACAGTCCCTTTCCCACAAGGGGCTCACAGTCTAAGGGGAGCGAGAACAGAGGAGTTAAGTGATATGCTCAAAGTCCCACAGCAGGCAAATGAAGGAGCTGGGATTAGAACACAGCTCTCCTGACTCTCAGGCCTGTGCTCTTTCCACTAGCCCACACTGCTTCTCAATGAAGAACTGTCTTGAGACTCTGTTTTATTGCATCCTTAAAATGTTTCCCCTGGCCTCCTTGTGCCACCTCTACTCTGTCTCCCCAGCCCCACTCACCACTACATCCCTCCCCAACTACCTTGGTAGTCTGCAGTCCTTGTCTCACTACTTCTAACACATGGCCCAGGCCTCTCCCAAGCCCATGGCCAGAACAGACTTCCATCTACCCTGCGTTGGGCTTCGTCCCTTTTACCCCTCAACATCAATCCTGCTTCTTCCCCATACAACTTCCTCAGTGGAGCTGCTACTCAGTCCTCCTATGCTGGGATCAAGTATTGGGGTGGGGTCAAAAGATCCAGCAGGGACAGGTGGGATAGGATATCTGCCCACTAGAGCCTAATCTGGCCCTGGCAGGTGACTTGCCAGGACCTTGTCACTTCCATAGACCCAGCAAGGCAATTAGTAGCTTATATCATTATTACAGTCAGGTTGTAGTGCAGGAGGAAATTGCACTCAAGCACTTAAAGAGAATTTTACTTGTTGCCAGGCAACCCTTAAAGCTGTGGGGTGAAACAGCAAGAAGAGGGTGGTGGGTTGGGGAAGAAGGGGGAAAAGAAGATGGTATGAGACAGAGGGGAAGATTGTTTCAGGTGTGAGGGAACAAAGAAAAGCAAGCTCCATGCGAGCAGGGAATGTGTTTACTAACTCGCTTATGTTGTACTCTCCCAAGTGCTCAGTACAGTGGTCTGCATACAATAAATACTCAATAAATATGATCGATTGAACATGTGGGAGAGGGGAAAGGAGTTCAGAGACTGGATGAGAGAAAGGGGCAGGGATTTAGAGGAGTGGAGGGAGAACAGGTCCTGAAAGATGGATGGGAATATGGGTGCCAACTTTGGATGACCAATGGGAGGGAGGGGGTCACCTTGCCAGAATTTGGTCTGTGGGAGTGAAACTATCTGCTTTGCCCCCAATCAATCGATGGTATTTATTGAGTTCCTATTGTGTGCAGAGCACTGTACTAAGTGCTTGGAAGAGTACACTATAACAGAATTAGTAGACACATTTCCTGCCCACAAGGAGCATAGGGTGGGCAGCTGTAGTTAGCCTGCCCTACCCCTTTTTACAAGTTTGAAGGCAGGCTTCCAAATGACAGCTCAGATTCTAAGAATTATAATAATAATTGTGATATTTGTTAAGTGTTTACTATGTACCGAGGGCTTGCTCACCTCCTTTCTGGTAGAAGCAGGTTGACCTTGGCTCTCTTCGCTTCCAGAAGAACTGTGACCTCTGCCTCTCGGCCTTCCACCAGTGCTGCAGACCTGGTTCAGTTGCCACCAAGACCTTGGCTTCATTGTCTTAGGAGGCAAGAAGTTTTGTCTCACCCTTCCTGGAAAGTGGTGAGCCACCTCTTGCCTCCCTGCCCTGAGACACAGAAGACTATCTCTAGGCTCTTCAGATGGGCTGGCCCCTTTGGGCCACAGATGATGGTAGCTTTTCCTCTCACCTTGGATCTGAAGAGGGAGAGCAGGTAAATCTTGTACATTCCCTGGCCTTGACTCTACTCTCTGCTTCTGTGTCTCTGCCTCTCTTTTCTTTCTGAGTCTCCACCTCCAGGACACTCTGGCTCTGAATGTATCACTGGCTCATGCCTCAGGCTCTCTGGTTGTGGTGAATGCTACTCTCTCTTTTCTGTTTTTTCTAACCTTATCTCCTGGGAGCCCCGCTTCCCATTTGCCCCTATGACAGGAGCTCAGAATGGGCTGGGAAAGGGGATTCGAAGGACTATGAGGCAGGTCGTGTAACTCAAGGAAGGAGGCTAGGCAGAAAGCTGGAAGGCCTCAAAGGCATGGGTGAACTGTTCACCTGGGAAAGAAACAATAGTGAACTGGATCAATTGCTTTCTATCTTCCTTCCCATCTCTTTTCACGTGTCTCAGGAATTTCCTTCATAGGGTCAGAGAGGTGGGGCTGGATGGTCAGGAATTTGGAGTGCAGACAGGATGAGTGGTTATTTCTCAGGTCGCTATGACCTGCTGAGTTGGGATAGGCTGGGACCCATGTTTTCAGTTTGCTGGGCCGCTGCGAGCCCGTTGTTTTCTGTTCAGGAATTGGAGTGGCAGGAGAAAGCAGTAATGGACTGGGACAGGGAACGAGCTTTCAGGGTTTAAAAGCCTTCTAAGTGCTTTCCGCCCTCAACCTCACTGAGCCGGGGCGATAGCGAGACAGCTCTGGTATCTCTGCTAATTGCCTCATTTATTTCTATAGTGTCTGCAGGGCTTAGGGTGGGCAGCTGTCTGGCAGGCAGGGACCCAGGTTCGGGGAAACCCACTCAAGAGCACAGGCCCATCGTGTGATGGGGGAAATAGAGTTTGTATTGATTCTGACTCGGTCTCACTTCAAGAGGATAGAACTAGACATAGCTAAGTTGACCAGAGGTCCCTGAGCAATGGGAAGGAAGGGGATGGAGCCTTCTAGGAGAATCGCCAAGAAGGGAGGGATGGGGGCAGGAAGGTGGGGTCTCATTGGAGAAAATCCCAAAAGGGGCCTCGGAACCTTCAGAATCCACTTCTCCCAGTGGATCAGCCATGAGTAAAGTGTTTCTTAAGCCTCATAGCCCTGGTGCAAGATTTTGGAGGCTGCTCCAAGGCTGCTGTGGTTGAAGGCACATCTCCTCCAAAAGTCCTTTCCCTGAATAAGCCCTCATTTCCTCTTCTTCCACTCCCTTCTGCATCATCCTTGCACTTGGATTTGCTCCCTTAATTCACCCCTCCCCCAGTCCTACAGCACTTGTGTACATATTCATAACTTATTTATATTAATGTCTGTCTCCCCCTCTAGACTCTAACCTCCTTATGGGCAGGGAAGGGGGGTACCAACTCTGTTATAGTGTACTCTCCCAAGCACTTAGTACAGTGCTCTGCACAAAGCAAGTGCTCAATAAATACAACTGATTGACTGATTCTTCTATGGCTTTATTTCTGGGAGGGAGCTAATGTTTTTCTCTCTTGGGTCTTTGTCAGGACCCTACTCTCACTAAGGCTTTCTAGCATGGGTTGGCCTGTCTTGGTCAAGGCTTTTTTCTCCTGACCTGGATTCATTCATTCATTCAATCATATTTATTGAGCGCTTACTGTGTGCAGAGCACTGTACTAAGCACTTGGGAAGTACAAGTTGGCAACATATAGAGACGGTCCCTACCCAACAGCAGCTCACAGTCTAGAAGGGGGAGACAGACAACAAAACAAAACATATTAACAAAATAAAATAAATAGAATAGTAAATGTGTACAAGTAAAATAGAGTAATAAATATGTACAAACATATATACAGGTGCTGTGGGGAGGGGAAGGAGGTAGGGTGGGGGGATGGGGAGGGGGAGGAGGGGGAGAGGAAGGAGGGGGCTCAGTCTGGGAAGGCCTCCTGGAGGAGGTGAGCTCTCAGTAGGGCTTTGAAGGGAGGAAGAGAGCTAGCTTGGCAGATGTGCGGAGGGAGGGCATTCCAGACAAGGGGGAGGACGTGGGCCGGGGGTCGACGGCGGGACAGGTGAGAATGAGGCACAGTGAGGAGGTTAGCAGCAGAGGAGTGGAGGGTGCAGGTTGGGCTGTAGAAGGAAAGAAGGGAGGTGAGGTAGGAGGGGGCGAGGTGATGGAGAGCCTTGAAGCCTAGAGTGAGGAGTTTTTGCCTGATGCGTAGGTTGATTGGTAGCCAATGGAGACTTTTGAGGAGGGGAGTAACATGCCCAGAGCGCTTCTGCACAAAGATGATCCGGACAGCAGCGTGAAGTATAGATTGAAGTGGGGAGAGACAGGAGGATGGGAGATCAGAGAGGAGGCTGATGCAGTAATCCAGTTGGGATAGGATGAGAGATTGAACCAGCAGGGTAGTGGTTTGGATGGAGAGGAAAGGGCGGATCTTGGCGGATCTTGGATGGCCCAGAGTTTACTTCCTCCCTCCTCATCCTCACAGTAGCTAGGCCTGGCTTCAGAAGTCTGAGGCCCAGAGGGCCTCCGTGACCATGGCTGCTCCTCTTCCCTCTATTATGTAGTCCAGGGCCGCCTGCCTCTTTTGGTCCAAGGAGCAATGCTCTTCCTCTGCCGTACACACACCAACAACCAGAGAATAGAAAACGGACAACAAGGGATTCATGTTTCTCTCCCTGCCACCTCCCCGCACCACCCTAGTTCAGACCCAACACCCCGTCTCAGCACATCTGGCCTTTATAACCATGTGCAGCTGGTTAGCATCCCTCCTGGAATCCCCCAGCCCGGGTGGAAATATTCTTTCCACGACTCTCCAACCTCGAGCTAAATACCTTTCCACATGGAAACGGTCTCGGAGCCCAGAACCAGCTCTGTGCCCAGGAGGGAAAGCTCCCGACCGGGAGCTAATCTCTTCCATATGTCTGAGGGGTGGGGGCGGAGTGGGATGGGGGACCCACGAGGCCGGGAGCTGCCGGGCACATGCTGAAGTTGAGCTGGATTTCCAGAGCCTTTGATATGGAGCCAGGAGGTAGGCTGGGCCCCACACTAAAGGGGCTGAGATCAAGGCCGGCCTAGAGAACTTGTCCAGTTAGAGAGAACCCTCCCTCCTCCCCCGCCCCCCGAAGTGGGGGAGGGTGGGCTTGCCACTGATTCCCTTAAGTCCCTGTGACATGGGAAAGATGGGTAGAGTTGAGCTTATGAGCATTTCTCTGAATCAGTCAGCTGCAACTTCCCCAATACTTCTCCACAGCCACTTGCCTCCGCACCACCCCCTGCCCTCCCAATTCCCCAGATAGTCTCCCCAATCCCACAGCATTTATACACATAGCCTTCATTCTGCCATTTCCCCTACCCGTAATTCATTTTAATGTCTGTCTCCCCCTATAGACCATGAGCTCCTTGTTGGCAGGGATCATGTCTACCAACTCTGTTGTATAGTACTTTCCCAAGCACTTAGGTCAGTGTTCTGCACACAGTAAAGGCTCAGTAAATACATTGATTGATTGAAATACAAAATGAATTATTTTGGGGACCTTTCTTTCCAAGAAGCAGCTGGGATCTTGGCTCCCAGGCTCATATTCTAACAGTTCCCATGCCCCAACCCTCTTTCTCTGGGCCAGTTTTGCTGATCTAGCAAAATTTTCTCTCAGATGTTTGGCAATGACTCAAGTTTTAAAGTCGATTCAAGGCCATTCTATTGATAATAAAAGAGTCGATGCCTTGGACTCATTTTGGGATTTTTCAGGTTCCCCCGCCTTCCCTCCGTCTCTCCCTTGCCCACCGGTCTTTCTCTAACAATGCTTACTGGGAAGCAGCGTGGCTTAGTGGAAAGATCCTAGGCTTGGGAGTCAGAGGTCATGGGTTCTAATTCTGACTCCACCACTTGTCAGCTGTGTGCTTTGGGCAAGTCACTTCACTTCTTTGTGCCTTACTTCCCTCATCTGTAAAATGAGGATTAAGACTGAGCCCCACATGGGACAACCTGATTACCTTGTATCTACCCCTGTGCTTAGTACAGTGCTTGGCACATAGTAAGTGCTTAACAAATACCATTGTTATTACTCTTGCCTTTCATCCCCCCATCCTAGGTGTGCTCCCTCATCGCCAATCCGCCTCCCTTGGTGACTGTGATTCATTCATTCATTCATTCAATCGTATTTATTGAGCGCTTACTGTGTGCAGAGCACTGTACTAAGTGCTTGGGAAGTACAAGTTGGCAACATATAGAGACGGTCCCTACCCAACAGCAGGCTCACAGTCTAGAAGGGTGGGTGGGTGGTAGGCTTTCCCTGCCTGGACCCCTTACTACTAGTGTAATATAGAAGGAAAGTACCCACTTGAGTTGAGAGGGTGAAGAAAAATTGGGGGGCAAAGCTAATCTAGAATTGGATCCTATTGGCTCTGCTCACCCCACCTTCCTTCTGTGAGAAGTGAGAAAATTATCGTTCACCAAAACCCACTTTCTGGGGAATCTGGTAGGCAGCACACAATCCCAATCATAGCCCCAGAGTCTCATTTTAAGAAAGGCAACAGTTCAACCAGCGAAATGTGGACTCAAGACAAATCACTTTCCCGCGTTCCAGCAATGAGCATGTGTTTGAACCTCCTTCAGGGTTTGTTAGCGGCCCCCTCTGCTGTCGGGAG
The DNA here is from genome assembly GCF_015852505.1 of Tachyglossus aculeatus. NCBI lineage: Eukaryota > Metazoa > Chordata > Mammalia > Monotremata > Tachyglossidae > Tachyglossus > Tachyglossus aculeatus. The sequence continues at coordinate 84,213,045 of NC_052101.1, read as the reverse complement.
GCAGGAATACAATACGACCAGTGACTAGATGAGAAAATGACCGACAAGGTCGGCAGTGTCTTCTCTCAGGAAATCTGAGCCTCCTGAGGGCTGGGACAGGGACAGCAGAGGGGTTAGCACGGAAGAGTAAGGGATTAAAGAAGGGAAGAGCAGAGAGGGGAGCAAGGGCAACAGGGAAGGTAGGAAAATGAAGGCTGTAGTTCCCAGGAAGAAAATTGGGCTTGTTGGGGAAGTCTTCTTCTTCTTAGCTGGAATTGAGCACCCTCTTGCTACAAAATCCTCCAGGAAGGGCTGGAAGGAGCGAGAAAGGGACAGTTTGGGAAAAAACAAATTCTAACTAGAGCATTAGTGGGCCCCCCCCCGCAGCATGTGGGCTTTCTGTGAGAACAGCACTGAGCTTACTGTGGAGAGTGGCTAGCCAGATAGCTACTGAAGAAGATTCTAGGCATGCCCCCCAAGGCCATGGGAAGGACTGGGTAGCTCAACCTACCACCACTCCACCCCTCACTGCTGGGGGCTTTGCCACCACCATTCCCTTGCCACACACCCCTGCCAACCAGAACACTTGTTCTGTGACTTATTCTGAAACTGAGTTCGGGCCTGGTCCAGCTTACTTCCAACACTTTAAATGAAGAACAAGACATAGTCCCTAGCCCGGAGAATCTCCCAAACTACAGAAATAGGGATCTTTGTAAATGTTATGTCTAAGAGCTAGCAGAAGTGGAGTGGTTGGAGTGAAGAGAGGCAGGAGGAGGATACCTCTTCTTATGGTGGAAGAGGATTTTAGAGAAGAAGAGCATGGTAGGGCAAAGAAGTGGAGAGAATGGCAAGTGCAATGGCTTGGAACCTGATTTTTAACCTCCAAGCTGCTGCCAGCCTCACCTCATTCATCTGGTTCCCCAATGAAAATGCCAAAGGAGGCAGGGCTTCTGGGTAATTTGGATCTCTTAGAACATTCCCTTTCACTTGCCCTTTTAGGGTCCTGTTGGGATCACTGGCTCCTTCAGCTCTGGTTGAGAAGAATGGGGTGGGAATCTTCCTGCTTCAGAGTCCCCAGGAAGTTCTGTGAAATTGCTGCACTCCTGCAAAAATCCCTGGCCAAACAGGGCTGAGAGGAGTCAGAAAATATCAAATGGGAACCATCTGACATGACAGGAAGGATTGACCAAAGACAGGAAGGGAGAATCCCTAGTCCCAGGAGCTGGAAGATAGAGGGTGGACCACCCTTGGTGGCTCCAACCTGAATCCGACAGTCTTCCACTGACTGCTCCCCCAGACCACAACACACTGGCTGAGCTCCCCAGATTGTTCCAGTACAATGGCAGTGCCCCAAATCATGAGGACCCAGTCTTTTAAGAGATCTAGAGATTATCTTGGCAGGGCTGTCCAGTTCAGTAGGTTCTCTGGGGAAAGAGTCCACAACCTCCCTAACGTCACCTAACAACCTTGCACCTTCTGGAAGACCACAGCAATGGGCAGACTCACCTGGTAAGAAGCATCAGGAAAGGGAAAGCCTCTGAAGCCATACTCCTGGAGCCTCCCTTTAGCCTTCCCTCCCTGGATTTAGTCCTTCTCTTTCATTATCCTGAATCTATTCACCAATTCACCCACCATTTTGGCTGCTTCTTTATTCACAATACATTCCCCCAAGTGATCATTTTGGGGGAACTCAAGACAGATCATGTATGGGGCTAAAAAAGGGAGGAAGGATAATGAGTGGAGGAAGGGAAGAATAAAGAGGAGGAGGGGGTGGTGGGGGAAGAAAAAGAGGCAAGGGGGGAGAGAAAGAAGGGAAGAGAGTCAGTCTGGGCAACTCACCAGCCACAGCTGCAGCTTCAGTTGCTGCTTCATTTATCAGCTGCCACTTCCTCCACTGCCACCTGGGCTGCAGGTGCAAGCACTGCTGGTGTCTCTACACAGGGCACAACAGCAAGTGGCTGTAGTGACAACATTTGCTGCTGTGACTACAGCCAAAGGCAAATCCTGGAAATTTTTGCTATACCCAGAAATGCATCATTTTGTTTGCACCAGAAGGCTCCAGGCTATAGCCAGGAAATGGCCATTTCAGCTGCTGGCAGCAGTGGCTACAGCTGTAGCAGTAGAGGAGGTAGTTAGGCAGCCTCTCCTCCGTTCCTCCAGTTCTTTACCTCCTATGGTGGCTATGCTGCCCCCATGGCTGCTGGGTGCTCTTCCACCACCGTGGCTGAAAGTGGATCGCTATCGGGTCCTGTCAGCAGTTTTTTTAGGGCTGGGTTAGAACCCCAAAAATAGTGACTGCCCCACCTCATGCTGGACATCTGGTCATGTTACTGGAGCCACCTGCGTGTCCTGAAGGTGGGCCCCCTTGCTATCACCTTCCAAAATACACAGCCCTGAGCCGGGAGACAAAATAAAATGCTGACAGAAATAGCAGGCAGTTTCTGAAAAGCCTCGATGTGGGTTGAAATTTTCTACTTGGCCTCAGCCTAAAGGAATCCAAAACTGTGGCTAAGCCCTGATTCAGCATTTGGGTAAGATCCCCCAGTGCCCAGGGACCTCAGCCAGCATGTAGCTTGTCTTACACTTCACCCAATCCATCTCCTTTTCCCTAAGCAGCATAGAGATTCAGTTTTCAGTTACTATGACCTACTTCTGTGACTTCATTTTGGATTAAAGTTCAAGATTACCTAAGGGGGGCTGCAGCAGGGGCATCAGATCCCCAACTGCTTCAACCTCCCTAAATTTTCCCGACCTCTCTCATCTTCTGTTCTTCTCTGTCCATGTTCTCCATTTCAGCCAAGTAAACCAGCTCACTGTCCCCTGCACCCCAACAACTCTCCCTCCTGTGATTTTGCTCAGCCCATCTCCCCAGCTAGCCCTTCCCTTTGTTTGAACCAAATAAGATCTCATCCTTCCTTCAAAACTCTGCTTGAAACTTGCTTCTTTCAAGAAGCTCTCCCAGATTGACACCCTCCCCCTCCACCACCCCAACATGGCTCTGGCCACTCGAATAACTTTATGTTGACTTAGATGTGTGTGATTCTATAGGTGTCCTGTCTCTGCATTATATTGGTAGCTCCTTGAAGGCAGGAATGGTATATTTCTCTGACTTTTGCCCCTCCCTGCAGTAGGTAGCTCTGTCTAGGGTTAGCATTTAATCAATGTTGTTGACAGACTGCTTGACCTTTCAATCTCCTAAGAGGGTTGTGGTGGTAACTAGAACTATGAAAGGGGGTTTTCTGGCCGCAGCTGTAAAGGTATATTAGTAGCTTTACTAAGGAACTCTGATGCGTCCCAACCCAGGAAGGATACTGAAAAGGGAGTAAGGACTCTGAGCAGTTTGTGGATGAGATATCACGTGGTTTCCAGGAGGGAAATGTTCTTCTGCATTAGGTAGGACAACCAAGAGTTTTGGGGGTTCTTATCCTGCCATCTGCAAAGATCCTGGCAGGACTCTTTAGGGTTTCATTTTCATCTGGGGTGGTGGGAGGAGCCCTGATAGCTGTAGTGGTAGTGATACGGCGCAGAGAGATGAATGAATGGAGGAAAGGTGACCTACCTTCCTTTTCTTCCTTCTCCTCTGCAACCACTGCCAGTGCTGTTCCTACATTTCAGCTATAGGTTTACTTGAATTGGCTCATGACTGGCTGCATCATGGAGCAATTGATATGACCAAGATGATGTGTTTCTGATCACCCTAGAACCTTCCGCCCTGGAATACAGCCAGGGAGGGAGGTCGGTGCAGCTAATGCTCTGGCGACAGTGCTTGCTGCCACAACTTGAGAAATGATCAGACAAGGCAGTGGGCGGGGGAAGCAGTAACAATGGGTGAATGAGTCTGTTCCTTCCCTCTCTGCTTCCTTCCTTTGCCCCTATTTCTGCTTCCCTTCCCTTGCCTCCCCCATTTTTGCATGTGTGATATTTGTTAAGTACTTACTATGTTCCCAGCACTGTACTAAGCATTGGGGTAGATACAAGATAATCAGGTCCCATTTGGAATTCACAAAGTAAGTAGGAGGGAGAACAGGTATCGAACCCCATTTTGTAGATGAGGGAACTGAGGCACAAAGAAGTAAAGTGACTTGCCCAAGATCACACAGCAGATAAGTGGAGGAACTGGAATTAGAAACTGTGACCTCTGACTCCCAGGCCTGTGCTTTTCCTACTAGGCCAGGTTGCTTCCCTTTTTGGTTCCATCTTCTGGAAGTCCCATCCCCATTCCACAGTGAGGTTCCACAAAATGTCCACTTCAGAAAAAAATATAAGGATCTGGCTTGGCTTCAAGCCTTATGCAAATTCTGTATTTGGTGTCTCTGCCCCCACTCTATATTGCCTAAAGAGTTAAGTAAATGGTCTCCATGTGTCAACTATTCCCAGCATTGTAGTACAGGTGTTAGGTAGCAAGTACATGCTTACCCAGGGACTGTGTCTGGTCTTGTTCTGCAGTAACTTCCCACATGCATTCAGCAAACAGCCTAGGGATCTCAAAACCAGAGGGGACCTCAACCCATCCAAGCCCAAGACTAGCCCAAACCCAGGTTAGTTTTTAATTATCAGGTCTGGGCCTAGAATCAATCAATCAATCAGTGGTATTTCTTGAGCACTACTGTGTTCAGACCACTGAACTAAGCACTTGGGAGAGCATAATACAATAGAATAGGGAGATGTGATCCCTGCCTACAGGGAGCTTACAGTCTAGAATATGTATGGCAATGATGACTACCAGGACTCTTCTCATACCTTTGTCTGAGAGGAAACAGAGATAACAACAGTGAAATATTCTGAGGACATAGTATAAGCATTGGCCTTGATGAACACTGACCAGGACCAGGACAATTTGAACAGAATCTTCAGGCTGGAGGGGCCCTTCTGAGGTCATCCCATCCATTCCCCTGTCTTCATGAATAGGGTCCCTTCTATGCTTAGACTTCTGAGGTTGGGGTTCCGTAATCTTGGTCACCTGGTCTGTTGCTTAATTTTCAGTCAGAAAGTTCATCCTTAGGTCTAATTTAAGTTCTCCCTGCCCTCAAAGCCTTATTGAAGGCACATCTCCTCCAAGAGGTCTTCATTTCCTTCACTAAGCCCCCATTTCCCCTTCTCCCTCCCACTCCCTTCTGCATCACCCTGATTTGCTCCTTTTATTTAACCTTCTCTCAGCCCCACAGCACTTATGCACATATCCATAATTCATTTATTTATATTAATGTCTGCCTCCCCCTCTAGACACACTATAAGCTCTTTGTGGGCAGGGAATGTGTCTCCTGACTGTTGTACTGTACTCTCCCAAGCACTTAGTACAGTTCTCTGCACACAGTAAGTGCTCAGTAAATACAATGGATTGATTTCAGAGTCAGTGGAGTTAAGAGCAATTGGTCACTGTCCTTCATGGACTTTAAAACTGTGAGATGTTGCCCTTCAGCCTTCTCTTCTCTATGTTGGTCATTTTGGGGTCCAGTTTGGGTCAGCATTGTCCAAACCTGGTGCAGAATGCTCTCCAGCTGTTCTCTGTGACCACTGAAGGTCAACAAGAACTGGGCTTAAATTATGACTTAGATTACACATGAAGAAGAACATTCTGACAGTCAGGGGGAATTAAACCCCAAAATGAGCTCCCCAGAAAGGCTATGAAATCTCCATACCTGGAGAATTAAAAAAAATTAGACATCTACCTGTCCCATAGTTTTTTTTAATCATTCTTGCATAGAAGCAGAAGTCTGGACCAGATAATCTCTTAAATTTCTAGGGCTTGAGCTACAAGAGCAGTTTGGGACCTTTCTGGACTATCTGGGAGAAGAGACGAGAAGACTGGGTGTAGGCAGGGGCAGGAATGGGGTTTTTGAAGTGGAGCTGGGGAAGTCTGAACAATGTTGAAATAATATCCCACAACTAAACTCAACCCCATTCGCAGCCAATGTTCCTACAGGAAGCAGGGCCCATGGGGGCTCATGAGTCTCTAACTGGGGCCTGTGGTATCCTTGCTGACTGGCAGTGGGGGAGAGAAGGGGAAATGAGCAATGGTGAGTTAAGATGCCTACTATTTATCTGATCCAGTCTTGCTAAAAAGAGGCAACTCAGCCTGGCCCACAAAGGGGCTTTCTGGACAACACAGAGGAGAGAAAGTGAAAAAAGAAATCAGTAAATGTTTCAGCTATCCCCCCTGCCCCCCTCCTCCCCTGGCTCCAGGCTTCCCTCAGCTACTGAGTGGAATGCACCTCATGCATACAGGAACTCTGGCTCCCTGATTCACTGCCAATGCTGGGGACAAAGATGAAGACAAATGATCACCAGAGGGCTGTTCCTAAGCTTTGACTGCCACATCAGTAGATTTGCTGAGCCGCTTCCCTGGGGACATAATGGCTGTGATAAACCTAGTTCCCAGCATGGTATAGTGTGGCTCAGTGGAAAGAGCTCGGGCTTTGGAGTCAGAGGTCGTGGGTTCAAATCCCAGCCCTGCCAATTGTCAGCTGTGTGACTTTGGGTAAGTCACTTAACTTCTCTGTGCCTCAGTTACCTCATCTGTAAAATGGGGATTAAGACAGTGAGCCCCCTGTGGGATAACCTGATCACCTTGTAACCTCCCCAGCGCTTAGAACAGTGCTTTGCACATAGTAAATGCTTAATAAATGATATTATTATTATTATAGCCTTGCACAGTTTGCAAAACTCTGGACTGCCAAATCCTGGTCATCCTTGGTCCTGGCCCGAGCCCGACTTGCCCTGATTGGAGTCCCAGACCACAGTGTTCAAAGCTGGCCTGGGTCCAAACTGGACTGGAAGTGAGCTGGGGCCAAACCAGAAGTGGTTCAGAGTCTGTAATGGGATGGGAGGGGCCTAGGCTCAAGGACAGAGAGACACCAGAAGCCGGAAGACATGCAGTGGAAGAATACAGTGCAGAACATGGAAACTAACCGCCAAAGTCAATGAAGAAGGAGCTGGCAGAGAGGACTCCAGAGACAAGGCCTGGTCTTGGAGCCAGGTTCCCAGGCTCTGGTGCCAAGCTTGGGGACTGTCTGACCCAAAGCTGGGGGCCCACATCCCAGGGGCCAGCGTGGGGGAGAGAACAACTCTGGACTGAACAATGGTTCATTTGGAACAGCGGACAATGGCTGATTAGGCAAATGCCCAGGATCTGGATTGAATTTTCCCTAGAATAATGATACATCTCCCTTCCTCTATCCCATGTGGCTCCTCCAAAATGGACCTGCGGTCAGGAGAAGAGGAGAGCATCCAAGGCTTTTGGGTAGGGGAAGGAGGGGTGCAGGACCAGCTATGGTGGTAACAGCTTCTCCGGGGCAGAAGAAGGGAGTAAGGTGAGATTTACAGGCCACCAAAAAAAAAAAAAGATTCCAGGAGTCACTGGCTGTGGTGCTGGGTACTTTCCAGCAGAACTCTCCAACTGAATTTTAAGAGTCCTGCTCAGACAGACCATGCCCTCTCACCCACACCACCTCCAGCTGGAAAGCCTTTTAGTCCCTGCCTCTGCCTCTCATAATGAAGACCTAAAACAACACTTTAAATCAATCAATAGTATTCATTAAGTGCCTACTCTAGGAAACTGTACTAAGCACTTGGGAAAGTATAATAGAATTAGTAGACTTGATCCCTACCCTCAGGGAACTTGCAATTTAGCTGGGGAGACAGACACTTAAATACATTACGGCTAGGAGGAAGGAACGAGTATATCAGATATGGACAGAAGTGCTACAGGGGATAGTGAGTACTTAAGGGTTTGGTTACGGTGGAAGTGCTGAAGTGTCAGTTGGGGACATTTACATTGGGAAGATTAGAAATTAACCAGGGAAATCCTCCTGGAAGAGTTGTATTTCAGGAGGGATTTGATGAAGTGGAAAACTGTGATCCATGAGGTTTGAAGTCGGGGGAGTTCCAGGAGAGACAGGCGGCATGAGAAAGGGGTCTGTGGCAGGAGAGATGAGACTGAAGCACAGTGAGTAGGTTAACTTGAGAGGGACAAAGAGTGAGGGCTTGGGGGAATTGGGAGAAGAGAATGGATAAATAATGGGGAGAGAACTGATAGAGTGCATTACAGCTAATAATAATAATAATAATAATAATAATAATAATAATGGTATTTGTTAAGCGCTTACTATATGTCAAACACTGTTCTAAGCACTGGGGTAGATACAAACTAATCAGGTTGGACACAGACCCTGTCCCACATGATGCTCACAGACTTAATCCCCATTTTATAGATGTGGGAACTGAGGTACAGGGAAGTGAAGTGACTTGTCCAAGGTCACAAAACAGACAAGTGGTGGAGTTGGGATTAGAACCCAAGTCCTTCTGTCTCCCAAGCCAGTACTCTATCCACTAGGCCATGCTGCTTCTCAGTTTTTAGTTCAGTTTTGGATATATTTGATATTTTGAGCTTGAGGTATCAGTGAGACATCTATGTAGAGATGTCTTGGAGGCAGGAAGAAATGTGAATTTGCAGAGAAGGAGAGAGATCAGGGCTAGCTAGATTTGGGAGTCATCCATATAGAGGTAGTAGTTGAAGTGGGAGTGGCTGAGCTTCTCAAGGAAGTCAGTGTAAACCGAGAAGAGAAGAAGACCCTTGAGAAGCAGCGTGGCCTAGTGGAAAGGGCATGGCCCTGTGAGTCAGAGGACCTGCGTTCTAATCCAGCTTCACCACTTGCCTGCCGTGTGACCTTGGGCAAGTCACTTAATTTCTCTGGGCCTCAGTTTCCTCATGTGTAAAAAGATGATTAAATCCTATTCCCTCTTACTTAGATTGTGGAGCCCCATATGGGACTCCACATAGGTGTCCAACCTAAGTATATTGTATCTACCCCAGCGCTTAATACCATACTTGACACATAGTAAATGTTTAACCAATACTATTAATAAAAATGGCCCAGAACAGAGTCTTGGTGGACCCCCACAGCTAAGGGGTAGGCAGCAATGGAAGAGCTGGTGAAAGAGCCTGAGAAGGATTGGCCAAAGAGGTAAGAGGAGAATCATGAGAGAACTGTGATAAATAAACCAAGCTTGGATAGTCGTTAGTGTTTCCAGGAGGTGGGAGTGATCTATGGGACCAAAGGCAGCCAGTAAATCAGGACAGAATAGAATATATTCCATTAGATTTGGCAAGAAAGAGGTCATTGATAACCTTGGAAAGCTGCTGACTCTTCTTCCTTCTTCCAACTCTCTCCTCCACCCCTTGCAATCTAACTTTTGAACCCTTCCCTCCCCTGAAACTGTCCTCTTTAAGGTCACCAATGATCTTCTTGCCAAATCCAATGGCCTCTACTCCATTCTAATCCTACTCAACCTCTCAGCTGCCTAAACACCATCTAACTTCAGTTTTACTGACACGGTCCATTTCTAGTTCTCCTATCTCACTGTCTACTCCTTCTTGGTCTTTTATGCCGGCTTCCTCCTCTGCCTCCTCTGCCCTAACTGAGGGGGTTCCTCAAGGCTCAGTTCAGTTCTGAGTCCCCTTCTATCCTCCATCTACACCCACTACCCGGGCCAACTAATTCACTCCCATAGCTTCAACTACCATATCTATGCAGATGATTTCCAAATCTACCTCTCTAGATTTGATCTAGCCCCTCTATAATCTCGCATTTTCTCCTGCTTTCAGTACATTGTTACTTGGATGTTCTGCTGACACCTCAAATTTAACCTGCCCAAACCAGAATTCTTCGTATTCCCTCCCAAACCTTCTCCTTCCCACAACTTTCCCATCACTGTTGACAACACCACCATCCTTCCTCTCTTACAAGACTGCAACTTTGGCATTATCCTTAACTCATCTCTCTCTTTCACCCCACATATTCAGTCAGTCACCAAATCCTGTTAGTTTAATCTTCACATCTCTAGACTCTGCCCCCTTTTCTCCATCTAAACTGCCACCACACTGGTTCAAGCCCTTGTCATCTTCTGCCATCGACTACTGCATCAGCCTCCTTGCTGACCTCCCTACCTCCAGCATTTCCCCTCTCCAGTCCACGGTTCACACCACTGCTTGGATCACTTTCCTAACAACACATTCTGCACATCTCTCCCCACTCCTTAATAGCCTTTAGTGCCCATCCACCTCCACAGCAAGCTGAAACTCCTCAACATTGGCTTCAAAGCTCTCAATCAGTTCTTCCTCCTTTCGGTGCTCATCTCCCACTACAACCCAGTCAACACACTTCGTTCCTCTAACACCAACCTGCTTTCTGTGCCTCAGTCTTGTCTTTCTCACTATCGACTCTTTGTTCACGCCCTTCCTGCTGCCTGGAACTCTCTCCTCCTTCATATCCAATGGATCACCAACTGCATCATCTTCGAAGCCCTACTAAAATCATATCTTCTCCAGGAAGACTTCCCTGACCAATGTCTCATCTCCCCACCTTATTCTCCCTTCATTCTGAGTTATCTGTGCTGTCTCAATCATACCCCCTAGTACGTTGATATTCGCCCCACCCTCACCCTCAGAGAATTTATGTAAACATCCTTATACTCTATTGCTTCCCATATCTGTAATTTATTTTATTATCTGTGTCTCCCACTAGATTGTAAGTTCTTTGTAGTCAGGGGTCATGTCTACCAACTATATTGCACTCCCCTAAGCACAGTACAGAGCTCTACACCTAGTAAGTGCTCAATAAATACCAAATTGATTGAGTGAGTGCTTTTAGTGGAGTGAAGGGGGTGGAAATTGGATTGTAGAGGGTCAAGAAGGAAATTAGAAAGGAGGAACTGGAGGCAATATATGTATACAACCCTTTTGATTAGAAGTGGAAGGAGGAATATGGGGCAAAAAGTGGAGGGTTCAGTGGAGTCCTAAGAAGGATTTGTTAGGCTAGGGGAGATGTGGATATGTTTCCAGGCGGGGACAAGAAGTCACCAGAGAGTGAGTGGTTGAAGATGGAGGTCAGGGAGGAAGTAGAGTGGACACAAGTGTTTTCAGAAGATGTGAAGGAATGGGTTGGAGGCACAAGTGAAGGGGTATAGATGGAAGTTCTCTTGAGGGATGGCTGAGAAGGATGAGAAAGTGGTGGGGTCAGAGGGAGTTGGGGAAGTGAAGGGGAGGTTTCAGGGATCCAACATCTTATGGTTTGATTTTGTCCATAAAGTAGTTGTCCAGGTTACCAAGGATGAGAAAGCAGGGAGGCAGAGGAGGGTTCAGGAGGAAGATAAAGGTTTGGAATGGTTTGTGGGAGCAATGGGCATGGGAGTCAATGAGGGAGGAGAAGTAATGTTGCTGAAAGTAAGAGAAAGCAGAGCAAATAAGGATGAATTTAAAGTGGCCCAAGTCGGCCTGGTGTCTGGATTTCTGCCAACAGTGTTCTGTGGCCTTGAGTGCAGGAATGGAGGAAACCTACAGTGGAGTTTATCCAGGACTGGCTATTGGTGGTTAGAGATGGATGGAGGGAGGGAGGAGGGGGGAAGGACTGAAGTTCTGAGGAGAAGATGGATTTGAGGGCCGGGATTTGTACTTCAAGTCAAGAGACTTGACTTGAAGGATGGGTAGGGAGTCCTAATGGGTCTCCAAGGGAAGTCCAAGGACAGAGAAAACTTTAATGGTGAACAACCCCTTTCCTTGAAAGAAACCCCACAGTTATCTAAAGCAAACAGATTATCCTCATCCTGCCTCAGGAAAGCAAACACTCCAAATGTTTACCTAAGGGGTTTGGGCTGGTGGGCTGGATGCAAAATCGCTTACAGAAATTCTTCTAAAATTCTTCCTGTCCACTTTCAAGTGAGGAGCTTAAGGCTCTGCCCTCTGGACTTCTCTTCCCTGTCCAGGTTTATGAAGATGAAAGGAGTCTCAAAGGGAGGGACTTCTTTGCTGTGGGAAGGGCAGGGCCTGAGGGGAAGGTGGGAGGGGAGTGGTCAGAGACGATAGTGAGGCCCCTCAGATTCCAGTGTGCCTATTTGGACAGAAAACATTTTGTTTCAGGACCAGATGATGGCCTTGGCTCTTTGCCCTGTGTCAGGAAACTCAAAGGTGAATGTTGCTTGGGGAGAGGGAGCCATGCCCAGAACCGGACCATTCCAAGGCCAGGAAACCCTAATGGGCATGGGGCAGTGTGGCCATGTGCACAAGTCTCACAGTGAGTTGCTAACACTCAGGGCTGAATCAGGGTTTCCTTGACCCATGGTACCCTGGATACTTCTAAAGGGGCTTCCCCTCCCTGACAGCTACCAATCCAGAAAGAAAACATGAGAATCCCCTGGATGGAAGGAACTGGAAGAAGTCGTCTTGCCCCTCATCCTGCCTCCAAGCAGACCAAACCAATCTGACTCTGATCTGACAGAGGCTCGAGTGATTGAGAGGGACTAATACTAACCTACTCACTGTCCTTAACTCTCACCTCACCCCTTGCTCACACCTTCCCTTCTACCTGGAACTACCTCCCTCTACATATCTGACAGACCACCACTCTCTTCTCTTCAAAGACCTACTATAATCACACCTCCTTCAAGAAGCCTTTCCTAAGTTCTCATTCCCCCACCCTATTTTCCCTCCCTACTGCCTTGCCATGCATTTAGTACCACTCCCTCTGTATTTCGGTACCCCCTTCCCCAACCCTGATAGCACTTACGTACTTATCCTTATACTCAGTTCCTTCCTTAACTGTCTTGTTTTAAAATATCTGTCTCCCCGGCTAGACTGTAACCTCCTTGAGGGCAGGGATCTTGTCTACTAATTCTTTCATACTCTTCCAAGCACTTAATACAGTTCTGCACACAGTAAGTGCTCCATAAAGACCACTAATTGATTAAGGAAAGAAAAGCGGAGAAATGGGGAAAGGAAAATGGAAAGGGGAGAGGAAGAAAGAGAAAAGAAGGAGAGAATAATAAAAGAAGGGATTTATCTCCTTCTCTTTCATCATTTGCTGGTGCCCTCTGCCAGCTGATTCTGCCACCTTCACCACTTTTCTTCACCAAACCGGGCAGCACAGGAATGAGTGGCAGGGGGTTGGAGGCAAGTGGAAATCACAGCCACCCAGATGTTCCAGAACTGAACCTCAGAGCTGTAAAATGGATTTTCTGGCACAGTGGGGACTGTGTCACCTGCCTGGGCCAGAAACACATGATCCTGACTTGCAGCAGCGATAAAGAGGAGGATTCCTTCTCTTCCTCTTCAGTGGAAGCAACTGTTAGCACTGCTTTATAATAATAATAACAGTAATATCTAAGTGCTTACAATATGCCAAGCACTATGCTAAGTGCTGAGGTAGATACAAAAAATTCATAGTCCCTGTCCCTCATCTAGATTAAAGTCTGAAGGGGGAAGAGAACAGGTACTTAATCCCCATTTTATGTATGAGGAAATGGAGGCATACTGAATTTAAGTAACTTGCTCAAGGTCACACAGCAAGCAAATGACAGAGCCAGGATTAGAAACCTGACTCTCAGACCCCTAGTGTTCTTTCCTCTAGGCTATTCTGCTTTTCCATCAACACTGTGACTGACTCTGCTTCTTTTGCAGCAGAGAAGTGATGGCAGAGGGGGAAGGTGGGTTGGTTTCCATTCAAAACCAGAATTCCTGATCCCCAGTACTCTCTGCAGCCGGAGACCTTCAGACCCAGTGTTCTTTTTCTGATGGGATTCAGGAACACAAGTATGAACAGGGCAGAGGCGGCTAGATTCTCAGGAGACCTAGGAAGACTCCAATCTGGTAGAAAGCCATGGAATCAGGGTGCTTAATGACATCCCGCCAAAGAGGGGCCCCCAAATCACATTAGTGGGGTGGAGAAAGGGGAATTCCCTTAAGTTCCCTAGGATCCAGCCACTTTTTAAAAAAATTCCTGCCCTCAACTGGCCCCCACTCCTCAATAGACCAGATGGTGGGAGGCGAAGGGGGGCCTTGGTAAAGTAACTCTGACTTTAGGTTATCTCCAGAGTGAGGGTGGACTCCTGAGTGGGTTTCTGAGGCAAGGTTTTTCCACTGCAGGGAAAATTAGAGCAAGACAGCTGCCTTGGAGGGTCAAACTAGTGGATGATTCTGGACATCCTCTCTGGGAAGGGGAAGTCGAGTAGGGGTGTGTGTGTGTGTGGTGTGGTGTGGTGTGGTGTGTGTGTGTGTGTGTGTGTGTGTGTGTGTGTGTGTGTCTGCATTGATTCAACTCCACTGAAGGAGCATTGCCAGCTCTGTGTCCCAATAGGTTCTGGACTAGGCTGCCTGTTAAATCAACTAGTCAATCAATCAGCAGTACTTCCTAGTTTCAGGTTGGTGGGGGAGAGGGTGTGAGCAAGAGGTCAGTAGCAGAAGAGATGAGAACAAGACAAAGTGAGTAGGTGAGACTGAGAAGCCAGATCAGTAGAGAATGAGATCAGCAATTCTTAGGCTTCCCTGAACCCCCAATCCCATTCTGCTCCAGTGAAAGGAACTGGGATCAAGAAGATAACTGAGTATGGCACTCAGCACAAACCAAATGCTTTGGGACACAATACATAATGTGTATTGGACTGTGAGATTCACCTTTCCATGAAATGACATCTAAAATTTCCTTATGTCCAAATCTGAAACTACCATCTCCTAGGCAGCAGCGAGACCACTAAGTACAGAGCACTCTACTGCTGCCTAGGAGAGCAGAAGTGTTAATAACAGAACTGGGCTGGAGGAGAAAAGGTGCTAACTGCGTAAGGACTGTGGGTCTGATACTTTTGGCTGGATGTGAAGGGCCCCCTTTCCTTGTCTGGGACCCCCATTCAGCAACCTGGGATAATGCTTTAAATTGGGTGCCTTGGCCTAGCATTTCTCCTCTTGAAAGCAAGAAGCATAAAGGATTTACTATCTAATAGCGGCAATGCTTAAACATACATAAGAATACACAACAATCCCTCCCTCCACAGTCTTGTCTTCTTCTACCCCTGGTCTGCAGTTCACGATTCAGAGTAACTTGTCCTGGAAGAGACTCCAATTGCCCAGCAGCTTGTATTATTATTACTACTATTATTTGAGGTGTTCTTTCTGCTGTTGGATGGGCTTCTGGCAGCCCCTGGCTTCTGCGTCTTAGCTGGCAGTTCGCACAAGCCCTCCGCTCCCCTTGAAAGCACCCACCTGGTGGCCTGGGCACCGTCTTATCTCCTATTGCACATTACAGCACATCAGCATCACCATCATCAACAGCAATTATTGCATGCCTATTGGGGACAGAGCACTGTACTAGGCACTAGGGGAACATACAGAAGAAATAGGATATAGTCCCTGCCTTCTAGGAACTTACAGTTTAAAGGGGATGACAAGTTCATTCATTCATTCATTCAATCGTATTTATTGAGCACTTACTATCATCATCATCATCATCACCATCAATCGTATTTATTGAGCACTTACTGTGTGCAGAGCACTGTACTAAGCGCTTGGGAAGTACAAGTTGGCAACATATAGAGACAGTCCCTACACAACAGTGGGCTCACAGTCTAGAAGGGGGAGACAAAGAACAAAACAAAACATATTAACAAAATAAAATAAATAGAATAAATATGTACAAATAAAATAGAGTAATAAATATGTACAAACATATATACATATATACAGGTGCTGTGGGGAGGGGAAGGAGGTAAGGCGGGGAGGATGGACGGGGGAGGAGGGGGAGAGGAAGGAGGGGGCTCAGTCTGGGAAGGCCTCCTGGAGGAGGTGAGCTCTCAGTAGGGCCTTGAAGGGAGGAAGAGAGCTAGCTTGGTGGATGTGCAGAAGGAGGGCATTCCAGGCCAGGGGGATGACGTGGGCCGGGGGTCGATGGCGGGACACGTGAGAACGAGGCACAGTGAGGAGATTAGCAGCAGAGGAGCGGAGGGTGCGGGCTGGGCTGTAGAAGGAGAGAAGGGAGGTGAGGTAGGAGGGGGCGAGGTGATGGAGAGCCTTGAAGCCGAGGTTGAGGAGTTTCTGCCTGAGTGTAGGTTGATTGGTAGCCACTGGAGATTTTTGAAGAGGGGAGTAACATGCCCAGAGTGTTTCTGGACCAAGACAATCCGGGCAGCGGCGTGAAGTATGGATTGAAGTGGGGAGAGACAGGAGGATGGGAGATTGGAGAGGAAGCTGATACAGTAATCCAGACGGGATAGGATGAGAGCTTGAACGAGCAGGGTAGCGGTTTGGATGGAGAGGAAAGGGCGGATCTTGGCAATGTTGCGGAGGTGAGACCGGCAGGTTTTGGTGACGGATTGGACGTGAGGGGTGAACGAGAGAGCAGAGTCGAGGATGACATCAAGGTTGCGGGCTTGTGAGACGGGAAGGATGATAGTGCCGTCAACAGAGATGGGAAAGTCAGGGAGAGGGCAGGGTTTGGGAGGGAAGACAAGGAGTTCAGTCTTGGACATGTTGAGTTTTAGGTGGCGGGCAGACATCTAGATGGAGATGTCCTGAAGGCAGGAGGAGATGCGAACCTGGAGGGAGGGAGAGAGAGCAGGGGCAGAGATGTAGATTTGGGTGTCATCAGAGTAGAGGTGATAGTTGAAGCCGTGGGAGCGAATGAGGTCACCAAGGGAGTGAGTGTAGATCGAGAACAGAACAGAACAGAAGGGGACCAAAAACTGAACCTTGAGGAACACCTACAGTAAGGGGATGGGAGGGGGAGGAGGAGTCTGCAAAAGAGACTGGGAATGAATGGCTGGAGAGATAAGAGGAGAACCAGGAGAGGACGGAGTCTGTGAAGACAAGGTTGGATAGCGTGTTGAGGAGAAGGGGGTGGTCCACAGTGTCGAAGGCATCTGAGAGGTCAAGGAGGATTAGGATAAAGTATGAGCCGTTGGATTTGGCAAGCAGGAGGTCATTGGTGACCTTTGAGAGGGCAGTTTCCATGGAATGTAGGGGATAGAAGCCAGATTGGAGGGGGTTGAGGAGAGAGCTGGCCTTGAGGAATTTGAGGCAGCGCATGTAGACGACTTGTTCAAGGAGTTTGGAAAGGAATGGTAGGAGGGAGATAGGGCGATAACTAGAAGGTGAGGTGGGATCAAAACAGGGTTTTTTTAGGATGGGAGAGACATGGGCATGTTTGAAGGCAGAGGGGAAGGAACCAGTGGAGAGTGAGCAGTTGAAGATGGAAGTTAAGGAGGGGAGAAGGGATGGAGCAAGAGATTTCATGAGATGAGAGGGAATAGGGTCCGAAGCACAGGTGGCCGGAGTAGCACTAGAGAGGAGGGAGGAGAGCTCCTCTGAGGATACTGCTGGGAAGGATGGGAGAGTAGCAGAGAGCGTTGGGAGCTGGGGGGTTGGAGAAGGTGGGGGAGTGACTTTGGGGCGGTCAGACCAGATAGATTTAATTTTATTAATGAAGTAGGAGGCCAGATCGTTGGAGGTGAGGGAAGGAGGAGGGGGAGGAACCGGGGGCCTGAGAAGGGAGTTGTATGTACAGAAGAGCTGATGGGGATGATGGGCATGGGTGTCAATAAGGGAGGAGAAATAGTTTTGTCTGGCAGAGGAGAGGGCTGAGTTAAGGCAGGAAAGGATAAACTTGAAGTGAACGAGGTTGGCATGGTGTTTAGACTTTCGCCAGCAGCGTACGGCAGCTCGAGCATAAGAGCGAAGGAGGCAGACAGTGGCAGTGATCCAGGGCTGTGGGTTAATGGTACGAGAGTGGCGAAGGGAAAGGGGAGCGAGTGAGTCTAGCTGAGTAGAAAGGGTAGAGTTGAGAGCAGTAATCTGATCATCGAGATTGGGTAGAGAGGAAAGGGAGGCGAGGTGGGGTGTGAGGCGCTCAGGACGATGGATTGGGTCAAGAGAGCAGAGATCTCTGTGAGGGAGTAATATGGATTTACAGGGGAAAGGAGTGTGAGTGAGTAGGCAGGTGAGAAGATTATGTTCAGAGAGAGGGATTTCATAGTTGGTGAGGGTGGAGACAGTGCAGCGGTAGGAGATGATGAGGTCGAGGGGGTGACCAAGTTGGTGAGTGGGCGAGGTGGGGTGGAGGGGAGGAGCAAGATGACATAAATGAGTGAATAGAAAATAATTTTACAAGAGGAACTCAGATATATTAGGCTCGTTAGGCAGTATAGTCTAGTGGAAAGAGCATGAGACTGTGTATCAGAAAACCTGGGTCACTGGCTTTGGGCAAATCACTTACCCTTTGTGGGCTTCAGTTTCCTCATCTGTAAAATGGTGATAAGATACTCACTCTTTCAATTTCTTAGATTGTATGTGGGACAGGGACTGTGGCTGATCTGATTACCTGGTATCTATACCACACATAGCCCAATGCTTGACCCTGAATAAGCCCTTAATAACTGTCATTAAAATAGTCAAAAGTAAATCAATAACAAACCAATAGATAAATACATAAGAGTGCTGAAGTGTAAGCTCCCCTTTCTGTTGTACACCATCTGTCCTGTGAAGTTAGTGGCTGGAACAGGCTGGCGACCTCATTATTCCCCCTTTACCCCGTGTTTCCACAGTGATAATTTGGGTCCTCTAATTAGTTTTAACGATCTTTATTTCCTAAAGCTTCATCCATCTGTGGGGCCGGGCACAAGGGGAGATAAAGTGCTTCTGTCTCTTAGGCCTAATCCCCCGCCGGTCTGGAGGCCCCCAGTCCAAATATTCACATCCCCAGTGTGGCTACTCAACAGTAGTAAATTCCTGCCAGAGTCTCCTGGGTAATTTGTGGTGCAGACTTCTCGTTTGGCTTTGAGAACTTAGCACATTTGGTCAGCGCTTGCTACTCAGGCTGCCTCTGTGTGGTCCGACCACCCCCAGCTCCTGGGGCTAAAGAATGGCATCTGGGTAGGGTCGGTGCTGCTTGGCGTCTGCCAATGAGTTAAGGAGCTGGAATCCTGGAGACGAAGTACTTGGCTGAAAGTGAGGAGATGCGAAGGACAAGTTTTACCATGGCAGGAATAAGCCCAAATCTTTCTGAGACATAAGCCTGTCACCCCACACAACTACTACTCTAATGCCACCTGCAGGTAAGCAGAAAATGGAGGCAATTTTCCTGTTATGCCCAAGTCAACTATAGTTGCCTCAATTTCCCTCTTCCTGTGGCCCATCGAGGCCTGGCTAGAGGCATCATGGTGGGTACAGAAGGCCCTAGACCAGGAACCAGGTCATCTGGATTCTGGACCCTTGCTCTGTTCTTGATTTGCTGTGTAACCTTGGCAAATGGCCTAACTTCTCTGAATCTTCATTTCCCAATGTGCAAAATGCCCTCACACCTCCCTCACCAGAAGATAATGAAGGCAAATGAGACAATATGTACATGAAAGTTTTGGGCCTGGGAAAAAGAAAGGAGCTTGCATTGCAAGACATTTCATCCTAAAATCCCTAGAAGTTTCCTCAGCTTGGCTGAAGGCAGTTAGGATCTGTAACCTGCAACATTTCTCCTTCTGGTACAGCTTCACTAGCCCAAATCTATCTCCACCTCTTCAAACTAATTTAACTCCTAAAGCAGACAATATTTATAGCATCACACCTCTATCCACCCACCCAACACAGGGGATGGGACTGGGAGTCAAGAGACTGAAATTTTAATCCTAGCTCTGCCACTGGCCTGCTGTATGACCTTGGGTAAGTCACTTAATTTCTCTGGGCCTCAATTTCCTCACTTGTAAAATGAGGGTAAAGTACTTGTTCTCCCTCCCTTCTAGACTGTGAGCCCCATATGGGGCAGGGGTTGTGTTTGATGTGATTTTCTTGATTCCACCCCAGTGATTAGCACATAGTAAGCAGTTACTAAATAGCACAAATATTATTATTATCTATAACACTCCCCTTTTTACATGACATCGTGAGTGGATTATCCACACTCTTCAGATCTCTAAATTTTCAACTGTAGCTGATAATAGCAGCTCGCTTCAGGATCTTTGACCAAGGCTACTTTTCTCTCCCCTTGCATTGACCAGACAGATTCTGGGGCCACCACCTCCCCTTATTCATCTGGTATTTGAGTTGCTCCCTGTTTTGTCCTTGTGATTTTGTATTTTCCACACCATTCTCCTTTACGGGAGAGTAGAAAGTAGACCCAGACAGAGTAGACTCAGAATCAGAGAGAAATATAAGTGAAAAACCTTTTAACCAACTCTCATTGCTAGCAAAATCTTTCTTATTCTGGTGGCAGTTAGCTGTTTGGATCATGTATTCCAGGCTAGGGACTGAGCTGGCCCAAGTCAGTGGCAGTGAGACTTGGTGCTGGGCATCCAAGGTGACTGAGAAAGAGACTCTGGGGTCCCAGTTAGTCAATTATATTTACTGAGTGCTTACTGTGTGTAGAGCACTGTACTAAGCACTTGGGAGAGTACAATATAACTGAGTTGGTAGACATATTCCCTGCCCACAGTGAGTTTACAGTCTAGAGGGTGAAAGAACTGGTCCCAGAACTTGACCAGGGGGCAAGGAGGTCTCCTATCAATGGATGGTATTTATTGAGCATTTGCTAATTGCTTGGGAGACTACAGTATGATAGAGTTGATAAGACACGATCCTTGCCCATAAGGATCTTATGCTCTCCTCAATCCAAAATGTGGAGGAAGACAAATTAGAGACCCTTAAATCCTCAAAGCTGAGAGTCTGCAAGGGGCTGAGGAGCTGGGGGTGGCTGTACTGGAGGAAAAGCTCATTAAATTGGAAGAGATATTTCTCTTTTCTCACTTTCTCTCTAGTGGCTTCTTGTTCTTACCCAAGGGGTCTGGGCTTTTGCACATGCTACCAATTACCATGAATCAGAGTTAAAGCAAGAAAGGTAATGTGCCTTCTCTCTCCTCTACAAGCAGGGAGTGTAAGAAAGGCCTTTTTTGTTTTACAGTAAAATTTTGGAAAGTCCAGGAAAATAGGGAGGGCAAAAACAGACATGTGAAACATTCTGGGAGTGTTGGAAGGCAGGAGGTTGTCAGAGGTCATCTCATCCATTCCTCTGTCTCCAGGCTAGCCTGCCCCATTTTAGCCCAATTCTGAGCTGGGGGGAGGGTGGAATGGTCTCTCCTGTTATTTCAGATTTCCAGGGAAGGAGCTCCTACCACCACACTAGGCTGGACCAAGTCCTCAGAAAGTTCTTCCTCATGTCTTACCTAAAGCTCTCTTGCTGTAACCTAAGCCATTCTCTTTGGGATCTATCCACAGTGGATACCGTTTGGTTTTGACAGTGCCTACCCTAGGATTAATTTGCTCTCATTCATCATTTCAGATGTTCAGCGGCCACGAGGGGGTCGGGGAGGAGCAGTCCTGCATTGACTGAGCATTGACAAAATGAACTCAAACCCTGAGCCCATGATCTATCTGCTCTGAGCAGAGCCCTGTTGCCCTGTGAGCCACTGCCCCTCATGTACCCCCTTCCCCATTTCCTCCCACCTCCTTCCCCCTTCTCTCCCAGCAAGTGTCTCATTAAGTATCTTGAGATTTATCCGACTGATTATAACAGAATTAGGAACCCTGTTTAAGATGAGCCTGGCTGGCTCTGCTGTGTGGTTTGTTTACCCTCCCGAGTTACTAATGGAATGACAGTTTAAATTCACTCTAATTGGCCCTTCTTATGGAGCATCTCTCTCAGGCAGGGGTAATTGCTCCAGCAGGAAAAGAGAGGTCAGGTGACAGGGAGGAGGATGCAGTTTCCCTAATGTGTTTGTAGTCCGAGTGGACCCCTGCAGTGGACTTGGGTTCGGAGAAAACTCATTATCCGTGTTGGATTGTTCTTTGACCATGAAGATCTTTTGTTATGAAGGGAAAAACCCAAACCCAGCTATTGTAAGGTTCAGCTGGGAAGATAAAATGAAGGGGGGTGTGTGTGCGTGGTGTGTGTGTGTGTGTGTGTGTGTGTGCACTGCACTCACAGAGATCAAGGAAAATTATTGAAGATTAACCAGTTCTTTCCTTTAAAGAATGCCAAATAGGAATGAGCAACCCTACCTGAGGGTGGTCACTTCAACCTTCCCAGCTTCCCCTTAGCATTTATATTCTTCTCTGTAAACTGGCTGTATGCATTTCTGTTGTTTGTATACTCAAGTTTCTTTTTTGCTCTCTAGTGCTTTTTGTCCACTATCTTTTGAGTGTGTCTTTTCCAGCCTCCCTCGTCTCTAACTCTGCTCGGCATCCACCCAATATAGGGATCTTTCCCACCACAGATGCTCAGTACAGACTACTAGCTAGCTGACTCAGGGACAGATCACAGCAAATGCTTTAAGACCCAGAGGAAATCCCTGATCAGCCAGATTGGGAAAAATATGAATGGGATAAGCAAGACAGACAAAGGATCTGAGTTTAAGTGGGATGACACCATCACCCATGCCCCACACCCGCAGGCTGAAGCTAGAAAGGCAAAGCCAAGTGAGTCGGGTGGAAAACCTAAGATAGGACTGGCCTTGGAGCAGGGGAGGCGGGGATGGTGGGAAGAGAGGACTCCGGAAAACATGCGAGATGAGAACCGGGGAAGAGATGTCAGTGATCTAGTGGGCAGCTAATTAGCAATGACATGATCAACAGGAAATTAATGAAGACTCAAATGGCTGGGCTTCCAATTTGTGTCTAATAAGCTCTCTTTGGAAGAAAAAATAAAGCAATTGGAAGTTGGGGAAGAGCTTGGAAACAGCTCTTTTTTAAAAGGCAGGTGACAAATGTGTTTGTGATGCCAGCATTTGAGGATCTAACATCCTCATTGAATACTCCATCACCTTTACTTCCCACTAAGAGGCTGTTAGATACAGAAGGATGAATTGGTCTGATGGACTGTTTTCATTTCAGGTAAGCATATTCCCCGAAGCCAGCTCAGTTTCAGGAAAAACAAACACAAGAACCCATTAAGATCATGACGTCAAAGCCTCTTCTCTCAAAGGGCTGAGTTGGGTAGGTTTTTTTTTTCTTTTCAACAAAAAGAGCCTGCGTGTGAGAATCCCACATAGTAAGTCAATCACGACAACAATAGGTTTTGAAACATAACTCAGAGAAATGGGTAGAGAGAGAGAGAGAGAGAGAGAGAGAGAGAGAGAGAGAGAGAGAGAGAGAGAGAGAGAGACAACACTAAGGAAATGAGTTGTTGCTTGAGAACAAGAATGGGAGAGAACCTGGTCAGTTTGGGTTTATAATGCAACATAGTTTCCCTCTTGGTACTGGTACAAGTCCTAGGGTCCTAATGTCCAGAGTTGGCGGGGGGGGGGGGGGGGGTGTTGGAGGATCTGTGTCTCCCAAGGCTGCATCTTCTTTAGCCCAACACTCTGCTCTGTTCTCCTTGGCTGGCTATAGCACTCAGGAAGAAGGCCACTTCAGTTACCAGCCATGTTCAATAGCAGGCAAAGAAAGAGGAAGTATGGGGCTGGTGGAGGGGAAGGGGAGAGGGAGTTCCTCCTATGAACTAAGGGGTTCCATTACCTAGAGAAAGAGACCCAGATTCAGATCCTGATGGAAGAGTTTAGAGTTTAGACTTCATTAGGGCCATTAATGCTAATTCAATAGTAGGTGATTATGCCTTTCCATGTACAAAGAGCCTAGACATGACAGCACCAATTGTTGCCCAAATCTGCCACCTTGTTATCACAACTAGGAAGTCCTCTTGAAGGATGCAGTCTCACTTAGAGGTATCTACTGATTCCACACCTTACCTAATCTCCTTCCCTTTGCCTTTCACCCTGGCAGAAACCAGTTCCCAGATGTCCAATCATGAACCAGTTCTCCTCTCTACATTCATTCAGCCCCTCTGTCATGTGGCCCTCTAACTCCGTGAACGCCTTTGGCTTTGTGGGGGTCTTTGCGGATTCTGAATCTTGATCCAAAATTCCACCTGCTTAGCTCTCAGTTTTGCTGCCACCTTCTGGTTGAGATCAATCGCCAAATATTTCTCCTCTTGGTCATAGGGTGGCCAGCTTGTGAGATTGCCACCATTGGGATTTCTGAAAATAGAGAAAACTGCCACTGGACTGGGAGGCAGGAATAATTTGCTTTCATCCCTTCCTGCAACGCCCCCCACCCTGCCCCCACCAACAAACATTTTCCTCTAGGGGACTTACCCTGTCCGAGCAAAGTTGACCCAATATTTCATCATGGTCAGGCTGAGGCTCTTTTCTGCTTTTGAACAGAAACCTGATGGGAAGAGATGAGGAAAAAGGTGTGTCAGGGGCAGAGTAAAGGGCCCCCTACACTGGCCATGTCCTGGAGAGGAGGGCCAGGAGTGATGTGAGTTAGTTAAGATTGACCTTTATAATAATAATTATGGTATTTGTTAAGCACTTACTATGTGCCAAGTACTATACTAAGCGCTGGGGTGGATACAAGCAAATAGGGTTGGACACAGTCTCTGTCCCATATGGGGCTCACAATCTCAATACCCATTTTACAGATGAGGTAACTGGGGCCCAGAGAAGTGACTTGTCCAAGGACACACAGCAGACAAGTGGCAAAACCGGGATTAAAACCCATGACATTCTGATTCTCAGGCCCATGCTCTATCCACTAGGCCATGCTGCTTCTCATAATGGTGGTTTAACCTCTCACTGGGGTTTGTAATCCGACAGAGTTCATCATAATTATGCTACAGACTTTTTTCTCAATGTCAGAAAATAATCAGAGGATGTTACTTAAATATTAGCTGAAATAGGAATTCAGTAAATAAATTACAGTGATATCAAATCAACCAGAGACTCTACATTCATTGAAACAGTTTACTCAATCAATGATATTTATTGAGCATTCACTGAGTTCAGAGCACTGTATTAAGCACTTGTCTATACCTTATCCCCAATCTCACTTATGAGTTTGCCCTCACCTTGCAATAGTAGACCTGCCCACACAAATGGCCTGTTATTATGTGACTTATGCTACTTCTGCTCCCCCAATCAATCAATCAATGGTATTTATTGAGCACTTATTGTGTACAGAGAACTGTATTAAGCACTTGGTAGAGTACAATACAACAGAGTTGATAGACACATTCCCTGCCCACAGCAAGCTAAATTACGGAAGGCAGAGGTGAGGGTCAGACCTGTGTGGGACATTTCCCTGTCAATCCTGTGTCTCAAATTCTTCCCTGTACAATCCTTGTCCCCTGGGTAGTAGAAACTGGAGCAGGCACAGCCAAGTGAATGGAGCATAAATGGGTGCCTGCCACAACCCCAAGAGGTCACTTCAGTTCAGATGCAATCCTGAGGGTGTCAATCCATACTGAAGTGGGCCCAGGGTTTCCAACTAGTCTAGAGAGGCCTGGGAGGTTTGGCCCAACCCTAAATCATGAACAGGCCAGGATCCTTTGGGAGATTGGGCCAATTTAAGACTCACCTTGGGAAGGGTTCAGAATGAACTGTATCCCTAAGAAACCCCAGAACTAATCCCTTCTCCAGGGAATTCCAGGGCAAAGCTCACTTGGGTTGGGCTGAATCTCACCTGGGCCACTCCCATTTGGAGAACCCCTCATGCTCCCAAGGATCACCTTCATCTGAACCCCTGCACTTGGGATCAGAGCAAAGTGGAACTGGCCCCTCGGGGTAGGAAGGAGGGGCACTGCTGATTCTGTTATTAGTTCGCCTGGGTTTGACTTGTCTCTGCAGGCCCTGGACAATGGATCTGTCCAATGCCAGACCCTTCCAATGCCACCTATTTGACTAAACAAGGTAGAAAGGAAAGATGAATCCCATTAGGTCTAAGTATCTAGGTATCTAGGGAGGCTGAGGAGTGAGAGGAGGCACTTGAAAAACAGAGATTGGAGCTTAAGACTGAAAATCCTCCTTGCTTGGTTGGCTGGGTTGGGGTTATTCCTTGCTGACCTTTTGGCAAAGCTATGGGCAAAGGTCCTGGTAACCTAGGAGATAGCAGTTCCTTCACCCACATCAGTCACTAAAAGAGCACCTAGCGTGCTTGTCCAGTGGCCCTCCTCTAAGTGGTGATTGTTTAAAGAGTCATCAGATTTTCCTGAGGAAATCAGGGAACTAGTCATTTTGGGAAAAAATGAGTCATTTATAGTCAACCTGTCAATGGTATTTATTGAGCACTTACTGTGTTAAGAGCACTGTACTAAGCCCCTTGGAGAAATAAAATAGAGGGAGTAGAAACAAACCCTTCCCTTGAGGAGCTTACAGTCTAGAAGGGGAGACAGTCACATGACCTACTGAATACAACACCGGCCTGGGAGTCAGAAGGACCTGGGTTCTAATCCTAGTTCCACCACTTGTCTGCTGTTTGACCTGAGCAAGTCCCCTTAACTTCTCTAGACCTCAGTTACACTCATCTGTAAAATGAGGATTAAGACTGTGAACCCCATGTGGGGCACTTCTGATTACCTTGTATCTACCACCAGGGCTTAGAACAGTGCTTGGCACATAGCACTTAACAAGTACCCAAATACCATCATCATCATCATGATGTGGGACAGGGACTGTGTCCATCCTGATTAGCTTGTATCTACCCCAGCACTTAGAACAGTGTTTGAACACATAGCAAGTGCTTAACGAATACTATTATTATTATTGTTATTATTATTACAGGTAGGGGGAAGCAGCAGACTATAAGGATACATTCTTAAGGGCTGTGAGGCTGGGATGGGGTATCTAAATGCTTAGCAAGGATTGGCCTAAGTGCATAGGGAACACAGAAGAGAGGGACGATAAGGTGGGGAGATGAGAAGTGAGTCAGGGAAGGCTTCCTGGAGGAAATACGATTTTAGTAGAGCTTTGAAGTTGGGGAGTGTGGTGGTCTGTCGGATATGAAGTGGGAGCAAGTTTCCAGGCCGGAGGGATAGGATGTGAGTCTATGGTTGATGGCAAAAAAAGATGAGAGTGAAGCACAGTGAGTAGGTTGATGTTAGAGGAATGGACTGTAGTGGAAGAGTGAGGTTAGTCAGGATGGAGAGAGCTGAGAGAATGCTTTAAAAGCTGCAGGCGAGGAGTTGCTTTGATAAGTGGTATGAATGAAAAAGATCTTAGCTCACCTGAAAACAGTTTCAGCCTCCTCTTTTCCCTCCAGTGCTTCTCCAGCTCCACCATGGAAAGGCTAGCCCAATATTTTTGAGGTTATGTTGACTAGCTGGAGAGCTGCAGGACAATGTCCTCTCCCCTGGACTCTTGAACTTTCTCCACTGCTCTTTGTCTCTCTGAAAAGAAAAGCCATTTCCCAGTCTGTCACATTGCTCCTGGGACTCCTCGTCGAGCAGTGTGAATCAGTAATTTTTTTTTTTTAACGGGGCAGCGGAGCAGGCCAGAATTCATCACCTTGTGAGAATGGATGTCCAAAGATAAAGCCAATTTTCATCGCCATGATCTGCTTTTACATAATGGGGCTTCACGAGGATCCCTGAACTTGTGTGATGTTGAAATTGGTAAAAGTAGATGGGCAAGCCAGCATCTAACAAGAGACAAGGAGATCAGGTTGGTGCCATTTCCTGGGAATAAAGGATGTGAAGCAGCAGGTTATGCAGGTTGGGGACTGATGAGCTGGGCGCGCTTGGCCGACCGTCCAGCGGAAGCGTTGCCAACTGCTGAGAATGATTTTTATGAACAGTATGAATAAAAATGATGACTTTCAACTTTTTGAGTGGCAGATCAAAAGCGGTGGAAAACAGGCACGCGGAGGCATCCATTCACATGGGGGCAGCAGCCGGACCCACTCACGACAAACTCGGTAAAAATCATTTTCAGTAATAGGCAACCCCTGACAACCAGTGAGGAGGTCGGTGGCAGTGCTGACAACGAGGCCCCTGGGACTCCTCCTGCTGCTACCTGGGGTGGGACGGGCTGCCTATATTTACAGACATTGCAATGTTTTATAGGCTTTACAGACACAACCGATTTACACTTTTTTATGGACTGTCCATGGAATAATACGGGTGGCTTGCAAACTCTGTTCAGTGGTCAGGGAGAAGCTGAAAGTCTAGGGGAAGCTGTAGAACTGGAAGGAGAGTGTGGTTTGGCCTGGTTGATCCTCCAGGGAGGAGGAACTCATCCTGGAGCTTAATTTGTGCCAAAGTGGGCACTGTCCCTTTGGGGAGAAGGTCCTGGCCTCTTATAGAGCCAGGAGGGGGTGCTGATTGGGTCTACGGCCTGCCGGGAACCTTGGAACAAGTCAGGAGAGATGCAAGTGGCTGGAAATCCCCCTTCTACCCCTAGGTCTACAGCCTCAGGGGAAATTGATCTGGGCACAGAGACAGGTGGCAATTTGCTAGTCTTCAGCATCTCTCAGTACAGTTTGAACACTGAGCTTACCCTCGGTGGTACCAAGCTGTTTCAATACTTGTTACCACAAAACTTCCACCAGTGGCCTGGTCCAGAATGAGATTTCGCAGCACAATCTTGTATTTGGATATTTCCTAGGTACTCCTTCATGATCACAGGAACCTGTCTCTTTAGTAATATTCTGTAACAGTCAAAAGATATGCTTGATTTTTACCAAGGAAAAGCTCCTAGGAGGGCAATGAAAAAAAGATGGTCATATAGCCAGCTCTTAAAATGTGGCCACGAGAGACTCTATGTGGGGAAATTTCTCAGGGAGAATTTGGGAATAACTCCCTGTATTTACAGTGTTTCCCCAACCTGAGTCTACCAGAGAATCATTCAGCTGGCAGATCAGCTGAGGAAGTAGTCTATATTGGCTCTTCCAAACTGGCAGGAGGCAGGAATCAGGCTCAGAGTCCGAGGAGGGAGCTAAGCTGCTTCAGCCTTTTCCAAAGTTCTAGGGCCCCAAGTATGTAGTGGCTAATTGCTGCTACTTCTACCTACCACATTTTTCCCTTCAGCTTCCACTGTGGTGGCTGCCTCGGCTCATTGTTTCTACCCCTTCCCATTTCTCTGCTGCTCTTCCTTCTTTCTCTTCTGCCTTATCACTTCAGTTTGGTCTCAAATGATAATCTTAGCCTGAAATACTCTCTGTCAGCTCCCACAAACCATGGGCCTGGGTGTTTAGGGTTAAAGTTATCACCTGCATGTCTTTGGCGAAGAAACAGACCCCCCCACTCCCCGTTTCCCTCCCCCCACGAGGTAAGTCTTGCCTTATGCTGCTCCAGTCACTGATTAATGCTAAAAAAGGCAATTTTCTCAAGAAATTACAAATAATTTAACCTACATAATGTCACCTAGTAGAGAATGGTTCAAAGGGACTATGGGTTTCACAACATTTCTTAACTGGGGAAAACAGCATGGCCTAGTGGAAAGAGCACAGGCCTGGGAGTCAGAGGACCTGTGTTCTAATCCCAGCTCTGCCAATTACCTGTTGTGTGACCTTGGGCAAATCAATTCACTTCTCTGTGCCTCAGTCCCCTCATCTGCAAAAATGGGGATTCAATACCTGTTCCTCACTCACTACTTAGACTGTGAGCCCCATTTGGGACCAGTTTATCTTGTATCCACCCCAGTGCTTAGTACAGTGCCTGGTAACAAAGTACTTAACGAATGCCACAATTATTATTATGAGATTAGGGTTTCTTATCCGCAGTTGGCTGGATTACCAGATGAAATAATCATTTTTGTCTCTTTTCAGTCCTAGAAGAGGGATGTAGTATTTCATGACCTGTGAAAGCACATACAATCAGTAATGATCCCAATGAAACATAGAAGGAAAGGGAAAAAAGAATGGGCAGAAATTACAGTTGATAGGCAAAACTTTCTGGCCATGAAGGTTGAGGAACACTGGAAACACATATTTTGGAAACTCCACTTTGGTCAATTTGAAAGGAAAGAGTAGACAACTGTCTGTTTGGGATGGTTTAGGGTTAGTCCCTACCCAGGGGAGGAGGACAAATAGGATGCCCACTGGCAAATATATTTTCAAATAGTGAAATTCACTCACTGGGTTGTATATACTTGCTGCCTCCACTTCCTCTCCTCCAACTCTTTTCTTCACCCTCTACAATCAGGTTCCGCCTCCTTCATGCCATGGAGACTGCGCTCTTGCAAGTGACTCACACCGTGTGGACCCCCCGCTGCTCCCGGAAGGATCCTCTCCTCAGAGCGCCGCCATAGACGCCCGGGACCCCCCGTTCACGAGAGGTCCGCCCGCCATCATACCCGCGCGGCCTTGCTGCTCCCGGAAGGATCCTCTCCTCAGAGCGCCGCCATAGATGCCCCCTGCTTCCAACCCCCCCCCCCCCATAAACGTAAGCGACCTTCCTTAAAGTGCCCCCCAATAGCCCCCTTCCCGGTCCGGACCTGACTGACTCCCCCCCCACCCCCCGGTTAAAAAGGCCCTTGTTATAACCAAGTTACATGAATGAACACCCTCATTTGCACCTACTCAGCCCTCTCATGCTAGTTGGCTGTTCACTCCTCTCCCCAGGTATCTCTGCTCCCTGACTCCCCCTTAACAGGTCCACCCTACTCCAGCACATAATAGTTTGTATCTGCTCTCTGTGACATCATTATCTGCCAATTTTATTATTACCATAGCATGTTAATTGTTAACTACCCCCATGATGCCATCGCCTATTTATATCATGGCTACTGTTTTATCGCTTCTGCATCTCAATTGTTAACCTCCGCTGTACTGTCACTCACCCTGCTGACCTCACCATGAACTTTTCAATTCCCTTGCTCCCAAACTGCCACATTCCCATTCCTCACCTTCCCCCTTCCCCCTCTCCCCACCCAGCTTTTTCCCTCCTTCTCCCCCACCAAAGACCCACTCCCCCTCACCCCCCTACCAAGGATCCCTCTGTACCAGCGCCAATCCTCCACTCCTCCCTCCCAGCCCCCTCCCTCCCCTCCTCCCCGCCCCCCCATCCCAGTTCTCCTTTCCCATCGCCACCCCCTCTTCCCACTCTCCCTGCCTAGGCCCCCGCCAACTCATCCCAATCCAAACCCTCCCCACCCCTCGCACCCTTCCCCCTCCCTCCCCTCCCTCGACAGCTACTGCCAAGTGTGGTCTCTGAACCCCCGCTCCGTTATAAGTAAGCTCCCTTTCATCCTGGACCTATTACTTTCCAGCTCTCTACTCCTCCTCGCCCTAACTGAAAC
This sequence comes from Tachyglossus aculeatus, assembly GCF_015852505.1. Taxonomy (NCBI): domain Eukaryota; kingdom Metazoa; phylum Chordata; class Mammalia; order Monotremata; family Tachyglossidae; genus Tachyglossus; species Tachyglossus aculeatus. The sequence goes on along the minus strand of NC_052101.1, from coordinate 84,182,259 downwards.
ATGGCTGTCTCCGCAAGACGCGGTCTCTTCTGCTGCTCTCTCCAGTGGAGGCCTCTTCTTCTCCCACTCCCCCAGACTCACCGGAAAAGGAGGAGGTGTCGGTTTCCTTCCTCGCCCCCCAATGTCGCTTTCGCACCTATCCCTCATCCCCCTTCCCTTTCCTTCCCTTCCTCTTGAAGCCCACATTATTCGCCTCTACCCCCCCCTTCCAGATTCTTGTAGCCGTCATGTACTGCCCCCCCGCCCCGGCCCCCACCTCCAAACTTCTTTAACGATTTTGACCCCCTTTGTCACCTTCCTTCTCTCCTTTTCCATGCCTACTCTGATCCTTGGAGACTTCAACATCCACATGGATATCCCTGGTGACTCCTCTGCCGCCCCGACTTCCTATCTCTCCTTGACGCTGCCAACCACTTGCTCCACACACACCTCGCCCCACTCACCAACTTGGTTATACCGTCGACCTCATCATCTCCTACCGCTGCACTGTGTCCACCCTCACCAACTCTGAAATCCCCTCTCTCTGATCATAATCTTCCCACCTCCCCTCCTCACTCACACTCCTTTCCCCTGTAAATCCATATTGCTCCCTCACAGAGATCTCCGCTCTCTTGACCCCATCCGTCTGAGTGCCTCAGTCAATCAATCAATCATATTCATTGAGTGCTTACTGTGTGCAGAGTACTGTACTAAGCGCTTGGAAGTACAAGTTGGCAACATATAGAGTACGGTCCCTACCCAACAGTGGGCTCACAGTCTAAGAAAGGGAGACAGAGAACAAAACCAAACATATTAACAAAATAAAATAAATAGAATAGATATGTACAAGCAAAATAAATAGAGTAATAACTATGTACAAATATATACATATATACAGGTGCTGTGGGGGGAAGGGAAGAAGGTAAGGGCGGCGGGAGATGGAGAGGGCCTCGCCTCCCTCTCCTCTCTACCCAATCTTGATGATCAGATTACTGCTCTCATCTACTACCCTTTCATACTCAGCTAGACTCACATCGCTCCCCTTTCCCCTTCGCCGCTCTCGTACCACTAACCACAGCCCTGGAATCACTGCCACTGTCCGCCTCCCTTCGTTCTTATGCTCGAGCTGCCGTACGCTGCTGGCGAAAGTCTAAACACCATGCCAACCTCGTTCACTTCAAGTTAATCCTTTCCTGCTTAACTTCAGCCCTCTCTTACTGCCAGACAAAAACTATTTCTCCTCCCTTATTGACACCCAATGCCCATCATCCCCGTCAGCTCTTCTGTACATTCATCTCCCTTCTCAGGCCCCCAGTTCCTCCCCCTCCTCCTACCCTCACCCCCCAACTGATCTGGCCTCCTACTTCATTAATAAAATTAAATCCTTCAGGTCTGACCTCCCCAAAGTCACTCCCCCACCTTTCTCCAACCCCCAGGCTCTCAACACTCTCTGTTACTCTCCCATCCTTCCCAGCAGTATCCTCAGAGGAGCTCTCCTCCCCTCCCTCTCAAGTGCTACTTCCGGCCACCTGTGCTTCTGACCCCATTCCCCTCTCATCTCATGAAATCTCTCGCTCTGTCCCTTCCCCCTCCTTAACTTCCATCTTCAACCGCTCACCTCTCCACTGGTTCCTTCCCCTCTGCCTTCAAACATGCCCATGTCTCTCCCATCCTAAAAAAACCCTCTCTTGACCCCAACCTCACCTTCTAGTATTGCCCCATATCCCCTCCTACCATTCCTTTCCAAACTCCTTGAACGAGTTGTCTACACACGCTGCCTCGAATTCCCTCAACACCAACTCTCTCCTCTACCCCCTCCAATCTGGCTTCCGTCCCCTACATTCCACGGAAACGGCTCTCTCAAAGGTCACCAATGACCTCCTGCTTGCCAAATCCATACGGCCTCATACTCTGTCCTAATTACTCCTCGACCTCTCAGCTGCCTTCGACACTGTGACCACCCGCTTCTCCTCATACACTCTATCCAACCTTGGCTTCACAGACTCTGTCCTCTCCTGGTTCTCCTCATATCTCTCCGGTCATTCATTCTCAGTCTTTTTGCAGGCTCACTCCTCCCCCTCCCATCCCCTTACTGTAGGGGTTCCTCAAGGTTCAGCTTCTTGGTCCCCTTCTGTTCTGTTCTGTTCTCGATCTACACTCACTCCTTGGTGACCTCATCCCCTCCCACGGCTTCAACTATCATCTCTACGCTGATGACACCCAAATCTACATCTCTGCCCGGCCTCTCTCCCCCCTCCCTCCAGGCTCGACATCTCCTCCTGCCTTCAGGAACATCTCCATCTGGATGTCTGCCCCCAACTAAAACCTCAACATGTCCAAGACTGAACTCCTTGTCTTCCCTCCCAATCCCTGCCCTCTCCCTGACTTTCCCATCACTGTGGACAGCACTACCATCCTTCCCGTCTCACAAGCCCGCAACCTTGGTGTCCATCCTCGACTCCGCTCTCTCGTTCACCCCTCACATCCAAGCTGTCACCAAAACCTGCCGGTCCTCACCTCCGCAACATTGCCAAGATCCTGCCTTTTCTCTCCATCCAAACCGCTAACTCTGCTCGTTCAAGCTCTCATCCTATCCCGTCTGGACTACTGTATCAGCCTCCTCTCCGATCTCCCTATCCTCTTGTCTCTCCCCACTTCAATCCATACTTCACGCCGCTGCTCAGATTGTCTTTGTCCATAAACGCTCTGGGCATGTTACTCCCCTCCTCAAGAAATCTCCAGTGGCTACCAATCAAACTATGCATCAGGCAGAAACTCCACCCTCGGCTTCAAGGCTCTCCATCACCTCGCCCCCTCCTACCTCACCTCCCTTCTCTCCTTCTACAGCCCAGCCCCGCACCCTCCGCTCCTCTGCTGCTAATCTCCTCACCTGTGCCTCGTTCTCTGCCTGTCCCGCCTGTCGACCCCCAGGCCCACGTCATCCCCTGGCCTGGAATGCCCTCCCTCCGCCACATCCGCCAAGCTAGCTCTCTTCCTCCCTTCAAGGCCCTACTGAGAGCTCACCTCCTCCAGGAGGCCTTCCCAGACTGAGCCCCTCCTTCCTCTCCCCCTCATCCCCCTCCCCCACCCCCCCCTCTTACCTCCTTCCCTCCCCACAGCACCTGTATATATGTATATATGTTTGTAAGTATTTTTACTCTATTTATTTATTTTACTTGTACATATCTATTCTATTTTATTTTGTTAATATGTTTTGTTTTGTTCTCTCTGTCTCTGTCTTTTGCTCTCTTCTAGACTGTGAGCCCACTGTTGGGTAGGGACCATCTCTATATGTTGCCAACTTGTACTTCCCAAGGCCTTAGTACAGTACTCTGCACACAGTAAGCGCTCAATAATACGATTGATTGATTGATTGATTGATTGATATCCTGCTGGCATCTCAAGTCTCAGTATGTCCACAGCTGAATTCCATCATCTTCCCCCTCCCAAATTCTCTCCTCCATCTAAATTTGCCAACACAGTTGACAATCCACCATGCTCCCCATCTTGAAGCCCAAAACCTGGTATTATCCTTGATTTATCTCTTTCTTTTAACCCCTATATTCAGTCTGTTGACAAATTCTGTCAGTTTTCCTTCCAGAACATTTTCAGAGTCTGTTCTGTTCTCTTCATCCAAATGGTCCCAGGCCTTATAGTGTTTCTGGCTTGATTTCTCGCATCAGCCTCTTCATGGTCTTTCTGCTTCTAGTCTCTCTCTTCTCCAGTCTTCTTCACTCTGCTGCTGGGAAATATTTTAAAACACTGTTCTGCACACCTCTCCCTTTCTCCTTTGATTGTTTTCCATTCCTCTCCACATCAAGTGGAAACTCCTGACCATTAAGGTACTCCAACAGCTCTCTCCTCTTACTTATCCACTCTCTTCTCCCGTTTCTACTCCATTCACACTCTTAATTCTCTCAAGCTACACTGTGCCTCATTCATCTCTCCACCTCAGACCTCTTGCCCATGTCCATCCCCCAGCCTGGAATTCTTTCCCCCTTCAAACTTGACAGATCTCTGCTCTCTCTATTTTTTTAAAGCCCTTCTGACTATCACATCACACCCAGGAGGGCTTCCTTGAGCAAATATCTAATCTCCCCAATTTAAATCCCCCCCAACTGCCAATTCAGCACTTTTGTGCCACTCAAGCACTCTCAACCTCCTCTAGCACATATATTCCCTCTGAATGTGAGCTTCTTGTGGGCAAGAGAACATGTCTACCATACTCTGTTAGTATTGTACTCTCCAAAAGCGCTTAGTTCAGTGCTCTGTGCAAAGTGCTGAATAAATACCATTGCTCCCGTATTGACATATTTTAATTACCCTATTCCTAAGCACTAATATATATAATATATATTATATGTTATAATTATATAATGTACTAAAGATGCCCTTTTTCCTTATTCCTATCTGGAACTTATTTTAGTGATTATCTCACCTTGGTAGATTGTAAAATCCTGGAGGGCAGGGATGATGTCTACAAATTCTGCTGTACTCTCCCAATTGCTTAATTCAATGCTCTGTACACAGTAACTTCCTCAATAAAGTTATTGATTGGTTGACTGTTGAGAGGAGGAGAAAGAGGGTAGGAAAAGGGACACGAACAGAGAGAAGTACTGTTACACATTTTTCAAAATGCTCAGACATTTCCTTGAGGGGCACAACATCCTTGCAAAGGAATTCTGGAATTGGCTGCCTCTCAGGGCTGTGAGTGGGTGAGAGAGGCACTTTGAGCTCCATGACTGTCCAGGGGGGCAGGAATCTCTGGACTCTGGGGTTCCAAGTTTCCAGGCCCCAGGCAGAACTCCTCGATCCATCACCCCTGGTCAGCCCCTTGACAAGCCATCCCTAGAAGGCCAGACGTGGCTCCTAGAGGGTTCTCTCACGTGTGGGAGCATCCACCCGAGCAGTCACCTGGTTGTTGACACCCAGCAGGTACGGGATTGCGCAGGAAATCTCCCTGAGCCAGACAGTCTCCCGGGGTTCATGGGGGAAAACCACTCCATCCACCCACAGGAGACACAAACCAGATGATCCAGAGGCAAGACAAGTAGTGGCGCCATGCAGTCACTCAAGAGCCCAAGGGTCTGGGTGGGAAAAAGCCGCAGAGTAAGGTAAGTAGATGGACCACTTTAGGCCAAGGTCATGAATTTGGGGGCTCTGACCCTGCACCTGAAAAGACTAGTGTGGGGCCCTAACAGTGTCTGGCTTTTGGTCAGGTCCTAAGAGCGGTGGTATCAAGAAAATGGTAAAGAGAAGAGGAGGGCAAGATGGCCTTAGGCTGCTCAGCCTCCTCCTCCTCTTTTTCTTTGGTGGCAGCAGCAACAGGTTACTTACTTCTACTACTACTACCACCTGGTACTGCCACTGACCCTGGCCCATCTTAGGCCATTTCTAGCACTGTCAGCAACTCCCATAAATGGGGCCCAGGATGGACTACTTCAGCTGGGGGTGATGGGTGGTGGTGAGGTGGCAGCAGCAGCTGGCGGCCCTGTTTCTGTCATTGCAACAGGGGAATATTGCCAAACTTGTACTTCCCAAGCGCTTAGTATCAGTGCTCTGCACAGAGTAAGCGCTCAATAAATACGATTGATGATGATGATGATCGAATAAGAAGGGCAAGGAACAGCCTCTTCATGTTTTTTCCAGGTCATTCCATCTTGCCAGCTGCTGCTACCAGTGCCACTACTTAAGATTTGCGGTCCCCCCTTCTGCCGTACTGTGGAGGGAGGGATCAGTGACAATGGGCACCAAGTCATCCCCCTCTTCTTTTCCAATTTGTCCCCTTCATCATTTTTCTTTCTTTCCCTCCCAGTCTTTGTTCCCACTCTCTTTTCAGCCCCAGGCGCTGAAAGCCCCTTCCCCCAACCTGCTTAGGGTGTTCAGAAAGAAACCCGGTGCCTTAGCACACAGATCTACATGAGAGACGGACCCTTTGAGTAGGGTTCCTCTGCCCCTCTACTGGACACATACGAATCAGATACATCACATGTGGATGCTGCAGGGAGCAGCATGGCCGCAGTGGATAGAGCACGGGCATTGGGAGTCAGAAGGTTATGGGTTCTAATCCACGGCTCCATCACTTGTCTGTTGTGTGGCCTTGGGCAAGTCACTTCACTTCTCTGTGCCCTCAGTTACCTCATCTATAAAATGGGAATTGAGACTGTGACGCCCCACGTGGGACAGGGACTGCATCCAATCCGATTTTCTTGTAACCACCACCCTAGCACTTAGTACAGTGCTTGACACATAGTAAGCACTTAAAATACCACAATTATAATTATTATCAGGCAGGTGCTGGTCCTGCAGCAGTTGGAACTGGACTCTAGATCCAACTCCATCATTAGTGACTCCAGGAAACCCCGGGGTAAAGTGGAAGCTGAGCAATATTGTAATTTCCAAGTGCTTTGTACAGTGCTCTGCACACAGGTAAGTGCTCAATAAATACGATTGAAGAATGAATGCACTTCTCCATCTTCCCAGGTAGGGAGGCCTCTGATGTCCTTCAAGGACACCAGATACACAAACATATGCGACATCACCTGCAATTATTCCAGGCATGCAGTTGTGATGTAATTATGTCCTACGGTCATTTGGTGGAAGTCTGTCCAAGTCCACCCGAAGCCTAGAGGGTTTCTCTGGAGGGACTCTTATACTGCTCCCTCCCTCCTGCCCCATGCTCCAGAATATTCTCTTTTCCAGCTTCCCGGGAACATGAGTGCTGTTTCAAGCCTGCAGAACTTGAAGCAAATATACTGGACATAAACATGTCCAATGGTATATCAGTACCAGAAAGAGGGACAGAGCCAGGTGAAAATACTACTACTACTACTACTACTATTACTAATAGTTATGATATTTGTTAAGCACTGTTATAAGTGCTGGGTGTAGACACAAGTTAATCAGGTTGGACACAGTCCCTGTCCCCACATGGGGCTCACCCTCTTAATCACCCTTTTACAGATGGGGTAACTGAGGCCCCAGAGAAATTAAGTGACTTGCCCAAGGTCACACAGCAGATATGTGGCAGAGGCAGGATTAGAACCCACGTTCTTCTGACTCTCATGCCCTTCTCTGTCCACTAGGACCATGCTGCTTCTTAATTGATGGTATTTGTTAAGCACTTACTATGCGTCAAACACTGTTCTAAGCACCAGGGTAGATACAAGCTAATCAGGTTTGAAAAGCAGGCTGTTCTGTGTAAAAACCAGAGGAATAGCCACTCCACTCCCAATGACAGCCCTGGACCCATTTCCCCCCCAGAACCTGAGCTCAGTGGGGACTGGGGGAGGCCTTGGACCTGCCAGTTTAGAGTTATGTCTTTTCCTGGGGTCAATCTATAGGTCTGAAGAAGAAATGATCCTGCAGGAAAATGACAGTTTAAAACTTCCCAGGAGTAATTAAGGGAGGAATCAAGAAAGACTCACCTTACTGGGATCTGAGTCTGAGTCCATTCTGAAGAGTTTCTGTGAGGGAAGAGATTAGGGGCAAGGGTGGGCCATGAAAAGACTCTTTGGAGGGAAGACAGTGAACACTCCAGTCAGGTCTGGTTTTGATCACACCAGTGAGTAGCAGACAGAGCATGAGTGAGAGCCAGCGAGCCACATTTAGGAATTCAGGGAGATGTTATAATACCTGAAGGATCAAAATAAGAGCAATGGGAGGATTGTGACTGTTACATTGTTGTGTTGTACTCTCCCAAGTGCTTAGTACAGTGAACTGCAACATAGTGAGTGCTCAATAAATATGACTGATTTGGCCTGTCTTCTGCTTGGTGTCCCCAGTGAGTTGTACGCTCCAGGTAGGGCTGGAAGGAAGCTGGAACCAATCCTGAACTCAGCTCCAGATATGAAAAAGTCCCAGAACAAGGTGTTCCAGGTCAGTGGGGGCAGTGGGGTCGGTTGTGGGGGGTGACTTAAAGGACCAGTGGGGGGCTGCAAGTGATGGCGGGCAGTGCTAGACCACAGAAAGGCTGCATTACCTGGCCCTAGGCTCAAGCCTTGCTGCCTGTTGTTTCTTTGACTACCATCTGCTGCAACAACCCCCACTCCAATTTTGCCCTGCCCTGAGGCCCCCGGGGTGTGTCTCTCCTCACTCTTTTTTAGTGGTTGGCTGGCTACCTCCTTCAACATCCCTGCTGAAAGCCTGCCTTGCTTATCACCTTGGCCACCCCCCTCTCCTCAGCCTTTCCCCTGCCCCAAAGCCTACTCTGGTATCGGCAGTGGCCATCTGCATTCCGGGTAGAAATTGTTTTTTCTTTCAGCAATGGCAGCAGGGGACAAAGAAAATACCAAGTATTTGGGTTGGAGCCAAAGCAAAGCCAATTTACTGACTTTTAACCCAGTAGGAAGGAGCCCCCCCAGGGAGAGGGTGTGGGGAAAAGCCTAAGAATACTCTCTGTGGCAAGGAAGCAGCCAGATTCAGTCAGTGGTCAGATTACTACACTTGGAGGCTTAGGGGGGAGAGTAGAGAGGAAATCTCCAGCCATCCTGAGGAGGGATTGATCCAGAGACAAAGGACGTCTCCCTCAGAGATAGGACCATATCTTCAAGCCAGTCCAGTCCCTAGACCTGGTTGGATCTCAGCTCTTCACCTACCATCTTACTTGATGTCTTCACAAGCTCTCTTTCAGGTTTCTCTCTCAGATGTTGCACTAGGTCACTGGAACTGCTGTTATCACACAGCTGGCCACCTTAGCTATTCCTCTGTATTCAAATCAAACAAGAGGAATAAACCTGTTACTCCTCTTCCACCTTTCCATTCCCTCCCCAGCTTCTGTGGGGTCAATTGGTAGAGCTTTCTTTAAAGTATGGGTTTGAGCTGGGCAAGAATCAAATTATCTTACCTCCCTGTAAAGAGTCCCCTAGGCTGCACCCCCTAGAAGGAATATGGGACAATCTAACCACAGACCCTTGCCTATGCTGGGAAAGACCCAATTGAAGAGTGGGGATGGCTGAGGATTAATTAATTTGGAGAAGCCTAGTAGCAGCCCCCAACTCCATCATCTCAGCTGCTCTCATATCCCCTCACTCAGCCCCAGGCTGTTGGATCTGTCCCTTGGGTCCCCTTTTATGAATCCAAGTCTTGCACTGAACCCTGATCCTGGAGGGACACTAGAGTAATGTTTGTAAAACTAGCGGGAGCTCTAGCCATGCTCACAGAGCATGTGAGAAATAGACCCTTAAGATGCCAAGGCTGGAAGAGGAGCATTGCTAATCACTACCATTCTTCCAACTGTCTGGATCGTGGTGGGGCAGGGGTTTTCCCAGAGCAACTGAATTCAGAGGTCCATTTCTTAGGCCAAACTTCTTTGGATCCATTAATTATTTTCTTTTTCCCTGGGGCCAGGTTAGTCCAGTTAGCATGTCTCACAGGCATCATCTGAGTGCCCTTCTGTGTCTGGTCTCAAGCAGCCTGACTCTCCTGACCTGGCAAGGTTCTAATCTCTCTGGACTGCAGGTTTCCCTGCTGGGGTTGGCATCCTTCTGGAGTTGTTGGATGACTAATTGTCCCTCACACTCTATGGGGACTCAAAACCACAGGCTTGCTGACCAAAAATATACTCCAGCTCCCAGTCCCAAAGTACTTACTTTGGCTAGCTCCAGAGGCTGGTATGTTATGAAGGGTTTGATCATGGGCAGTTCCACTCTGGGAAATGGCTTTGGTGAATAGGCCCCTGGATAAAGGGAAAGCATCTGTGGGAACCTGGACAAATGATAGGCCACGTTAGAGGTTTCCCTGGAAGCAGGGATGATGACCTTCTAGAAGAGTTAGGTGGAGATCTGTTGAAGGCCAGAATTGCCTCTGAGAACCCAAGGTCCTAGTTCACTGTGTCTTTGTGGAGGTCTGATGGAAGCAGACCCAACTAGCCGGGTGGAACTCACCGCTTTCAGCTCTGAACATATACACCAAGCAACTGAATTCTCTCCTCTCCTTGCCACACTGCTGGGCACTAGACCCAAACCAAATCACCAGCACATCATTCCTCTTTTTGCCCCACCTTTTCCTGTCCTTTCTCTTTACTCTCCCCTCCCCTTTCTGGATACTTGCTTTAAACACAATCGGTTTTGTTTTTGATAACTGGCAAATTATTATAGGCGTTCAGATGATTGTGCTGCATGTAGATGTCTTGGGTGGTGGTGGTGAGGTCTGGAGGAAAAGGATGGGCTGAATTATAAAAAGCAGAACTTCTAAATTTCAAATATGGTCAAATTCTCTCCCTGTCTCTGCCTTCCTTCTTTGTCACCTCTGTCTCAGCCTCTTCTCATTTCCTGCATCTCTCATCTCCTCCTTTTTCACCCCATGCTACTTGTCCAGGTCAGGGAAGTAGCATGGCCTATGGAAAGAATATGAAACTAGCAACCAGGAAGCCTGGATTCTAATCCTAGCTCTGCCGTTAGCTTGCTATGTGAACTTGGGCACAACACTTAACCTCTGTGGGTCTCAGTTTCCACTGCAGTGGGGGTGAGATACCTCCTCTCCCTTCATCTTAGACTGTGAGCCCCACTTGGGACAAGAACTGTTTTCAAAACCCGAGTTAAAATTCCCTTTCTCAAGAGTTTCCTAGCACCCCAACTTACAAGGGCAGAGAAATGGAGATCCCGCCTGCTGACTGCCCAAAAGCTGTCACACACCCAGGGTCCCTGCCAAAGCCTTCAGTGTTCTCCTGGATCCCACTGCAATGCTGACACCTGGTCCAGGAGTCCCTCAGTTTCCACGAGCATGTGACATCTCCAGTACTGAAAGCAAGAATGCCCAGAAGAACACCATCATTCATTCATTCATTCAATCGTATTTATTGAGCACTTACTGTGTGCAGAGCACTGTATTAAGTGCTTGGGAAGTACTAGTTGGCAACATATAGAGACGGTCCCCTACCCAACAACGGGCTCACAATCTAGAAGGGGGGAGACAGACAACAACAAAACAAAACATGTGGACAGGTGTCAAGTCGTCAGAACAAATAAAGCTAGATGCACATCATTAACAAAATAAATAGAATAGTCAATATGTACAAGTAAAATAGAGTAATAAATCTGTGCAAACATATATACAGGTGCCATGGGGAGGGGAAGGAGGTAGGGGCGGGAGGGGGATTGGGGAGGAGGAGTGGAAAAGGGGGGCTCAGTCTAGGAAGGACTCTTGGAGGAGGTGAGCTCTCAGTAGGGCTTTGAAGGGAGGAACAGAGCTACGCTTGGCGGATGTGTGGAGGGAGGGCATTCCAGGCCAGGGGGAGGACATGGACCGGGGGGTTGATGGTGAGGGACAGGCGAGAACAAGGTACAGTGAGGAGGTTAGTGGCAGAGGAGCGGAGGGTGTGGGCTGGGCTGTAGAAGGAGAAAAGGGAGGTGGAGGTAGGAGGGGGCGAGGTGATGGAGAGCCTTGAAGCCGAGAGTGAGGAGTTCCTTCATAGTTTAATAACCTGAGCATTAACGGGGAGCCTGGTGTCACCTAGGGGCTGTGAGTTTGACAAAGTCTTTTGGGGGAACCATAGAGAAACAGCATGACCTAGTGGAAGGACACAGGAGTGGGAGTCAGGAGACCGTGGTTTCTAGTCACAAACTTGCCACTTAATTGCTGTGAGACTTTAGGCAAAGTCATTTCATTTCTTCTGTGTCTTAGTGTCTTCATCTGTAAAATGGGGGGTGAAATACCTGTTCTCCCTTCCCCTTAGGCTGTGGAGTCCCAAGTGGGACAGGGACCTTGTTGGACCTGATGATCCCTGTATCTAGCCCAGCACTTAGTACAGTGCCTTGACACACAATAAGTGCTTAATGAATATTATTATCACTACTGTTATTTTTATCTAGGCTCAACCCCATTCTGTACATGTGCAGTTTGCTAATCCCTCTCCATGCAATGGCTAGTTCAGATCCCAACCCTGAACTCCATCCTGATTGTACCCATACACTTCTTCAACTCACCAAACTACCTTGAATGTTTCGCCAGGATCTCTTCAGGGCTAGTCTACCCCAGAAATCAAGTGAGTTTACTCTATGCCAGGGCTCAGCTCCCTAGAAATTACAGAGGGCAGGTCCTTTCTGCTGGTGACCCAGCTGGGCAGGATTGATTTGATGGGCTGACCAGTCCCTCCCACCCACTCTCCCCAGCCTGGCACAAGCCTCCTCTGGCCTGCTGGGCTGCTCTCTCACTGGTCTCTCCAGTTCAGATGAAAGTGTGGGGGTGGCATTGACACTGGGGTATAGGGCTAAAATCTGAGCTGGTTCTTGGGCAGACTGGATTTAGCCATGGGTTGTACATGGCCAACTTTTGTTTCATTCTAACAGCTTGGCCACACTATCTCTGTGAATCTGCCCTTGATCTCTATCCCTAGGGCTGTTGCCTTTGGAACCAGCCCAATAGCCAGCTAATTTTTAAGGATCCAGATTACATTTCTGTCAATTCTTGTTGGGAACCATGTCTTTGGTGGATTCTGGGTAGGGTCTAGTTCACTATTAGGGCACAACTAAATGCAGTTCAGGTGGGAACCCTTGAAGATCCCAAGAAAGCCCCTCTGCCTCCAAGTAGGGAGGATGTTTATCCCGACCCTCACCTGAGGAAGCCAAAGACTCCCAACCTGTACTGGAGTAGAATGACAACCACATCCTCAAAGGCTGATAACCAGGCCCCATCATACGTGGAAGCTGCTTCTACGAGGAACGCCCCTCCGGGGAACCAGACCATCACCTGCAATAAGAAGAAGCAGAGAGTTATTCCTGGAAGCAAAATGACTTAGAATCCCTTGTTGGGAGATGTGGTGTTCCCATTCCCCACAAGCTCTTTCTTTTCCTTCCCCAGCCATCAGCCTGTCCCACTCTTTCTGTAGCATGACTGTTTCTTATTTTCTCTTCTCACTCTTATTCCCTGGAGGCTGAAGTTTGCTATGTATCAAACACTGTTCAAGCCACTGGGGTAGATACAAGATAATTAGGTTGGACACAGTCCCTGTCACCACATGAGGCTCACAGTCCAAATAGGAGGGAGAACAGGAGAACTGAGGTACAGAGAGAAGTTGAGTGACTTCCCCAAGGTCACACAGCAAACAAATGGCAGAGCCAGGATTAGAACCCAGGGTCCTCTGGCTCCCAGGTCCGTGCTCTTTCTACTAAACCACGCTGCTTCACCCTGAATAACTTTTTGAAGAAGGAAATGATTGGGGTGGGGGAGTTCCACCTCTGGAACCCTCCAAACCTTCTCTTTCTAAGGGGAAGTTGCCTCTCTCCTCCAAGCTCTGTCTCTCAAGCGTCTAGGCTTTTTCATTTTATATGGGCGGGGCAGGGGGGGGTGGTCCTGGGAGACAGGCCAGGCAACAAGCTCATTCCAGGATTAGAGACAGAACAAGGGAGGCCTGGACTCTCAAACAGGCAAACGAATCACAAATCACACTCCCATCCTGCAGGGTAATTGCTGTTGGGGGTTACTGTAATATATTTCACCTGAGGGGGGATTGGTCCAGGCCTGGCACCCCCAAAGAACAGCCCCGTTCCTGGGACGGGGGGAAGGTAACATTCCCCTCAAGATGCCAATAGCCTTTCTCATCTGTAGAGCTGGCTGGTACATCTGACGCCCAGGCCCCAGTATTTCAATTCCACAGATGAGACTTCCTCTTATCTCTCCAGTCGTTCATTCTGTCTCTTTTGCAGGCTCCTCCTCCCCCTCCCATCCCCTTACTGTGGGGGTTTCCCCCAAGGTTCAGTGCTTGGTCCCCCTCTGTTCTTGAACTACACTCACTCCTTGGTGGACCTCATTCGCTCCCACGGCTTCAACTTCATCTCTACACTGATGACACCCAGATCTACATCTCACCCCCCCTGCTCTCTCCCCCACTCTCCAGGCTCGTATCTCCTCCCTGCCTTCAGGACATCTCCATCTGATGTCTGCCGCCATCTAAAAACTCAATAGGTCCAAGACTGAACTCCTTGTCTTCCCTCCCAAACCCTGCCCCTCTCCCCTGAGCTTTCCCATCTCTGTTGACGGCACTATCATCCTTCCTGTCTCACAAGCCCGCCCACCTTGAGTCATCCTTGACTCCCGCTCTCTCATTCACCCTTCACATCCAAGCCGTCACCAAAAACCTGCCAGTCTCAGCTCCACAACTATGCCAAGATCCGCCTTTCCCCTCTCCATCCCAAACCGCTACCTGCTCGTTCAAGCTCTCATCCTATCCCGTCTGGGACTACTGCATCAGCCTTCTCTCTGATCGTCCCATCCTCGTGGTCTCTCCCCTCTTCAATCCATTCTTCATGCCGCTGCCTGGATTGTCTTTGTCCAGAAACGCTCATGGGCACGTTACTCCCCTCCTCAAAAATCTCCAGTGGCTACCAATCAATGTGCCGCATCAGGCAGAAACTCCTCTCCTACCCTCGGCTTCAAGTCTCTCCATCACCTGCCCCCGTCCTACCTCACCTCCCTTCTCTCCCTTCTACAGCCCACCCTGCACCCTCCGCTCCTCTGCCGCTAATCTCCTCTCCGTGCCTTGCTCTCGCCTGTCCCACCATCGACCCCCGGCCCCCTCGTTATCCCCCCAGGCCTGGAATACCCTCCCTCTGCCCATCCGCCAAGCTAGCTCTCTTTCTCCCTTCAAGGCCCTACTGCCACGAGCTCACCCTCCTCCAGGAGGCCTTCCCAGACTGGGCCACCTTCCTTCCTTCTCACCTTCATTCCCCTCTCCATCCCCCCCATCTTACCTCCTTCCCTTCCCACAGCACCTGTATATATGTATATATGTTTGTACATATTTATTACTCTATTTATTTATTTATTTTACTTGTACATATCTATTCTATTTTATTTTGTTAGTATGTTCTGGTTTTGTTCTCCTGTCTTCTAGAGAACTGTCTTCTCTGTCTTTCTAGACTGTGAGCCCCACTGTTGGTAGGGACTGCCTCTATATGTTGCCAATTTGTACTTCCCAAGCGCTTAATACAGTGCTCTGCAAACAGTAAGCACTCAATAAATACAATTGATTGATTGATTTGATTGAGACCCCCTGCCCCCGACAGACCGAGGTCAGTGAATCAATGGTGGCAGATGGGGTAAAAAGCCCTGCTCAGCCCAGGAGCAGCCCAAGAACCCTTGACCCTCAGCCCAGAGCCCTAACTGCTAGGCCATACTCCCGTCTCACAGAGCAAACTCCTGCGGTGTCCGAGGTGGGTCAGATAGAGGTGGCAGAGGTGCAGTTGGCACATGGTGCTGAAGTGGAGAGCCTGGACCTCTAGCTAATGCTGCCGGGATGACTGTGGGAACCTTTGGAACTGGGCTTACAGGTAACTTGCTTCTTCTGTTTACATGGGCCGGAGAGTACACATTTAGGTAATGACAATCCTTTCCAAACTTCAGCCAGACATTGTTTCTCCTGTTTGTGAAAATCACGGATGCAATCTGTCCCCAGGACTCTTGTAGACACCTGAAAGATAAAGAGGAATCCTTTTGTGGAATGGTAGAATTCTCTCACTGAAACATTTTGAGGGGACCAGCCATAGAGCCAGGCAGGCCCCCCAAACGAATGCAAAGTTAGGTCACATGCTGGAATCAATCAATGCATTTATTGAGCACTTATTGTGGGCTGAGCACTGTACTAAGCACTTGGGAGAGTACAATACAATACACATTCCCTGGTCCACAGAGAGCTTCCAGTCTAGAAGAGGGGTCCAGACATGAAAATAAATGACACATATGTACATAAGTTGCTGTGGGGCTGAGGGTGGGGGGTGAATGCCAAGCACTTATAGGGGTACAGTTACAAGTGTATACGTGATGCAGAAGGGGAGAGTGCAATTGGGGGGAAAGAGGACTTAATCAGGGAGGGTCAGGATAGATTCTGACCCAGACCTTCAGATTTTTCAGCACTTCCTGTATATATCTACAAGATTACCTATTCTAATTATTTCTTTTACATTAATGTCTGTCTCCCCCCTCAAGACTGTAAGCCCACTGTGGCAGGAAATTTGTCTACTGACTCTGCTATGCTGCACCTCCCAAGCGCTTAGTACAGTGCTCTGCACACTGTAAGCGATTAAAAAAAATAGCATTGATTGATTGATTGAGTCCCAGCTAGATATGTACCCACTACCAGCTGCTCTGACGTGGAAGTGTTTTAACCAGTTTCCACCAGTTAAACCAGAAAGGCCTGGGCATTGTTTATCTTCCCATGCTGCATTCAGAGCTGTTCCACTACCTCCCCAAATTGTTCTGGGTAAACAACTGATACCAAAGGTTAGAGCAAGCCTGTTTTACAGCCTGGCAGGCACATGATCAATCAGGGTCTTTGCCATGCCAGGAGGCATTAACGTAACTGAAACCTGGGGACAGACAGACAGACAGAGGAGCACCCAAAAAACCCTACCCAAGGTTCAGGGGGACAGTTTTCCTGGGGCTCACTCCCAAAGGGGCTGGAGTGGAATGCCAAGACCCCATCCTCTCCCAGAGGAAACAGGGTTTTATTGCCAATGAGGCCAGAACTACCAATTCAGGGCCCCATTGCGGCTTGCAAAGAGATCCATCGATCCTCTTGAAAATATTCCAGTTCTACCGATAGAGGGTTGTTTCTCAGCCCCAAGAAAACAAGCTCCTTGTGGGCCGATTTGGAAGAGTTTGGTCTGGATTAGGGTCAGGAGACACAACTTTCCCTAGGTCACTACCACCAAAATCCCCATAGATCCTGATCTTGTGATCCCTGAAGGCTCTGTCTGACTGGCTGGGCTGGGCTGGTTTGGGGGGTGACAGCCAGCCTAGGGGGTCAGCGAGCCCTGTATCAGCTGGTCTCTCAAGGGTCTCGTCCACGTTCTGAGCCTATGAGAGAACCATGGTTTGAAGTGAGGTGCTTACGAGTTGGGGTAGGTGGTCGCCTGCCTCACTCCTTCCCAAGGCTCAGGGAGGCTGTGGAGGAGCAAATCTCAGGGACCCCAGAAGGGGCCTTGGCAAAAGGGACTCCCAGATAAACACTGACGGGTATTCCTCTGATGCAGGTAGTCTTGCCTGGAGCACCCCATACTGCGTCACTACCACAGGTGGGGGAACTTGTCCAGGTGTCACCTATGGAGGAAAAGAGAAGAATCGGGAGATGAGTCTGGAGGAGGCAGGAAGGGTTTCCATCTCTTCTGCTTATCATGGAATCTCACAGTCCGTCAACTGGAAGAGCCCTGGGACTCTTTCATCCTGACCCTGACCCCTGACCCCACCCAGGAACTACTTATTTCAGCCAAACCAATGTAGGTTTCAGACACCATTAACCCCCTACCTTTTCACTTCCAAAAAAAGGATTTATCCTCTAATCTTGTGAAATGGCAAGCACCAGTCCCAGCCTCTGCTCCTGTTGGGAGCGTTTTACAACATAACTAGTAGAGGAAGAAAAAATATCTGGGGAAGGCTTTCAGGGGCTGTTCTCACTCCTCACACCTTTGCAAATCTTCTCTGATATATTTGTAGCTAGTTAGTCATTGCCCATCTTGGAAGGCCTCACCCACCCCTGCTGGGGAAGCTGCACCCCTTAGTTATTACTGCCTCTGCCCTTGAATTGCGCAACTGAGGACAGATGTAGCTAAGAAGTCTTCTCGAGTACATGACAGATGGCTCTCTATATAAAGTAGCTGAAGCCATCTCTCTGAGTTACTGTCAAATACTCTGGCTCAGAGATGGCTCCCAAGTGGCAATTGGCTGGGAGAAGCAGGGGGTAGGGACAAAGGGGACCAGGAGGAGGAGGAGGAGGAAGAGAATGAAGAGACATCTGGAAGGTCAGAGCCCAAGAGCCTGTAGCCATTGGGATAGATGGGGCAGAACCCAGCCCACACTAGGGGCCTGAGAGCCTGGCTGCAGATGGGACGGTGGGGAGCACTGACAGGGACAAGGAGAGGGGCAAATTGGGGGTGAGGCAGGACCCACTGACAGGAATGAGGAGAGGGGCAAGGCGGGGAGTCAGGGCAGGGATAAGGGCAGTACAACCAGGGCCCAACCAGTCTTTTTCTGCTAGTTGGCAATTAGGAAAGCAATGACTCTCAAAGAAGGAAAAAAAATATCAAGAAGAAAAAAGATCTAGAAGATCTCCATGAATAGAGTCTCTCCAGAGAAGGGTCTCTTTTTCTGATATTTCTCAAGCAACACTTGGCTCAAACACTTTCCAGCCATGCCTGAATGCAGTGTTCACATCCATTCTGCGATGGTTGGCGAGTAGATGAACAACAGCTGGCGGAAGGAATTCCCTTGGATCCCAACCCACTTCTGTCATCTGTCCTTCAGCATGAAGCTGCACACACCAGCCCTCCTTCATGTATTCTGATGGGAGTGGCCTGGCAAAGCTCCCAATCAATCAATGATATTTATTGAGTGCTTACTATATGCGCAGCACCGTACTAAGTGTTTGGGAGAGTACAAGTCAACAGAACTTAGCATGCATGTTTCCCAGGTTGAAAGCCATCCCCTTTCCCACATCGAGTCCAGTATTCTTAGGTGACCACAGCATTCTTGAAAGAAACCAGGATTCCACCTCCTTCCAGAGTTGGATTGAGTTCATGACAACATGCAGCATGGCTTAGGGGCAAAGAGGGGCTTAGGGGCTTTGGAGTCAGAGGATGTGGGTTCTAATCCAGGCTGCACCACTGGTCTGTCGTGTCATCTTGGGCAAATCATTTCACTTCTCTGTGCCTCAGTTACCTCATCTGTAAAATGGGGATTAAGACTGTGAGCCCCATGTTGGGTAGGGACCGTGTCCAACCTGATTACTTGTATCTACCCCAGTGCTTATAGAACAGTGCTTAGGCATATAGTAAGTGCTTAACAAATAGCATAATGATAATGATATTCTGTCATCCAGAGCAGCCCTACCCCCAACCTCCGTGCGTGCACATGCACGTGTGCGCGCACACACACACACGCACACATACACACACACACACCACACATGCACATCCAACTGGAGGAAAGACAGAGAGGGAGAAAGGGAAATTCTTGCCAAGCAATGTCTTACGGGTGCAGTTTCCAGCTATAGTCCTCAGTATCCAGATTCTTTCAGAACTATATTTCCCATAAATATTTGGGAACAAAGATAAATACCAGGCAGTAGTATTAAAGTCATTGTAAAGTACAAGGCCACCCCACCTCGGTTAATTGTTCTGGGTGGGCTGGAAAGCAGTTTAGGCCTTCGATTTTATCCAATATTTCAAAGGATTTAGTAATATTTTTGCTATCATGTTGATATCATTGCTAAATCATATTCCCTTCCTCACCCCAAAACAAAAAAAAATCCTAGATCCACCCCCTGCCTACAAGGTTGGATTTTCAGGGGCTTGATTCAATTTGACCCAGGCTCTCTCTGGCCCAAGTCCAGCCTGAGGCCCACAGGCAAAAAAACAATTGGAAGTCTGATATACCAGAACCACAAAGGAAAATAAAATTAAGCCAGCGTGAAGGAGGGATAGAAGGAACAGGAGGAAGAGGAATAGGAAGAGGCGGAGGAGGAAAAGAAAAAGGAAGAGAAAGGTGTGTGGGTGGATCATCCAAACTGGAGAGAAGTTGTATGCATGAGAGCCTTCAGTCACAATTCGCACCATCTTGAACACCAGAAGATCCATGAAAGAGAGAAATCCTATGAATGTAACAGATGCAGGAAAGCCTTTGGTCTTTGTTCGAACCTCATTTGAGCTCAGAGATTTCCCAGCAACAAGAAGATTTACAAATGCAGTGAATGTGGAAAAACTTTTCCTCTTAGCTCCTACCCTCCTTTGACATTGCAGAATCCAAATGGGGATGAAACCCTATAAATGTCAGTGTGGGAGAGCCTTGGTTCAGAGCTCACAGCTGGTTCAACACCAAAACATGCATGTTGGAGAAAATGCCAAAGCTAGATTGTGGGAGAGGCTACCCACCGAGCTGCAGCCTTATTAAACTTCAGCCTGAGCCATGAGGAGCCTGAAACTTCTCTTCTTGTACACAGTCCTTGACTCTTATGTTTTCTTCATTTTTCTTGTTTAATAATAATAATAATAATGCTATTTGTTAAGTACTTAACATTTGCCAAGCATTATATTAAGTGCTGGAGTAGATACAATATAATCAAGTCAGCTTGGGGCTCACAGTCTAAATAGGAGGGAAAAGAGGTATTGAATCCCCATTTTGCACATGAGAGAACTGAGGTATGGGGATAAGTGACTTGCCCAAGGTCACAAGGCAGGAACATAGTGAAGCAGGGATTAGAATCCTGGTCCTCTGACTCCCAGGCCTGGACTCTTTCCACTAAGCCACTCTGCTTCCACCTGTTTCATTTTTCCTTATGTGTCTGTACCTACCATTCCAATACCTCCTACCATTCCTTTCCAAGCTCCTTGAATGAGTTATCTACACGCGCTGCCCTCCGACACCAACTCTCTCCTCGACCCCCTACAGTCTGGCTTCAGTCCCCTACATTCCATGGAAACTGCCCACTCAAAGGTCACCAATGACCTCCTGCTTGCCAAATCCAACGGCTCTATCCTAATCCTCCTCGACCTCTCAGCTGCCTTCGACACTGTGGACCACCCCCTTCTCCTCAACACGCTATCCAACCTTGGCTTCACAGACTCCGTCCTCTCCTGGTTCTCCTCATCTCTCTGGTCATTCATTCTCAGTCTCTTTTGCAGGCTCTTCCTCCCCCTCCCATCCCCTTACTGTGGGGGTTCCCCAAGGTTGAGTTCTTGGTCCCCTTCTGTTCTCGATCTACACTCACTCCCTTGGTGACCTCATTTGCTCCCACGGCTTCAACTATCATCTGTACGCTGATGACACCCAGATCTACATCTCTGCCCCTGCTCTCTCCCCCTCCCTCCAGGCTCGCATCTCCTCCTGCCTTCAGAACATCTCCATCTGGATGTCTGCCCGCCACCTAAAACTCAACATGTCCAAGACTGAACTCCTCTGTCTTCCCTCCCCAAACTCTGCCCTCTACCTGACTTTCCCATCACTAGTGGACGGGGCACTACCATCCTTCCCGTCTCACAAGCCCGCAACCTTGGTGTCATTTCTCCGACTCCGCTCTCTCATTCACCCTTCACATCCAAGCCGTCACAAAACCTGCCCAGTCTCAGCTCACGCAACATTGCCAAGATCTGCCCTTTCCCCCCCCCCCCTCCTCTCAATCCAAACCGCCTACCCTGCTCGTTCAAGCTCTCATCCCCATCCCCATCGGGGACTACTGCATCAGCCTTCTCTCCGATCTCCCCATCCTCGTGTCTCTCCCCACTTCAATCCATACTTTCACGCCGCTGCCCTGGATTGTCTTTGTCCAGAATGCTCTGGGCATGTTACTCCCACCCTCCCTCCAAAACATCTCCAGTGCGCTACCAGTCAATCTGCGCATCAGGGCAGTAACTCCTCACCCCTCGCCCTTCAAGGCTCCTCCATCACCCTCGCACCCCCTCCAACCTCACCCTCCCCTTCTCTCCCTTCTACAGCCCACCCTGCACCACCTCCGCTCCTCTGCCACTAATCTCCTCACCGTGCCTTGTTCTTGCCCTGTCCCGCCATCGACCCCCGGCCCACGTCATCCCCCTTGGCCTGGAATACCCTCCCTCTGCCCATCCCGCCCAAGCTAGCTCTCTTCCTCCCTTCAAGGCGCTACTGAGAGCTCACCTCCTCCAGGAGGCCTTCCCAGGACTGAGTCCCCTCCTTCCTCTCCCCCTCCGTCCCTCTCTCCATCCTCCTGTCTTACCTCCTTCCCCTTCCCCACAGCACCTGTATATATGTATATATGTTTGTACATATTTATTACTCTATTTATTTATTTATTTTACTTGTACATATCTATTCTATTTATTTTATTTTGTTAATATGTTTTGTTTTGTTCTCTGTCTCCCCCTTCTAGACTGTGAGCCCACTGTTGGGTAGGGACTGTCTCTATATGTTGCCAACTTGTACTTCCCAAGTGCTTAGTACAGTGCTCTGCACACACTAAGCACTCAATACATATGATTGATTGATTGATTGTTGCCAGCCCCTGCCCCCACTTATTCTTAAATTGTCTAGACTCACGATAATAGAATGTGTCTAATTCTCACCTTGTGTATTTTTCCCAACATTTAGTACAGTGCTTTGCACACATTAGGTACTTAATAAATATGATTACTGCTATAATAGGATAGAAAGAAGAGTCACTTCTCTTGCACTACAACCCAACTCCACATGCCTTTGCTCCCTCCCAAACCAAGCTACACTGGTGGGCCATACTTTAGTCTCTCTCCACTCTCAAACCTCTTGTTTACTCCCCTCACTCCCTCCCTAGCACTCCCCTCTTCCTTCACATCTGGAAGACCACTGCTCTCCCCATCTTCAAAGTCCTACTAAAATCACATCTCCTTCTTGATTAATCTCACATCTCATTCAATCATTCATTCATTCAACCGTATTTATTGAGTGCTTACTGTGTGCAGAGCACTGTACTAAGCACTTGGAAAGTACAATTTAGCAATAAATGCAATACCTGCCCACAGTGGGCTCACAGTCTAGAAGGGGTGAGACAGGCATCAAAACAAGTAAACAGGCATCAGTAGCATAAATATAAATAAATAGAATTAAAGATATATACACATCATTAATATAAATAAATAGAATAATAAATATGTACATATATACATAAGTACCGTGAGGGGGAGGGGGGATAGAGCAAAGGGAGGGAGTCGGGGTGATGGGGAGGGGAGGGGGAGCAGGGGAAAAGGAGAGCTTAGTCTGGAAGGCCTCCCTGAGCCTTCAGTAGGGTTTTGAATGGGGGAAGTGTGACTGTTTGGCAGATTTGAGGAGGGAGGGCATTCAAGGCCAGAGGTAGGATGTGGGCCAGGGGTTGACGGTGGGACAGGTGAGTATGAGGCACAGTGAGAAGGTTAGCACCAGAGGAGTGGAGTGTGCGGCCTGGGATGTAGAAAGAGAGAAGGGAGGTGAGGTAAGAGTGGGCAAGGTGATGGAGAGCTTTGAAGCCAATAGTGAGGAGTTTTTGCTGGATACAGAGGTTGATAGGCAACCACTGGAGATTTTTGAGGAGTGGGGTGACATGCCCAGAACGTTTCTGTAGAAAGATAATCTGGTCAGTAGAGTGAAGTATAGACAGGAAGTTGGGAAATCAGAAAGGATGCTGATGCTATCCAGTCGGGATAGCTACTTCCATTAAAGCACTTCCTCTTCATCTAAGCCCTTTGGGGTCCCTCCCTCCCCCCCAGCATTTGTGGACATGCTAATTTGTAAGCTCCTTGAGGGCAGGAATTTTGTCTACTAACTCTATTGTATTCTCCAAGAGTTTAGTACAGCTATCTGCCCACAGTAAGCACTCAATAAATACTACTGATGGATTTAATTGTTCAATTCAGACTCTCTTCTCAAAGGGAGGCAGAGCCAAAGATAATGAGATGTCCAAAACCAGAGACAAGCTTCTCTCTGAAGGCAATGCCCTTCTCTCCTTCTACAGCCCAGCCCGCACCCCTCCGCTGCTCTGCCGCTAATCTCCTCACCCGTGCCTCCTTCTCGCCTGCTCAGCCATCGACCCCAGCCCACGTCATCCCCCGGCTTGGAATGCCCCTCCCTCCCAATATCCGCCAAGCTAGCTCCTCTTCCTCCCCTTCAAGGCCCCTACTGAGAGCTCACCTCCTCCAGGAGGCCTTCCCAGACTGAGCCCCCCTCCTTCCTCTCCCCCTCCGTCCCCTCTCTCCATCCTCCCATCTTACCTCCTTCCCTTCCCCACAGCACCTGTGTATATGTATATATGTTTGTACATAGTTATTACTCTATTTATTTATTTTACTTGTACATATCTATTCTATTTATTTTATTTTGTTAATATGTTTGATTTTGTTCTCTGTCCTCCCCCTTCTAGACTGTGAGCCCACTGTTGGGTAGGGACTGTCTCTATATGTTGCCAACTTGTACTTCCCAAGCGCTTAGTACAGTGCTCTGCACACTAAGTGCTCAATAAATACGATTGATTGATTGATTGATTCAGTGCAAGACGGCCCTAATCCTGGTACCCATGCTGAGAAGCAGTGTGGCCTAATAGAAAGAACACCAGCCTGGGAATCAGAGGACCTGGGGTCTTACCCCTGCTCTGCCACTTGCTTGCTGTGTGACCTTGGACAAGTCACTTAATTTATCTGTGCCTCAGTTTTCTCTTCTGTAAAATGGGGATTCAATACCTGTTAACCCTCCTAATTAGATTGTGAGTCCCATGTGGGACAGAGACTGTGTCCAACCTGACTATCCCTGTCTCTACCCCAGTGCTAGCTACATAATAAACTCTCAACAAATGACCTTGGGCAATGTCACTTAACTTCTCTGTGCCTCAGTTACCTCATCTGTAAAATGGGGATTAAATTCTACGCCCTCCCACTTAGATTGTGAGGCTCATATGGGGCAGGGACTGTATCCAACCTGATTAACTTGTAAATACCCCAGTTCTTAGAACAGTGCTTAGCACACAATAAACACTTAACAAGTGCCACAATTATTATCATTATTACTACCTTAAATGGGGCTGGGGATGAGGCAAAAGGTACAGAGCAAAAAGGGGGCATGAAGAGGGGAAAAAAAGGAGGGGGAGAAAGGGGAGAGAGAAGAAAGGGAAAGGGCAGAAGGAAAGAGGGGAAATGAGAGAAGGAGAAGAGGTGAAGCAAAGAGAAAAAGTGGAAAGGGGGAGACTTACCATCACCAGTTGTCCCCCTTTTCTGCCATCCCCCAGCATCTGAAACATGATAATGGTCCCACATTTATGAGCACCCCATTGGTGTGGTGCACTGCCTTGGTCTATGGGAGCTCCTTCACCCTGGAGTCCGATGGCCAAGACCCCTGGGGCCCCAATGTGGTCAGCAGAGCTCCTGCAGCAAAACCCAGGTGACCCCTTTGTTAAGATACTACCCTTTTAGGAGGGAAAATTCCAGAGAGAAAGAGGAAGAGCCAACAGGAACATAGGCAACTGGACAAAGTTAAAACGTATATTTATGGCATTTTTTAAGTGCTTATTTCATGCTAAGTGCTGGAGTAAATACAAGGCTATTAGATGAGGCACAGTCCTACATGGGATCAAGATGTCTCTCTTACCCATTTTACATATGTGGAAACTGAGACCCAGAGAGGTTAAGTGACATGCCCAAGTTCACACAGCAGGCCAGTGACAGAGCTGAGAATTGAATCCAGGCCCACTGGACCATCCTGGCTGGCATGCCAAGCTCTGGCTGCATCTCTGTTACTACTTCCAAGTCCACTGCTGCTGCTGCTTGCCTTTTCTAGGGTCTACACAGGCCCAGCTGCCATCTAAAGGACCAACCTAATGCCTGGTCCACTCTACCTCTGCTTTGGTAGCAGAGGCCCAGAAAGGAGGCTAGACCAGGGCCCAGGCTTCTGGCTCGGTAGCTCCGGTGGTTCGAACCTATCAGTAGCACCTGAAATGTGGCCGTGGTCTCCGGGAACCTGGATTTAAACAGGCCCATTCCCCATCACCCCCTCATTCTACCACAATCGATGCAGCAACTTAAAAACACTGCTGCTGTTTGCTTAGATGTTCATGGGATTAAATTAGTCAGCACATCTGAACTGAGCCCCTCAGGGCCCTCAGCTAGGGATTTGAAGTTTCAAGCCAGAAAACAGATATGAGCCCTGTCCTCATGGAGCTTTCTGAGATGAAGGAGTGTCCCATCAAAAATGACAGATGAGCCTCGGGTCTGAGACTGCTGAGCCAAGAAGCTGCGGAAACCTGCCGGTCTCACCTCCATAACATTGTCAAGATCCGCCCTTTCCTCTCCATCCAAACCACTACCCTGCTCGTTCAAGCTCTCATCCTATCCCGTCTGGACTACTGTATCAGCCTCCTCTCCGATCTCCCATCCTCTTGTCTCTCCCCACTTCAATCCATACTTCACGCGGCTGCCCTGACTGTCTTTGTCCAGAAACGCTCTGGGCATGTTACTCCCCTCCTCAAAAATCTCCAGTGGCTACCAATCATACTATGCATCAGGCAGAAACTCCTCACCCGCGGCTTCAAGGCTCTCCATCACCCCGCCCCCTCCTACCTCACCTCCCTTCTCTCCTTCTACAGCCCAGCCCGCACCCTCCCCTCCTCTGCCGCTAATCTCCTCACCGTGCCTCGTTCTCGCCTGTCCCCCCGTCGACCCCCAGCCCACGTCATCACCCTGGCCTGGAATGCTCTCCCTCCCCACATCCACCAAGCTAGCTCTCTTCCTCCCTTCAAGGCCCTACTGAGAGCTCACCTCCTCCAGGAGGCCTTCCCAGACTGAGCCCCCTCCTTCCTCTTCCCCTCCTCCCCCCTCTCCATCTCCCCCGCCTTACCTCCTTCCCTTCCCCACAGCACCTGTATATATGTATATCTGTTTGTACGTATTTATTACTCTATTTATTTATTTATTTTACTTGTACATATCTATTCTATTTATTTTATTTTGTTAATATGTTTTGTTCTCTGTCTCCCCCTTCTAGACTGTGAGCCCACTGTTGGGTAGGGACTGTCTCTATATGTTGCCAACTTGTACTTCACAAGTGCTTAGTACAGTGCTCTGCACACAGTAAGCACTCAATAAATATGATTGATTGATTGATAGTGTCAGTGGCATGTGCAGAGCCACTTGCCCACTCTCTTCCCCACCAACCATGTTTCCACTGGGGCATGGAGTGCAATGAGTGAGTATAGGTGGGCAGGGGTACCACACAACAAAGTGCATGTACAGCCTTGACTTACATTGGCCAGCTACAGGTGGACCTGGGACTAGAACCCATCTCAGACACAAAGACAATTCCCATAGATATGGCGGGCACATTCGTAAAGGTTAATGTAGGCAGAGAATGTGTCTATCAACTCTGATACATTGCACTCTCCCAAGTGCTTAGTGCAGTGCTCTCCACACAGTAAACTCTCAATAAATGATTAGCTGGTTGATTGATATTTAGGGATTATTGAGTGAAACAGGGTGGGGGCCTCTAAGGACAGTGCAAAAAGGCAAGAGAAGAAGACTGAAAGGTAGAGACAGAGTGACTGATTAAGGACTGAGACTGAGAGAAAGGGGGGATGAGGAAGAGAGGGAGGGAGAGAGAGAAAATGAGGGGGAAAGAGAAAGTGAGGGAGAACGAGGGGAAAAGAGAGAAAGAAGGAGAGAAAGAGAGGGAGAAAGGAGGAGAGAAAGGGTGAGGGAGAGATGGAGAGAAAAAAAGAGAGAGGGATAAGAATGAGGGGTGGCAGAGATAGGTGGGACAGAAGGTGGGAAAAGGGAACATATCAGTCACATCTACCCCAGTGCTTGGCACATAGCACTTAAAAACCACAATGATACACTTGCACGTACCCTCACAAACATTCATCCTTGTGCCACTGCTTCCTCTGCAGCTGAGACCTTTGTCCTAATGATGTTGTGGCTGCAGCCGCTGTTGATTGTTTTGAGGCAGTGTCTGGGGCAGCTGCCTTGAAAGTTTCAGGAAACATCAGTCAGGAGTTGCCAGGACAGCTGTGTTGGCAGAGGAGAAGAAAGAGGAGCAGGATGAGAAAAAAGAGGAGGAGGAGAAGAAGTAGAAGGAGGGGAGGAAAAAGAAGCTGCTCCTTCTCCTTCGCATTGCTGTTTATGTCTCCTCCTGCCACCCCTGACTGATAGTAGATGTTATAGCATTCTCAGTGGCCATTTCTCCAGTAGCAGGACAAGATGTTAAAATTTGTGACCATCCTGCCCGATTTGAATCAATCAGTGGTATGTGAGAGCCTACTCTGTGCAGAGAACCATACTAAACACTTAGGGAGAGTACGATAGAGCTAATAGACAACATCCATGCCCTGAAGAATATCATAATCCAGTGATGAAGACAGACGCTAAAATAAGTTACAGATAGATAAAGAAGGAGGCAGGTTGAAATACAGGTCGACCCAGTGGAAAGAGCACGGGGGCTGGGAGTCAGGGTCCAGGGTTCTAATCCAGCTCCACCACCTGTCTACTGTGTGACCTTGCACAAGTCACTTTAACTTTGCAGTGCCTCAGCTTCCTCATCTGTAAAATGAGAAATTAAATACTTGTTCACCCTCCCCCTTAGACTGTGAGCAACATGTGGGACAGGGACTGTGTCCAATCTAATAATAATAATGGCATTTATTAAGCACTTACTATGTGCAAAGCACTGTTCTAAGTGCAGGGGAGATTACAAAGTGATCAGGTTGTCCGGGGGTGGGGGGGGGGGGAGGAGGGGGTTCACAATCTTAATCCCCATTTTACAGCTGAGGTAATTGAGGCCCAGAGAATTTAAGTAACCTGCCCAAAGTCACACAGCTGACAATTGGCAGAGCCAGGATTTGAACCCATGACCTCTGACTCCAAAGCCCATGCTCTTTCCACTGAGCCATGCAGCTTCTCTATGATCTTGTATTCATCCCAGCACTTAGTACAGGGCTTGGCACATAATATTTTGCTTAACAAATGCCATTATTATTATTGTTATTTTTATTGAATGTGTGAGACATATACAGAAGTGCTACTGAAAATTGTAAGTACACAAGTGTGTATGTAGGTGACACACAAGTGTTGAAGTGGCTGGTGGGGAGATTATAAATTAATCAGGAAGACTTCCTGGAGGAGATATGATTTCAGAAGGGCCTTGAATCTGGGAAGGTCAATGGTCTGTCAGATTGCAGAGGGAGGGAGATACAGACAGGGATATGATCTTGAATAAAGGACAGTTGGATGTTTTAGTAAAAGTCTGGGGCACCTGAATTTCCCCTCCTGGGGAGGAAGCAGCCCAGTCCTTCCTCTATCAACATAGCAGCAGATAAACAAAGAGCCTCTTCCAGTCTCCACCCTCCCTCCAGTCTCCACACAGCCTGGTCACAGAGGCTGGACAGTAAGGGTCCAAGATATGGAAGCCAGAGTAAAGTGAGGCTCTGAAGTGGTGAGAAAAGAGAAAGAGGAAAAGAGAAAGGACAGAAAAATTCAGGGGTCTTGTGATTGATGAGGAAGTACTTGCAAACTGGGATGCTTTTTCCCCATTGCATTTTCTGATTATAGGTTGCCAAATGACTGACTCTCCCATCACTATAGACGGCACCACCATCCTTCCCATCTCACAAGCCCATCACCTTGGCGTTATCCTTGACTCCTCTCTCTCATTCAACCCACACATTCAATCCGTTACCAAATCCTGTCAGTCCCACCTTCACAACATCGCTAGAATCTGCCCTTTCCCCTCCATCCAAACTGCTACCATGTTAATACAGTCACTCATCCTATCCTGCCTAGATTACTGGGTCATGGGGTCGAATCCTGACAGCCACTTGTCAGCTGTGTGACCTTGGGCAAGCCACTTAACTTCTCTGGGCCTCAGTTACCTCATCTGTAAAATGGGGATTAAGACTGTGAGCCCCATGTGGTACAACCTGATCATCTTGTATCCCCCCCAGCACTTAGAACAGTGCTTCACACATATTAAGTGCTTAGCAAATACCATCATTATTATTATTACTGCATCAACCTTCTTGCTGACCTCCCATTTTGCAGATTAGGAAACTGAGGTCCAGAAGGGTTAAGTGATTTGCCCAAGATCACCCAGCAGCCCAGTGGCAAAACAGGGATCAGAACCTGGCTTTCCTGACTCCCAATCCAGTGCACTTCCCACTAAGTCATGCTGCCTCCCCAAAGGTAGGATTAATCTGGGAAGGCCTAGAGCTCCAGATCAAAAGCAGTGGAGAACAAGTGCTCCTAGGATGGAGGCTGTTTACATGGGAGCAGCCTACCGGCCTCACAACAAACTTCACAGCCAGACACCTGTCGCCACTTTAAAGGAGCAGGACCTGCAGCTCCAGCAACCCCAACACCGGGATCCCTCCAGCCATAACCACCGGTGTGGCGGCCGCCCATCTTTACGGACATTCAAATATTTTTATGGCCTTTATGGGCAAGGACAATTATAGGTCATTTTAGGGACTACCGGTAAATGAATGGATGGCTGGTGACCCCTCCAAAGGAGGAGAGTGGCCAGCTACCCCCTACCTCTGCTTGGGCCCTAAGTTGCTCCACAGGGGCTTGGCTCTTTAGCCCCACCCCCAAAAGATGAGGGGGAAGAAATTCTCTTCCGTCCAAACCCAGAAGCATGCCTGGCTAATGCCTTCCCATATGTGAAGGCAAAATTCAAAGAGCAGCAGTAGCCAGGGCAGGACTAACAGGTTATGTTGTTTCTTTAGGGGGGTTGAAAGAGGCTTCACCTTGAGGTCCACATCTGTAATTGTAGCTTTGGCGACCTTATGTGACATAAGAATGTAACATAGGAACAGAAGAACAGAAGCGATGTTAGTACTGTCTCAGACCAGTCCATCTGGTTCAGAGCTCTGTCTCCCAACAATGGCACCGAAAGACGCTAAGAGGAAGTGTTAGGAAGGTTGAAGGTTGCCTTCCTCAAAAGCCATCTCCATTGTAGGGACATACCTTCTAACACCCACAATTTTTCCCCGGGGTGTCCACAGCTCTATCAACACCCTGTTTGGGCTGTCTAACCTCTCTAACTTTTCCATCTACAGCCTTACAGGAGCAGCCTGGTCTAGTGGAAAGAGCCCAGGCCTGGGAGTCAGAGGACGTGGCTTCTAATCCCAGCTATGTCACATGCTTGCTGTGTGACCTTGGGCAAATCATTTCACTTCCCTGTGCCTCAGTTACCCCATCTGGAAAATGGGGATTAAGACTGTGGGACAGGAACTGTGTCTGACCTGATTATCATATCTACTCCTGCACTTAGAAGAGTGCTTGATGCGTAGTAAGTGCTTAACAAACACCATATATTTAACTTTCTGTCCGGTAAACTATTAGGGGCCACTCTTTAATGAATTGATCCAAACCCCTCTTGAAGCTGCTGCTATTTTCAGCCTACACAGCTTCCTGTGGTGATAAATTCCACAGGTTTACTGCCCACTGTGTGAAGAAGTGCTGGCTTCTCTCGTACCGTACTCTCCCAAGTGCTTAGTACAGTGCTCTGCACATAGTAAGCACTCAAAAAATACAATTGATTGATTAATTGATTTTGTCTGTTTGGGAACATCCAGTTTCAGTTGATGTCTGGAAATTGGCTTTCTCTTGCGGTGTGCCTCAGGATGCTGTGCTGAAGCCAATTGTAGAGGTGGTGAGGTATCTTGGGTCTTTTAGACTGTGAGCCCACTGTTGGGTAGGGACTGTCTCTATGTGTTGCCAATTTGTACTTCCCAAGCGCTTAGTACAGTGCTCTGCACATAGTAAGCGCTCAATAAATACGATTGATTGATTGATAGTAGCAGTAGCAGAAGTAACAGCAGCAGCAGCAGCAGCAAACAGCCTTATTAAGCTTCCACATACACACGTTGTTCTGCCAGTTCTATTTAAAGCAAAATAAACAGACCCAGTCCCGGGCGGCCAGGAGCCATCTGTTTTTGTGTTCTTGGAAATCCCTGCCCGGCACCCTCCTTGAGAGCTGTTAGCAGCACAGAGGGCTGGCATACCTTGAATAAAGATCATCTGGATTCCATTTAAGAGGCAACAGGGGAGGCACACTTTAGGCAGCAGCCCACAAGCGGTTGGGCAGCCACTGCCCTCTGGTAATGAGCCTGAGTGGCTGATCTAGGAGAGGGAGGAGCCTCTGGTGGTGGCTGAAGGGGCGGCAAGCCGTGGTCATGGCGGCAGGAGGAGGTCCGTGATGGTGGCAGCCAGAGAGTACCCCAATGATGAGAGCGACGGACATCCTTTGGGCTCTTAGCCTGGGCAGACTTTGCATTTGGAAGCATTTTTTCCCAGCCTGCCCCTACAGGATGATAAGAGCACTCCAGGCCTTCAACGTGCCCTTAATCGCCAGAACCCTGAGTGTCGTGAACATTTCTTAGCATCAATGTGGTGAACATTTGTTAGCATCAATGTGATGAACATTGGGATGTGCTCACTCATTTAACAGCATTTATTGATCACCTAAGCACTTGGGGGAGTATAGTAGAGGTAGAAGGTAGAGATGGAGGAAGGGCACGAACAAGAAGGCAAAGTCAGGGAGACTGGAATGAGAAGCATAGGAGTAAATTGAAAAGTACAACGACTGAGAACTGGGGTGCAGTGGGAGAGGTGGATCAATAAGAGGGAGGTGATTGAGGACCTTAAAGCCAATGATCAGGAGATTCTGCTTGAGGTGGAGAGGAATGGGCAACCACTGGAGGTTTTTGAGGAGTGGGGAGATGTGCAGAATGATATTGTTAATAATAATGACTGTGGAATTTGTTAGGAGCTTACTATGTACCAACCACTGCACTACGTGCTAGGGTAGATACAGCACAATCAGATCAGACACAGTCCCTGTCCCATATGGGGCTCACAGTCTAAGGAGGAGGGAGAACTGGCATTGAATCCCCATTTTACAGATGAGGAGACTGAGGCACAGAGAAGTTAAATGACGTGTCCCAGTCACACAGCACGCACGTGGCAGAATCGGGATTAGAACTCAGGTCTCCTCAATCTCAGACCCTTGCTCTTTCCACTTGGCTATGCTGCTTCAATTTAACTACCATTTAACTGGGAAAGAGGACAAAAACTCACTTTCACTAAGTTCAAGATAGAAGACATGATTCCTGTCTACAAGGAGTTAGCAATCTAATAGGAGAGACAGACATAGACATAAATAATTTACAAATTGCTTCAACACAATAGGAAGGAAGCAAGCCATGGCAGCAGGCTAACTCTACAAAATGTAGAACATCAGGAAGGCTGTAGTATGGCCTAGTGGAAAAAGCCCAGACCCAGGAGTCAGAATACCTAGGTTCTAATCCCAGCTCTACCACTAGTCTGCTGTGTGACCTTGGCAAGTCACTTCAGTTCTCTGTGTCTCAGTTCCCTCATCTATAAAATGGGGATTCAATACCTGTTCTTCTACTTAGACTGCGAGCCCCATGTGGAATCTGATTAACCGATTAACCTGTATATATGTATATATGTTTGTACATATTTATTACTCTATTTATTTTACTTGTACATATTTATTCTATTTATTTTATTTTGTTAATATGTTTTGTTTTGTTGTCTGTCTCCCCTTTCTAGACCGTGAGCCCACTGTTGGGTAGGGACCATCTCTATATGTTGCCAACTTGTATTTTCCAAGTGTTTAGTACAGTACTCTGCACACAGTAAGTGCTCAATAAATACGATTGAATGAACTAGTATCTACCTCAGGGCTTTGTACAGGGCTTAGCATATAGTAAGTCCTTAATGAATACCACAATGATTATTAATTATTATTAGCTGTGCCTATGGCTAAATCTCGAGAAGCCTGGAAACTCTGCTCCTCTAGCCTACAGCTCTTTCAATTTAATTTTCATATCTATCTCTGTCTTTGTCTATTATGATGCTTTTGTGTTCTTATTGTTTTATCTTTTCTTACATCTCTATTGCCAGTCCCCTTTCCTCCTTTATACTTAGGCCATAAGCCCTTTGAGGGTTAGGGACTGTGTCCTATTCTCACCTGTGTATTTTTATCTCAGCACTCAGTACAGTGTTTTGCACACAGTAAATGCTCAAGAAATGCTATTTCTACTATTAGTAGAGGATACAATTCAATATGTAAAAAAAAAGTCCAATGGGAGGGGGGTTCATTCAGAAGGGTTGAGGTGATGCAGAAGTGCTGAGATGCTAACTGGGAAGATGCCACTCTGCTATGTGCACTGCCTCATAGCCTTAGTCCTCCTCAGCTTTCTCAGCATCTCTGGCTATCTCACCCCATCCAAGTCAAACTGACCAAAATATCTTCATTTTAGTAGGAATGGTATTTATTGAGAGCTCTTTGGGTGCAATGCTTTGGATTAAGCACTTGGGAAAATACAACAAAAAGAAATGACATAATGACATGTTCCCTTTTCTCAAGGAGTTTACACTCTAATGGGGGAGACAAAGATACCTTTTTTTTTACAAATAGACTAACCAGAATAAATAATTGAATGTACAGTTGAATAAACATAGATACATGAGTGCTGAGGATGGGTACACATAAATATATAAATACTCGAAATGGTTGGTGGTCTCAAATGAGTTGGGGAGCTGGGAATGAATCGGGGAAGGTATGTTAGAGGAGGTGGGCTTTCAGGAGAGCTCTGCGTATGGGGAGAGCTGTAGGGTGTCAGATTTGGGAACAGAGGCTGTTCTTGGTAGTGGAGGCAGGAGAGTAGAGAGTGATGTACATTTAGGAGGTTTGCTTGAATTTCCTCAATAAATTCCAGTGGTTGCCCAACCACCTCCACATCAAACAAAAACTCCACACCATCAGCTTTGAAGCACTTAATCACCTTGCCCCCTCCTACCTCACCTTGTTACTCTCCTACTACAACACAGCCCACACACTTTGCTCTTCTAAGGCTAACCTTCTCACTGTACCTCGGTATCATCTATCTCGCTGCTGACCTCTCGCCCACATCGTGCTTCTGGCCTGCAATGCCCTCCCTCCTCATGTTTGGCAATTACTCTCCCCCTCTTTAAAGTCTTATTGAAGGCACATCTTCAAGAGACCATCCAAGACTAAGCCCTCCTTTCCTCTTCTTCCACTCCCTACGTTGCCCTTACTTGCTCCCTTTATTCACCCCCCCTCCCCAACCCACAGCACTTATGTACATATCTGTTATTTATTTATTTATACCGTCTGTCTCCCCCTCTGGACTGTAAGCTCATTGTGGGCAGGGAATGTGTCATTTATTGTTATATCGTACTCTCCCAAGTGGTTAGTATAGTGCTGTGCACACAGTAAGTGCTCAATAAATGCAATTGAACGAATGAATGAATGAAAGGAGAGCAAAATGGGAAACTGATGAAGACAGTAGATATGTAAGATGGGGAAAGATGGAGAGACATGAAGTCAGTTAGGAAGAGTCTTTGTGAAGCAGCATGACCTAGTGGATAGAGCATGGTCCTGGGAATCAGAAGGATTTGGGTTCTAATCCCAGCTCCTCCACCTGTCTGAGGTGTGACCTTGGGCAAGTCACTTCACTTCCTGTGCCTCAATTATATCATCTGTAAAATGGGGATTAAGAGTGTGAGCTCCATGTGGGACAGGAACTGTGTCCAACCTGATTAACTTTTATCTACCCCAGGGCTTAGAGCAGTATGCGGCACATAGTAAGCACTTAACAAATACCATAAAAAAGTTTTTGCTTGAGGTGGAGGGAAATGGGAAACCACTGGAGGGGTTTTGAGGAGTGGAGACATGTGTGCTGAAGGTCATTTCAAAAGATGGTCCAAGAAACAGAGTGGAGTAAGAGTGTAGGGAGGAGAGATCAGAGGTAGGGAGACTAGCGAAAAGGTTGATATAGTCTAGCCTTGATAGGACAAGATCTTGGACTAGGGTGGTAACTGTTTAGGTGGAAAGGAAGGAGTGGATCCTGGATATGTAGGGTTGAAAAAACCATCACCACTGTATGGTAGATTGTATGTGAAGGATGACAGCGAGGAGCCAAGATTGGGGGTTTTTGGGACAGGGAGGATGACAGTGTGGGGAAAATTAGGTGTAGGTTTAGGAGGTAAGATGAGTAGTTCCATTTCAGACATGCTGTGTTTGAAGTCCTCGTGGGACATTCTACTGGAGATGTCATGGAGGCAAGAGGAGAAGCAGGATTGTAGGTTAGATGAAAGGTCATGATTAGAGAGATAGGTTTGGGAGTTATCTCCATAGAGGCAGTACCTTAAGTTTCTTCTTATGAGAAACCTGGGGTGGGTACATGGTACAGGTGCAAATTGCCTAAACTATGATAAATTGTTTTACCACTGTTTGTGGGCACTTGTATTTGATTGTCCTCCACTCAGCTGAAGGGATTGGTTCCTGCAGATAGGATCTGATCAATTAGAAGATCTGCCAATCTTTTGATGCATTGAAATCATATTGGGATAGAGAGACCAAGAAAGAGAGAATGTTTCTGAAAAATCAAAATAATAAAAATAAAAAAGGTGTGCTATTTGTTAAGCAATTACTATGGGCCAAGCACCATACTAAGCTCTGGGATAGACACAAGATAATCAGGACCGACATGGGGCTCATGGAGTAAGTAGGAGGGAGAACAGTACCCTTCCCCATCCCCAGCCACGTTGCCCTGCCACACTCCTCTCCTCCTGGCTGGGCACAGAGAATCACCACTGCTGTTCCTGCTGCCAGCAGGTAATCTTGGAGGACTTCATGAGATAAGTGGGTTGTAGTTCAAAATGATGATAATCCTTTATGGAACCATCTGAGGGCAAAAGGAGGAGGTGTGTGTCAGGAGCAGAGAAAAGCAGGGAGACTGGAAGGTCAAACATTTAAGTAATTTAATTTAGCCCTGGATTTTTGAACATAATAAAAAAACAACTACACCAATACCTATACTGCAAACCTCTCAAAATCTTTTCAGCTTCTTTCCCAGCCTCAGCCCTACTGCCCCACCATACTCATCTTGAGTGTGTGTCACAAACCCCCTGTCCAGACCACCACAGCTGCCCAGGACAGAGAGGCAGAACAGGAGACACCATGCTGCATCTTGGGTGGGGAGGTCATGGCCACCACCAACACTTGGATGGAGAGGAGTAGGGGGAAAAACTGAAGCGACTCTGTCCTGGCTCCTTGGGAGGGGTTGTGCCCACCTGGTGCTTTCCCCTCCCTAACCCACAGCCCCCACAGTCGCCGCCCCTCCAAGAGAGGAGGCAGAGAAGGGCTCCGGGAGGGGCGGTGTCTATGGAGGGGAACAGAGAGGCCACTGCAGGAGGGGTAGAAGTCGAGCTCACCTCAGTGTCCCACCTCCTTCTTCCCTGGCTCCACCCCCTCATTGTAGGCCACGGAATAACATAATTTAAACCACTTAGACAATGGATGAGGGATGAGGCAGTAAGAAATTGTGGCAGTTTATCTCGTAATCTTGGAGGACATCACCAGATAAGTGGGTTGTAGTTCAAAATGATAATAATCCCTCATGGAATCACCTGAGGGCAAAAGGAGAAGGAGTGTGTGTCAGGAGCAGAGAAAAGCAGGGAGACTGGGAAGTCAGACATTTAAGTAATTTAATTTAGCCCTGGATTTTTGAACATGATAAAAAAAATAATTTCACTAATACCTATACTGAAAGCCTCTCTAAATGTTTTCAGCTGTCAACAAAAAAGAGTCTCCACATTTCTTAGAACCGGAGTACGGTGAAATCATCAGCTGCAACATCAAATCATAGTTCTAAGGCATTTAAATTCAATGAGTTCCTGCCTTCCTGAAGATTATGCTTTTAACATCCTAATGAAGTCTAACGAATGAATGTAAAACTCTTGATTCTTAAATTTGAGTGTCAAGGGAATTTGAACCTCTTGACTAGACATTTCCTCTGACGGGCATGACATCCTTGGTAAAGAATTCTGGGAATGGCTGCTCTCAGGGCTCTGAGTGGTGAGGGAGACGCTTTGAGCTCCACGACTGTTCATGGGGCAGGGATCTCTGGTCTCTGGGGTTTCATGGTCCCAGGCTGATCTCCTCATTCCATTGCCCCTCTCAGACCTGAAACAGCTATCCCCAGAGAGCCAGCATGCCTCCTGGAGTGTCTCTCACATGTGGGAGCAACTGCCCGAAGTCCAGGTTGTTGACACCTAGCAGGTAAGGGAAATCTCCCCGACTGCCTTTCCCGCCTGTGTCATCTATACCCTCTCATCTGTACCCTTTGGGCATTTTGATAGTCACACCACACTCAGCACCACAGCACTTATGCACATATCCACAAATTATTTATTTATAATTAATAGCAGTCTCCCCCTCTAGACTGTAAGGTCATTGCAGGCAGGGGGCATGTCTACCTTCTGTTGTGTTGTACTCTCCCAAGCGCTTAGCACAGTGCTCTACACACAGTAAGTGTTCACTAAATACCATTGATGATGATCATGATGACACTCTTCACACAGTAAGAACTCAATAAATACCATTCAATCATATTTATTAAGCACTTAAGCACAACTGATTGGTAGATTGAGCCAGCAGCTCCTTGGGGCTCTCTGGGAAAACCTCTCCATCCAGCGTGGAAGACAAACCAGATGATCTGGAGGCAGACAAGCAGCGGCACTGTGCAGTAACCCAAGAGCTAAGGAGAGGGACCTGGATGGCAGAGCAGCCCCGCAGCACGGCTCAGTGGAAAGAGCATGGGCTTGGGAGCCAGAAGTCATGGGTTCAAATCCCGACTCTGCCAACTGTCAGCTGTGTGACTTTGGGCAAGTCACTTAACTTCTCTGTGCCTCAGTTACCTCATCTGTAAAATGGGGATTAAGATTGTGAGCCCCACGTTGGACAACCTGATCACCTTGTATCCTCCCCAGCGCTTAGAACAGTGCATTGCACATAGTAAGCGCTTAAAAAATGCCATTATTATTATTATTATTAGATCTGTGTGGGAGAGGACTGGGAACAGCCCAGTGCGTGGGCCTCCTCTGCCCTCTGCTGGACACATGCAGACAAACATTTGGCCTGAAACAAAATTCAAAACTCCACTTTCAACAGCCTCCTGAACGATGGATCTCCCTGTGGTGGCAGAGTTAGGACTGCAGGAGTTGGAGAAAGAGGGATTTCTAATGCAGACTACCAACACGCTTTGTCACGAAAGCTAATCTGCAACAAATAAAGCAAGTCTCTCCTTGCTCTGCTTTTCCTCCCTCTAGCCTGTAAACTTCTTGAGGTCGGGGATCATGTCTACCAACTCTGTTGTATGGTACCCTCCCAAGCACTTAATACAGCGCTCTGCACATAGTAAAGCACCCAATAAATACCACTGATTGATTGATTGAATGATGGCCCCATGACTTTTCTCAAACATGATGGTACTGCTGCCCCCCCCCCTTTTAAAATGGTATTTGTTAATGATAATAATAATAATGATATTTGTTAAATACTTACTATGAGCCAGACACCATAGTAAGTGCTTACTATGTTCCAGGCACTGGATTAAGCACTGGGGAACTTACAGGATAATCAGGTTGGACAAGCTCCATGTCCCACATGGGGCTCATAGTCTTAATCCCCACTTTACAGATGAGGGAACTGAGGCACAGAGAAGTTAAGTGACTTGCTCAAGGTCACAGAGCAGACAAGTGGTGGATCAAGGATAGAACCCAGGCCCTCTGACTCCACTAGACCATGCTGCTTCTAACTGGGCCCTGCACAGATAATGGCAGACGTCATCCAATAGAGGAGGTTAAGTCAGGGCCTTGAAGCTGAGTTGCTTGGGGTGGAGCAGTCGTGGAAAAACACTCTTCTGCAAAATTTTGCTGAAGATGCCATTGATGTTATGTTGTGTGTGGGTGCAATGTGAAATGTAATGATGTCACACAGAATGGGGGTGGGTGGGTGGCCAAATGTCTTCAGCTGGTCTTAGCAGCAGCCTTCACCAACTTGGTGGAACTGATGCTTTGAACTACTTTGGGGATTTTCCAGAGTGGGCAACTGCATTCCATGCTTATGAAGGGCTGACTTGCTGTAACTTAGCACATCCATGGCAAGGGCATTGATGTGCATGGCTTATGGACATGAAAGTAAACCCCATACTGAGTCAGCACCTAAACTACATCAGTGTGTGTCTAACAGGAAATCAGATGTCAGGCCAAAAATACATTTGATAAACATTTAGGGCAGCCATTTGTCCAATTTATATCTTCAGCTGGACTGTTTCTTATTGTCTGGTAGGATACAGCTTCGGATGTCTTTATGTCCAGTGTTTTCCTTCCTGCAGCTTGTTTCGGAGATTAAACATTTCAGGCAGGAGATGCTCAGTTGCACAATATGGGCCAGTTTAACTTTCAGCAGAAGCCAGGTTGGCATAGCATCTACCCTCTGATGCCCACATCCTGCCCTAGCTGTCCAACAGCTGAACTCCAGCCTCCCTCTGGACCCTCCCAGCTCACCCCCACTACACTCTTTGATTCTTTCTTGGCCTGCACATTCCACATCACCTGAGCCCCTGAGCCACCCTCATTCTCCACCCCCAGGGCCCTCCCCATATCTCTTCCCTCTTCCCATCAGGCTGGCCATGACCCATAACTGGGCCCACACAGAAGAATAATTGGGCTTTTTTCCATTTGGTTCATCATGGCCACCAGTACCTTCCTGTTTACAGCCTATGTCTCACAGGGTTGCCAGAGCTGTTCCAACCTGGTGCAGCTCCATCCTCAAGGTTTCAGTGAACCCAGGAGGAATGGGCTATAAGTCAGAGAGGGGCAGACAGGTGGCAGTGGTGAAACGACTTTTTTAAACAAAGCTGTATGGGTCAGGGCCATATAGGAGTCTGCAGAGGAGTCCAGGACAGGGGAAGATGGAATTGGGGTGGAGAAAGGGAGGCGCATGTGGTTGGTGGCCGGGGAAGGGAGGGGATGACGATAGTGGTGGGGGAAGAGAACACACACAGGAGCTACAGGTAAAGAAAAATTTAAAGAGCAGCAGGGAGGGTGAAGTGTGCGTGGTATGAGTGTGGGGTTATCTATTTGACAGCTAAGACACAACAATCAATCAATTGGCCATATTTATTGAGGTTTACTCTGTGCAGAGAGCACTATACTAAGCACTTGGGAGAGTACAAGACGCTGACGATCTAGCATTGACAGATGTCAGCATAGAATGTCATGCCAACCTAATGTAGACTGAATGTTCAGTATGTCCCAGCAGCATGACCTACTGGATAGAGCCCGAGCCTGGGAGTCAGAAGGACTTGGATTCTAATCCCGGCTCCTCCACTTGCCTGCTGTGTGACCTCGGGTCAAGTCACTTCACTTCTCTGTGCCTCAGTTCCCTCATCTGTACAATGGGGATTAAGGCAGTGAACTCCAAGTGAGACAGGGACTGTGTCCAACTTGATTAGCTTGTACCTGCCCCAGCGTTTAGAACAGTGTTTGACACATAGTAAATGCTTAACAGATACCATCATCATCATCCAGATCTTCTTTAGTTTTGCCTCACCCAGATTTTCTCAATCAGTGGGCTAATCTAGCCTTTTACTTACAGATGCAGTGACACCTTGATTCTCTAATTACTGAATTCAGTAGTTGAATGTAGATAGAGGTAGAATAGATTGAGGTACAGTGAAAAGGTTGGCATTAGAGGAGCGAATCTTGTAGGCTGGATTGTATTAGAAGAGTAGAGAGGTGAGGTAGGAGGGGGCAAGGTGATTGAGGATTTTAAAGGTAAATGAATTCAGGAGGTTGTGAATGAAAGCAGGAAAATTAGTGAAAATAATTTTAAAAGAACAAAAATGGCCAGTAGCACTCTGGGCATTTATTTGCCTAACTAGGATTTAAGCTCTTTAAGACAGTGGATCCATTTGTTTAGAGTAAACCAAAATGCCAGTCACTGGGCTTTGCTGAAATCAAGGAATGATTTCAATTTTTTTGACTCTTGAGGTGTAGACAGGAAATGACGATATAGTCCAATTTACAAGACTATTTTGCAAGGCAACCTGTAAACTGCCACCCTCTGTATTACACTGGGCACTGAGGCTGGGAGGCTGGCACCCTCTGCTAATTATATTTCTCATACCATTTAGTGAAGATATTATTGTTATTTTTTCCTGGGGTTCTACCAACATTGGATCTAGCATTGACTGCTGGTCTTTTTCCATTCAACACTTATAAAATGAGATCAGAGTGCAAGCAGATGTTTCCCCAGGTAAATTGGTGAATACCAACACTTTCATTTCCTGGTAGAAAATATCTGATTAAGACTGTGGCTCATTTTACAGCCGTGTAATTAGAGTTGTAAACTAAGAGATTGATTTGACTTCACTCAGAGCTTTTGCAACTTGTACCATTGCCTGGCAGAAAAAGAACATTTATAATTAGTCTAGTTTTTGTTCAGGAGATAGTAACAGTTTTCAAATTATGCTGGTCTTATGGGCCAGGAAACCTATGATTTCATTTAACTGAATGTAATTTTATCAGATACAAATGATTGTTCCATGTGACCCTCATGTCTGTTACTGAGATAAACAGTCATTTTCTCACTTGAGCCTCTAGTGACCACAGCTTGCTGAGTTTGGTAGTTTTGAACAATGGCTTAAATCAGAAAGCTGTCCATTCCAGCTGATAAACTGCATTTGGCACTTTTCTTCATCTTGAAGACTGCATTTTTTTTCAAAGAAAACCTCATCTTTCATACTGACAAAGCGAGGCCTCTGTCAAACACTTAGTACAGCACTCTGCACAGAGTAAGCACACAATAAATATCATTGATCTTTGGAGTCCCAGCTGAATAGAGTCCCAGCTGATGACCTAGGTGAGAGAGGCATGGCCCGCTGATGTGGGCAGTACAGCTTCCTGCTCAGATCTCACTTTCTCCCTTGAGAAGCCACCCTCTGATCCCCAAACTTCCCACCCTGAAAATAGCAGAGGCCAAGAGAAGTGAACAGGGAGAACTATGGAAGGTTTCAGGAGCCCAGAATTAGATTATTTGGGTAGCTTTCTCATCTCACCTCATGGGAAGGTCCATCCACATTTCATAGAAAGAAGGAAGCTAACTTCCTCAATTTAGAGAAGAAATAGGCTGTTCCACATTCTCTGTGACTCTCATTTTCTCCCCTTGCAGTCAGGTCTATGCGGTAGCCAGAGGTGAAAGTAAGCCAGGGCCATCTGGAGTGCTGCACCAGGAAAATGAAAGTGCCAGCATGGCTGTTTAGATAAGGATGATAAATCAAACAGTTGTATTTATTGAGCACTTACTGTGAGCAGAGCACTGTACTAAGTGCTTATATTATATAACAATATAATAGATTCATTCCCTGCCCACAATGAGCTTACAGTCTGAATGGGGAAGTGGATATTAATATAAATAAATTATGGATATGTAAATACATGCTATGGGGCTGGGAGGGGGGATGAATAAAGGGAGCAAGTCAGAGCGATGAAGAGAGTGGAAGAAAAGGAAAAGAGGGCTTAGTCAGGGAAGGCCTCTTGGAGGAGCTGTGTCTTCAATAAGGCTTTGAAGAGGGAGAGAGTAATTGTCAGTTGGATATGAAGAGGGAGGGCATTCCAGGCCAGAGGCAGGATGTGGGCGAGAGGTTGGTGGCAAGATAGAATAGATTGAGGTACAGTAAAAAGGTTGGTATTAGAGGAACGAAGCCTGTGGACTTGGTTGTATTAGGAGAGTGGTGAGGTAGGTGGGGGCCAAGGTGATTGAGGGCTTTAAAGACAATGGTAAGCAGTTTCTGTTTGATGCAGAGGTGCTTCAGAGTGGCTGCACTCCACCTCTCCCCTCATCCTTTAGTGCTGAGACACCCTCTACTGTGGTTGAGGATGGGGGCTGGCCTGACTGAATGGGGGCTCTGGAATGGGGGAACTCCATAGGGATGCAGGGACTGGGCTGCTTTTTTCTGGCTTGGGGGGCCCTTGGAGTTGTGTGAGCAACAGAGTGGACTTAGTGCCATCCCTGTCCCAGGTCGTGGTACAGAGCCTGGACAGCAATGGGTTAGGCAGCCAGTTAGCTACCAGCAACTCTGTCAGGTCCAGTAGTGAGACTGACACATCTCTGGGTGGGAGTGCAGGGAGCACAGGGAGTGTGGGGTGCTACTCTGGGGTGGGGAAGAGGGGAAAACTGGCCTGCACCCTTGATGCTCCAGTTCTGGGCCTCAGTTTCCTCATTTGTAAAATGGGGACTCAATACCTTTTCTCCTTCCTGCTTAGACTGTGAGCCCTATGTGGGATCTTATTATCTTCTATCTACCCCAGTGCTTAGCAAAAGGATGCCTCAAGAAAGTGTGATAATTTTCTTCCTTGACATCCATCTTAGTAGGAGAGATGTATCATCCAACATCCCTTACTTTCCCCCTTTAAATCCCTAACTTTCCTTGTAGTAACCCATGAT
Source organism: Tachyglossus aculeatus (assembly GCF_015852505.1). Taxonomy (NCBI): domain Eukaryota; kingdom Metazoa; phylum Chordata; class Mammalia; order Monotremata; family Tachyglossidae; genus Tachyglossus; species Tachyglossus aculeatus. The sequence continues at coordinate 84,138,492 of NC_052101.1, read as the reverse complement.
GCATCTTCCATTCATGAATTTGTCTAAATTCTTATTGAACCTATTGATATTTTATGCCTGCATAACTCCCTGGGCTTTATGACCTGCTGGGTGGAAAAGTATTTCTTTTTTTTTTAACCTGTAATCTTCAAGCTTCAGTGTTCTGTCATAGGATTTGATTAACAGCAATTTATAATAGGCCTGTATACTCCTTTCATGATTTTGAAAACTTCAGTTGTATCTCCACTCAGTACAGGGCTTGGCACAGAGTAAATGCTCAACAAATACCACTATCGTCATGAAGGCTGAGAGAGGATATAATCAGAGTTGGCATGTTTTCATTTTATCCTTATTTAGGAGCTTCTCCATCATTTCCTTCCTATGATGCAGTGACCAGAACTGCATGCAGTATTCAATGTGGATGTACCATGGCTTTATTTAGTGGCAAAACTTTGCCTTTTTTAAAAATTTCTTTCCTGATGATGTCTAGCATGTTATTGGCCCTTTTGGTTGGTGCCACATGCTGGACTGATGATTTAAAAGACTTAAAAGAACAGATACTACCACTAAAACTAGTAGTAAATTACAGATAAATTAGTTAAGGGTGACTACCCTGAAGCAGGGTAGTAGAAATTAATTGGGGAATGCTACTTGGAGGCACATCTTCTTTAAGAGGCTTCCCCTGAGTAAGCCCTCTTTTCCTTTTCTTCCACTCCCTTCTGCATCTCCCTGACTTTCTCCCATTATTCATCCCTCCTCCCAGTCTCACAGCACTTATCTACATATCTGTAATTTATCTGTATTTATCCTGCCTCCTTTTCCCCCTATGTATAACCCCTGACCCTTCCACCAACATCTCTCCTCTCCTTCCTTGCCAGGAGCCCCTTCTGGAGTCATCTCATCCCCTCAGTCACTCGTTCAAGCTCTCATCCTATCCCGTCTGGACTACTGTATCAGCCTCCTCTCCGATCTCCCATCCTCTTGTCTCTCCCCACTTCAATCCATGCCACTGCCCGGATTGTCTTTGTCCAGAAATGCTCTGGGCATGTTACTCCCCTCCTCAAAAATCTCCATGGCTACCAATCAACCTATGCATCAGGCAGAAACTCCTCACCCTCGGCTTCAAGGCTCTCCATCACCTCACCCCCTCCTACCTCACCTCCCTTCTCTCCTTCTACAGCCCAGCCCGCACCCTCCACTCCTCTGCCACTAATCTCCTCACTGTGCCTCGTTCTCACCTGTCCCGCCGTCGACCCCCGGCCCACATCATCCCCCTGGCCTGGAATGCCCTCCCTCCCCACATCTGCCAAGCTAGGTCTCTTCCTTCCTTCAAGGCCCTACTGAGAGCTCACCTCCTCCAGGAGGCCTGCCCAGACTGAGCCCCCTCCTTTCTCTCCCCCTCCTCCCCCCTCCACCCCCCGCCTTACCTCCTTCCCTTCCCCACAGCACCTGTTTATATGTACATATGTTTGTACATATTTATTACTCCATTTATTTATTTTACTTGTACATATCTATTCTATTTATTTTATTTTGTTAATATGTTTGGTTTTGTTCTCTGTCTCCCCCTTCTAGACTGTGAGCCCACTGTTGGGTAGGGACCGTCTCTATATGTTGCCAACTTGTACTTCCCAAGCTCTAAGTACAGTGCTCTGCGCACAGTAAGCGCTCAATAAATATGATTGATTGATTGATTGTAATAATCCCTGGGGTAGATACAAGATAATCAATGTAGACACAGTCCTGGTTACACACAGGGCTCGTAGTCTGAGGAGGGAGAACACATATTTAATCCCCATTTTACAGATGAGGAAATTGAGAAATTGAGTTTCTCAGTTGAGAAATGGAGAAACTCAGGCACAAATGACTTGGCCCATTTTTCCCTAGGTGCATATTCCCTTGCCTTTGGTCACACTGAAGCTTAGCTCTCATTTTGGGGGTCCGTTTACTCAGTTTTCTGTTTGTTTCCAGCTGCGTGGCCTTTAACCACTCAGAAAAGCTTTGTGTCTTCTGCAAATGTGGAGATTTCACTGTACATTCCTTCTTTCAGTTCATTTATGATAATGTTAAATAAAAGTGCTCTTCACCCTTGGTGAACTGCATTATTTGCCTTTCCTCACCCTGAAAGGAGTTTATTTAACCCTACCCTCTATTTCCTATCTTTTCGCCAGTTTTCTATCAATGAGAGACAGCCTTTCCAATCCCATGACTACTTAATTATTGAAGAAGTCTTTGGTGAGGTAGCTTAAGAATCTTATAAAAATCTAAGTACATTCACCTAGTTATGATGTTCTTCAAAGAACTTCAGAATATTACTAAAGCATGATTTCTCCTAATTATGGGTAGGGTTAGAGAAATCACAGTGTCTTTCTCCCAGTAGGTCATGCTCTGCTAAGCTCTTCCTGACCCAAAACTTCATTACTGATTCTACCAATTAAACAAATACAGAAGTAAAATTTGCCAGTCTATAATTCCTAGGATCAATTCTGGAATAATAATAATAATAATAATGTTGGCATTTGTCAAGCGCTTACTATGTGCAAAGCACTGTTCTAAGCACTGGGGGGATACAAAGTGATCAGGTTGTCCCACGTGGGGCTCACAGTCTTAATCCCCATTTTACAGATGAGGTAACTGAGGCTCAGAGAAGTTAAGTGACTTGCCCAAGGTCACACAGCAGACGTGTGGTGGAGCTGGTGGAACCCAGGCACGGTGGAGGAACGGTGAGGAGATTAGCGGCAGAGGAGCAGAGGGTGCGGGCTGGGCTGTGGTGGAACCCATGACCTCTGACTCCAAAGCCCGTGCTCTTTCTACTGAGCCACGCTGCTTCACCCAGATTGCTATAGGTAAGAGTTGTTTATTGGCAATTTGTCAGTCTTCCACTACAGTGGCTGCTTGTAATCATCCAATCAGTGGTATCTGGGCACTTACTGTGTACAGAGCACTGTACTAAGCACTTGGGAGAGTACACAACAGAGTTGGTAGACACATTCTCTGCCCACAGTGGGCTTACAGTCTAGAGAAGATAATGATAGATTCTAGAGAAGATAATGATAGGTGCCACATTTGCTAGGAGTTTTGCTACTTCCCCTCCAGGTTTTTTCAGAACTCATTGGTGGAGACCACCCAGTCTCGTTACTTTCTAGTTTATCAATTTGGTTTAAAACATCCTGTGATCCCATCACAATTTGATCTCACTCCTCTAGCCTGAAGGCCTCAAAAAACAATTTGGGAGTGGGGCCCTTCCAAACTTTCCTTCAATAAAGGCCAAGTTAAATCATTCATTTAGCCTGTTGGTGATCTCCTTTTTAACCCCAAGTGCACCTTTAACACCACAATCCCCACTGCTTTTGTAGTTGGCTTCCTGCTTTTGATGTATTTGAAAAATCTTTTATTATTAGCTTTAATGTCCTTTGCCCTCATCACACTCCTTGTCAACCTGGCTAATTTCCCTGTTTGTGTCAAAGTGGCTGTTCTGTGGACCTTCCTGTCCTCCCCACTTGGGTCATCTTTTCTGTTTTTATAAAGCTAACCATATGTCTGCCAATTACCTCTTATACTCTATCCATTCACCATGCAGGGTTTCTGTTTGGTCACCTGGAGTTTTTGTTGTTGTTGTTCTGGGCCTCTAATATTTATTTTAAATAACTTCCAGGTTTCTACCAAGTTACTAATTTTTTTTAAAAAAACTACCCTATTCAGTTTCCTGGAATGTTTTTATTTAAAAAGTTTGGAATTTCCCTCTAAATGTATTTGTCCCTAGGGTGAAAGAGAACCAGAGCGAGCAGCCTGGGCCTGTGCTTTGGACTACATGTACTAATCACAATCGGTAACTTTCTTCTAGTGATAGGACTGTCATAATTATTCAGGTAGATGCTATCAGTATTTGGCTTGCAAACTGAAGCTGTCCCTTGAAGTTTGGTGTACCCAAGATTTCATCTGAGAGTAAGGGAGTCTCATCACAATGTTTAGCACAGAGTAAGCACTTAAATACCATAATTACTATTAAATCTTGCAACCTGAGGAGCAGCCCCATTGCTGGGATGGGGAAAGGTGACATTTCCTTCAAGGTGCCGGTAGCTTTTCTCATCTGTAGAGCTGGCTGGCACCTCTGACCCCCAGGCTCCAGTCTTCCAATTCCACAGATGAGACCCCTGCCCCCGACAGATCGAGGTCAGTGAATCACCAGTGGCAGATGGGATAAAAAGCCCATACTTGGACCAGGAGCTGCCCAGAAGCCCTCTTAGCCCAGAGCCTTAACAGGTAGGCAGTTCTTCCATCACACAGATGGATCCACCTTGGGATCCACCTCGGTATTCCAGGTGGGTCAGAAAGAGGTGGCAGAGGAGCAGTCGGCGTTTGATGCTGAGGGGAGATCTGGACCACAAGCTAGGGCCTGAGCCTGCAGGGATGGGAGAAGGTGGCTGGGAATCTTCTCATGGCCAAACCTTCCTCAGGGAACTCAGCAGAGAAAGAACTGGAGTTTTTCCATGTGGGTTGGTCCCCTCATTTTTATGGAAAGTTCCTTGAGTAACAGACCATGTCTGCTAATTTTCAGTGTACTGTATTTTCACCCAGAGGCTAGTAGAGTGCTTGGCCCTCTGTGGTCTGTTTAATAAGTCCCTGGGAAGGGGATGATGGTGATGATGTTTCAACAACAACAAAAACCCAAGACGAATGCAGAAGTTGGTGGCTATATGACTTGGAATAGACTAACCCTGATGGCTTGCCCACAGTCCTGAGCCCGGGGGTGGGAAGAATTGTAGGAGAAAGACATAGATCTCTTTTTGTCTCACTAAAGAATCCCTCAGTAGAGCTAGCACCATACTCCCATCCTGATTTCCATTTAGTCAGAGATTTAGGAACTGAGGTTGAGACTCTTTTTGGGACTGGGGCAGTCTCTCAGTGGACTTTGACACCCATCAGAAGTCAGTTTGCTACGAACCTGAAACTTCTTCCTTGCCTGAACATGGGTTTTATTTATCTGTTCCCAGCACAGACATTTATAATCTCTGTGAGTTACAGCTCCTTCTTCCCTTCTTGATACCTCCAGATTGCTTCAGGAAGAATCTTCATCCAAAACACCATCCTGGTACCTCTCAGTTTCTTCCCGATCTCTGTGGTCAAGTTTAGTTCCAGGTATGATTCGGTCAGGTCAAAGAGGGGCCAGTGGAACAGCCCTTTTCCATTAGGGTCTCTGGAAACCAGACAAAGTAGGGGAAGGGTTTCTTTCACACCTCCCTCACCTTCGAGATCATCCCTGAGCACTGAGTGAACACCACTGGCATTGTCCCGCTCAGAGGTAACTGAGTAGCCAAGGCCACAAGTTCCCATTGCCTCACTCAGCTACCCAGGCAGACATGCCAGGTCTTCCTGGCCCTTCTGGGTTAGCTAAAGGGAAGAATATCATAGCCAGGGCTTTAACCCTGCTGGTCCAGTGATCAGATACTGCACCCGCCCGCTCCTCCTCCCCAGAATCCCCCATACCATCAAGACCTGGGTAGCGACCCATCTCCCTGCCTTACCCAGTCCTAGCAAAGTTCGCCCAGTATCGCATCATTGTTTTGCTCAGCTGTTTCTCCTCCTCGCTGGCCTCTGGAAAAGCTGGAAAAGAGAGCACAGAGTCCAGGATCACTAGAGGAAGGGAATCTCATCAGCCTGTCCAGCCCTGCAGGGCTCTATGGAGTCTGTAGGAGCAGCTCCATCGTTCAGTGAGACAGTCTGGGAGGTGTGTTCAGGTAGTCCAGGGGGACCCCAAATCTCCCTCCAGAATCCCAAGGCCCCTCCATCCTAGAGAAAGTCTGTGCTTTGCTTTTCCAGACCAAAGAACCCAATACAGTGGCCGGGCACCCTGTGGGAACTTTAGCAACATGAATGGAGGATGACAACGGCACCATATATTTAGCAGGTTGTTTCACCCAGTCAGCCCATAATGACACCTCTTTACCAAATAGGAAGCTCTCATTGGCCACGAAGGGACCTCCAAAGACAAAGGTGATTGCATCCCCATGATCGGCTTTCACATAATCAGGTTTGATTTTGCTGAAAAAACTTGGTCGATGCTGAAATTCATGAAAGTAGACTGGTGCACCAGCGTCTAATGGGAAACAAAAGCCTAAAGTTAGCAATTCAGGAAGCCACTGAGCTGGCTTCCAGGCTAGACAGGAGATCTTTATATAGTGTGAAAATGTAAAGCAAATTCTGGAAGCGTCTCTTCAGAACCCAGAGCAAAATCACTCCCATGGCTCCAGGAAGCTGGTTATTTCTCTTGGGAATACAATCACCACTTCTAGACTGTAAGTTCATTAGAGGCAGGGAACATGTGTGCTAATTCTGTTATACTGTACTCTCCCAAGCACTTAGTACAGTGCTTTGTACATAGTAAGTACTCAGTAAATACAGTTGATTGATTGAGAGAAATTTTTCAGAATAGCCACGCAGCAGCTCAGGCCCTGGAGAATACCTTATTTACTCTCCTCATTGTGCCACCTTTTCAGAATTTTTGTAACATTAAAACAGGGGTGCAGCTATTATTACAGGTCATAAAAGAATCAGTCTAGTAATAAAGGGAAGAGGAGAGAAGAGAAAAAAGGAGGAGGAAAGAAAGGCAGAAGGAAGAGAAAGGTAAGAGGGCACTTGAGACTGCTTAAGTGCTGGATATAATATTAATAATAATGATAATAATAATAGTGTTTGTTAAGTGCTTACCATGTATAAAGCACTGTTCTAAGAGTGGGGGTAGATACAATTAATCACATTGGACACAGTCCCTGTCCCACATGGGGGTCACAGGCTAAATTGGAGGGAGGACAAGTACTAAATCCCCATTTTACAGATGAGGAAACTGAGGCACAGAGAAGTTAAGCGACTTGCCCAAGGTCACACAGAGGGAAAATAGCAGAGCTGAGATTAGAACCTAGGTCCTTTGATTCCCAGGCCCAAGTTCTTTCCACTAGGCCAAGCTATGTCTCAGTCAAACGATGAACTCCCACTCCCTGCTGTGTTATGGAGACAGAGCACCTGCCTATTGCTGCTTCCAATGATGTGCCCCCACCTCCACTGCCCCCACCAAAAAACACCCAAAAGCCCATCTTTTATTACCTCCTCAAAAATCAGGGTGAGCAATTATGTGCTGGAGACAATTATGCGAGTAAATGTGGCTGATTCTGACCAGGAAGCTGGACCAGCTGTTGCTTAAACTGAGTCTCATTTTAAATAAGGAGATATGTGCAACAAAGATTCATATCTAGTGAGCCCCTGGAATTATAAATCCAACGAAGTTATGGCATTAAATAATTAACCAAAGCCAAAGAAAGAATTGCCACTTTCAAAGATATTCTCCCTGTGGAGAGATGGTAAATCTTGGTTGCTGAAGACAGGAGGAATAACCAATTTTCAAGGTAATTAATTCCAACAGTACACAAATGAGTCAATTTAGAGGATTCTTCACTTTTCTTTGGCTGAGGAAACTTCCCTGGTCCCAAGTTCTTAAGGGAAGGGATCATGTCTATACAACTTTCCTGTATTGTACTCTCCCAAACACTTGCTACGGTGGTCTGCACAAAGTAAGCACTAAATAAATGCTATTGATTGATTGATTGATTCCCCTGGCTTCTTCTCTTCCAATTCAGCCCTCACTTAAGATTTACCGATCCTGGCATCTGCTCACAAAGCCAGAGAAGTTACTAGCCAAAGGTGAGATGGCCTCGACTCTCTGAAATTTATTCCTGTTTAGAGGCCCCGAATTCATTCATTCAATTGTATTTATTGAGCACTTACTGTGTGCAGAGCACTGTACTAAGCACTCGGAAAGTACAATTTGGCAACAGTTAGAGACAGTCTCTACCCAATAACGGGCTCACAAGTCCTGGTGGGTTGGCTCTAAGGATCACATATGGAAAAAGTGCACTGGGTGGCTCACCTCTGTGGTACTGGGCTATTTTGAGAGATGTTATTATGAAGATTCTATCTCCCATCAAGTCCAGAAAGGCATCCCATAGAGCAAGTGGATCCTCTTCATTGCCCAGATACTCAGTAGCTAACAAATGCACCAACTCAGAGGGAATGTCCTGAAAGAAACAAATTGGAGAATAGGTAGACTGTCCTCTGGGAAATTCTGGGATTGAATCTAGGACAGGTGAGAGAGGGAAGGTGGAACACTTCTTTCCCTGGGGACCTTTCAGGACAGAAGACACTCCTTCTGGCTATGGTTCAGCTCCCCCCAACCCATTATTATTATTATTTTTATGGTATTTGTTAAGTGCTTAGTATGTGCCAGGCACTGTACTAAGCACTAGGGTAGATACAAGTTTATCAGGAGCTCACAGTCTTAATCCCCATTCTACAGATGAGGTAACTGAGGCACAGAAAAGTGAAGTGACTTGCCCAAGGTCACACAGCAGACAAGTGGTGGAGCTGGGATTAGAACCTGGGCCCTTCTGACACCCAGCACATGCTCTATCCACTAGGCCACCCCGCTTCTCTATTTTTACTGCTCCCCCTTATTCCTGGCCCCTATGGGAGGAGCTGTTGATACTGTTGGGTGGAATGTAGTGGGGTGAAGAGAGTAGGTGATCAGATGTCCCAATTTAGGTGAGCAACTGGGGGTCTTTCTAGTTTCCTGCTTTGGATTTTTGGAACACACTGGTGCCGGTTACAACTCAGATGATGGGAGGGTCTATGTAGGGAGTAGAGAGTCCACACTGCTCCCTCCCTGTTAAAGCTGAGAGGGGTGGAAGAGGAGGCCGGGGAGGAGGGAGAATAGAAGGGAGGCAGGTTGCAGCTGTCTGACACCAAGGGCCTGCTGCCCTAGGACTTTGGTGGCCATCCCGAGTATCAGACGTGGGTAGGAATAGGATCTTGGGAACTTACTTGCTTCTCTCCCTGGTCTCCACCTCCATCCAGGCTGTGGCAGGTGAATTCACCTACCAGAATTTAAGGGATGGAGGTTCTGCTGCTGTACTCTGAGCAGTGGAGCCCTCTCTGTGGGAGAGGGGGGAGGAGAAGGGAGAGGAATATGAGGAGGAGGGAGAAGTGTGTTTAGAAAAACATCGTGGGGGGAGGGGGGAGTGGGGAGTCCCAGAGCAAAATAATAATAATAATGGTGGTATTTCTTAAGTGCTCACTATATGCCAAGAACTGTACTAAGTGTTGGGGTAGATACAGGATAATCAGGTTCCACATGGGGATCACAAAGTAGGAGGGAGAACAGGTATTGAATCCCCATTTTGCAGATGAGGAAACCGAGGCACAGAGAAGTGAAATGACTTGCCCACAGTCACACAGCAGGCAAGTGGCAGAGCTCTTGCTCTAGGTTGCTTCTCAGACAGATGGATGGGAAGCATAATCTTCTGCTCCTCTTTTGCTCTCTTCTTCTTTCTCCTCTCTCCCTCCCCTCTCTGTGACACATTGGGCTTGTTCTCTTTGGGCCCTGCCCTCATTCTGCCTAAGGAGACTAGATTTCTGGCCACCTTGGAGGAGAGGCTCCCACTAGAGAAGCAGGGCTGGCTGACCCCATAGAGCAAAGATAGTGAGCAGATTTAGGGAGGGAGAGAGCGCGACTCTGAGGTGGGATAGACCAAGGAGGATGGGAGCAGGAGAAGAGAGGTAGTGAAGACAAGAATTATGAGGGAGGGCTCAGAGGGAGCATACAGTTTCTGATAGTCTACAAATGTATTTATACTTTAAGGAATTAATTCAAGCTTTTGGGTTATTTGGCTTCTTGTTTACTCTGGGCAGGCCATTTGGGAGCAATGGAACCAATTGAAATTTCTCCTGGCATCTCTCTGATCCTGCTGAGTCTGAGTCAAGGAATCCCATCTACATTCAGAACCATAATAATAATAATGATAATGGTAACGGTATTTAACACTTACTATGTGCTAAGCACTGTACTAAGTGCTGACCATATGACACTATGCTCTCTGATCCCACTGCACTAATAATATTGATAATAATAACTGTGCTATTTGTTAAGTGCTTACTACATGCCAAGCACTTTACTAAGGGCTGGGGTAGATACAAGATAATCAAGTCAAGCACAGTCTCTGTTCCACATGGGGCTTACAGTCTAAGTGGAGGAAGAACAGGTATTGAATCCTGATGAGGAAACTGAGGTATGGAGAAGTTAAGTGACTTGCCCAAGGTCATACAGAAGGCCACTGGCAGGGATGGGAACAAAACCCAGGTCTCCTGACTCCCAGGCACATGCTTTTTACAGCAGGCTATACTGCTAGCTATCGTTAGGCTTCCATTTGGGCTCTACTAACTCCACTTCACAATCTGGGAAACCAAAGCTCAGATAGGGTAAAGGGTTTGCTCACGCCTATTCAGTGGGTCACCAACAGAGCCTGTTATCTGGGATTCCAGTCTGTGTCTTTGTTTAAGCCAGGAACATAACTGTATCTAATGAAAGTACAAGATTGGAGGCTCTAATGGTTTCTGTACTCTGAGTCTTAAAATGTATATATATATCTTCCTACTCACAGAAGATGCCACTGATGATGAAATTTGTGTGTGTGTGTGTGTGTGTCTGTCGGTCTGTCTGTCTGTCTTTGGAAAGGCCAATGTGAGACCCATAGTCCTGACCACACCGAGGACTCACTAAGACTACCCAGTGTTGTGCTTTCATGTCTGTTGTGAGTCTAGGGGTACCACTGCAATATCTGGAACAGGTGAAAAGCTCTGAAGAAGCTAATAGCAGTTTTTATGCTCTTGAGAGGAGAAAATTAAGCTGTGAATGGGGAAACAAATACAGCAAATTGACAAGGACTAGTTGGTGGTCTTACCAATATGACTCTTACAGACTTTAGTGTGGATAGAATAGTTTCTCTAGTCATTCCCTCTTTCAGTCCAGAAAAGTTCATGGCCTGCATGGGGAAAAAACATCTGATGGAATTATAGTTTGGCAGCTTTGTCCAATACAGTAAATGCTTGAAAGACAGTGTCCAAACTCATTCCAGTACTTAGAACAGTGCTTGGCACATAGTAAGCGCTTAACAAATGCCATCACTATAGTAAGCACTTAACAAATACCATCATCACAATCATCATTCATTCATTCAATCATATTTATTGAGCGATTACTGTGTGCAGAACACTGTACTAAGTGCTTGGAAAATACAATTCAGCAATAAAGAGAGACAATCCCTGACCACAATGGCTTTACAGTTTAGAAGTGCGGAAATGATCTCTCCATGCTCCTAACTCACTCCTGGGTGGCTGCTGCCACTGTGCAGCCATCCTGAGAGCTGTTTTTTTGTTTGTTTTTTCATAGAGTAGTAGTTAAGCACTTACTATGCGCCAGGCACTGTGCTCAGCATTAGGGTACATACAAGCTAATCAGGTTAGACACAGTTTCTGTCCCACGTGGGGCTTACAGTCTTAATACTTATTTTACAGATGAGGTAACTGAGGCACAGAGAAGTTAAGTCACTTGCCCAAGGTCACACAACAGGCAAATAGAGGAGCCGGGATTAGAACCCAGGTCCTTCTGAGTCCTAGGCCTGTGCTTAAGTCACAAGGCCATGCTGCTTTGTGTCTCCCCAACTTCCTCACCCACCATGAATCAACCAGGAAATGGCCACATTCTTCCATACTTCCCCGATAATCAAGTAGCTCCATCCTTACCCATACTTCTTTTCCACCTCTCTTTGAAGCCTGTATCATCTACCTCTACCACCCACTCCAGGTTCTCGCTATGTAATCTACTAACCCCCAGGCCCACCTCCAACTTTCTGAACAATTTGGATCCCTTTCTCATATTCCTCCATCCCTACAATGATCCTTGGGGACTTAAATATCTATGTATATGTTCCTAATGACCTTTCTGCTGCCTGCTTCCTCTCACTCAGTTTCAACGACCTCCTGCTTCACTCTGCCTCATCCACACGCTCAATCTCATCTTCTCTAGTCACTGCATAATTCTCAACCTCACCAACTCTGAAATTCCACTCTCCGACTACAACCTTCTGACCTGCCTTCACTCCCACACACTCACTCCTTGCAAATCTATCCTATTCCCCAAGAGAGACCTCCAGTCTTTTGACCCACTTCAATTTTCTAAAGTTATCATGGCTCACGTAGTCTCTCTACCCAACCTATCTTCTCTTGATGCACAAATAGACACCCTCAACACCACCGTCTCCACTGAATTCAACTCTCTCATTCCCCTGTCCCTCCACCGATCTCGCACCACTAACCCACAATTCTGGATCGCCTCTACAGTACCATTCCTCCACTCCTGTGCTCGAGCCATGGACATCCAGACACCAGGCTGACCTTGTCCATCTCAAACTAATCCTTGTCCGCTTTAACTTTGCCCTCTCCCTGGCAACAATTTTCTCCATTCTTATGGGCATCCATGCCTATTTGGCCATGGCAGCTGTCTTAGACTTAACTCCCTCTTCAAACCCCCTATCCCTCTGCATCCCCATCGCTTGCCCCAATGACCTGGCCACATAATTGATAAAACTGAAGCAATCAGGCACGATCTCCTTAAGATCTCCCCTGCTCCTCTCCATTCACTCCCTACCTCTGCCCCCTTTTCGATTTTCCCACCTTTCCCAGCAGTATCTCAAGAGATTTTCTGCCTCCCCTCAAAGTCCACCCTCCAGGTACCATCTTCCTCCTACCATTCCTCTCCAACCCCCCCGGACACCTGTTGCCTCCACTTTTTCTCCTCAGTTCTCTCCTAGACCCCTTTAAATCTGGCTTTCACCCCCTTCACTCAACAGAAACGGCCCTCTTTGAAGGTCACCAATGTCCTCCTTCTTACCAAATTCAATGGGCTCTAGTCCATCATACTCATCCTCAAGCTCTCAGTTGCCTTTGACACAGTGGACCACCCCCTTCTGGAAACACTACCTAACCATGGCTTCACTGACACTGTCCTCTCCTGTTTTTCCTCCTATCTCTCTGGCTGATCCTTCTCAGTCTTTTGGAAGGCTTCTCCTCTGCCTCCCACCCTTTAACTGTGGAGTCCCTCAAGGCTCAGTTCTGATCCCCTTCTATTATCCATCTACACTCACTACCTTGGAGAACTTATTTGTTCCCACAGCTTCAGTTACCAAATCTGTGGGAATGATTCCCAAATTTCTCTCCAGCCCTCACCTCTCTCCCTTTCTGCAGTTTCACATTTCCTTCTGCCTTGTGGACATGTCTACTTGGAAGTCCCAACAACACCTCTAACTTAAGATGCCCAAGGCAGAACTCCTCATCTTCTCACCCAAACCCTGTCTTCCCCCTGACCTCCCCATCACTGTAGACAACAGCCTAGTGGCAAGAGAATGGGCTTGGGAGTCAGAGAGCATGTGGTTGAATCCTGACTTTGCCACTTGTCTGCTCTATGACTGTGGGCAAGTCACAAGCAGCATGGTGAAGTGGATAGATCATAGGCCTGGGAGTCAGAAGGTCATGGTTTCTAATCCTGGTTCTGCCACGTGTCTGCTGTGTGACCTTGGGCAAGTCACTTTACTTCTCTGTGCCTCAATGATCTCATCTGTAAAATGGGTACTGAGACTATGAGCCCCACATGGGACAGGGACTGTGCCCAACTCGATTTGCTTGTATCCACCTCAGTGCTTAGTACAGTGCTTGGCACATAGTAAGCATTTAACAAATACCACAATTATTATTATTATTAATATTCTCTGTGCCTCAGTTATCTCATCTGTAAAATCAGGATTAAGACTATGAACCCCATGTGGGACAGGGACTGTGTCCAACCTGATTACACTGCATCTACCCCAGTGTTTAGAAGAGTGCCTGGCACACAGTAAGCACTTAACAAATACCATAATAATAATGAGAGAGGAGTCGAGGATAATGCCAAGTTTACAGGCTGGTGAGAGGGAGGATGTGGTATCCATAATAATAATATTATTATTATTATTATTATGGATACCACATCCTCCCTCTCACCAGCCTGTAAACTTGGCATTATCCTCGACTCCTCTCTCATTCAAATCACATAGTCGGTCTGTGAGATTCCTGTTGGTTCTGCCTTTATTATGTTCTTATTATTAGTATGGTATTTGTTAAGGACTTACTATGTGCCACACACTATTCTAAGCACTGGGGTAGATACAAGATCATCAGGTTGAACATAGCTCCTGTCCCACATGGGGCTCACAGCCTAAGATCTGTCTTTTCCTTTCCATTCAAACGGCTACCTAAATGATCCAAGCACTTATCCTATCCTGCCTTGACTCTGCATCAGCCTCTTTGCTGATCTCCCTGCCACCTGTCTCTCTTCTCTCCAGTCCACACTTCACTCTGCTTCCAGATCATTTTTCCAAAAAGCTTTTCAGTCCATATCTCCCCACTTCTCAGGAACCTCCAGTGGTTGTCCAACCACCTCCACATCAAACAGAAACTCCTAAAACTTTAAGGCATTCAGCCAGCTCTCCCCCTCCTACCTTTCCTTGCCCATTTTTGACTACAATTCAGCCTGCATGCTTCTCTCCTCTAACGCCAACCTACTCACTGTACCTCACTCTCATCTATCTCACCACCGACACTTTGCCCATCTCCTGCCTCTGAACTGGAAAGTACTCCCATTTCATATCCCACAGACCACCACTCTCCCCACCTTCATAGCCTTACTAAAATTACATTTCCTCCAAGAGGACTTTCCTGACTAAGCCTTCATTTTGCCTATCAGTCGATCAATCAATCATATTTATTGAGTGCTTACTGTATTTATGTACACAGCTGTAATTTATTCTGTGTCTTCCTCTAGATTGTAAACTCCTTGTGGGCAGGGAGCATGTCTACCAACTCTATCATATTGTCCTCTCCCAAATGCTTAGTACAGTGCTCTACTGTAAGCACTCAATAAATATTGATTGATGGATTGATGATTCCCAGTTGGACCCTGGGGAAGTCAAGTCTGCTCTATGTAGGCCCCTGGGTTTCCATTTTGAAAGCAGCACTGCACATCCCAGGGTTTGTAGATTGACTTTTTTTCCTAGTAAGACTCTTTGGATTATTTGTGATTTTCTATTATCCATGCAATCACAACGCCCCCACCCCTGGCATGGATCATTGAGAATGTCCATGTTTAATGTAGTGCAAGCCAAATAATTGCTTATAAAATAAGAGTCCGGCCCCAATGTTATATTAGTTCCTATGTGCATATATGTCACAAATATCATCGATTATCTTGGTTAGGGTTTTGCGACAATTGTGAGGAACACCTTCAAAGATTACCATGGGAAAAACATTAAGGAGGACTTACCATTGGCAATAACCAGCCAAACTCATGGTTATTGGTACCAATTAAATAGGGGATTCTGTTGAATTCTTGCTGTCTCAAGAGCTCTTCTGGGGCCTTAGGGGAAAAGATACCATCCACTGAGGCAGTTCCAAGAGGGAGATGCTGAGAAAAGAGAAAAACAAAAATGAAAATGTACTACTTGGTTAGGGTTTGAGTCAATTGTCTTTACTGAGTGGCTATTGGATGGAGAGCACTTTATTAAGTGCTTGAGAGAGTGCAATAGAGCTAGAAGGCACAAACTTTGCCATCCATCAATTTCTTTCCTTTATAAAATATTTCTTATTGTCTGTATTTAGTCCTTTCTATGTGCCAAAGCCATGCGCTAAGCACTGGGTTGGATAATTGGGTCAGGTGTAGCCCCTGTTCTGCCATTTAAGTAGGGAGAAAAATATCACACTCCCATTTTACAAATGGGGGATCTGAGGTCTAGAGCGGTTAAATGACTTGTTCAAAGTCACTCAGCAGTCCAGTGGCAGAGCTGGGAGTAGAACCCAGGTCTTTTGTCTCCTAGTCCCATGATTTTTCCACTAGGTCATGCTGCCTCCCTGTTCAGTGTGACAGAGACAGCGTGTCATGGAAAAATCATTCTAGAGATGCTTGGATATTCCAACTCAGAGGTTTTCAACCAGGGGTAATAGTCCTCCAGGGGGTATCTCCAAATATCTGCTGCTGTCAAATCTGAGATAATTTATGAGAGCTCCCTGAGGAACCTAGGACTCCAGGAGCCCGTTAGGAAGCAAAGCAGAAGCAGCATCCGGAGCAGAGAAACTGAGCCTACCACCTCCACCACCATTACAAACAATGGCTGGCTGACCCAAGGAGAGCAGCGTGGCCTAGTGTAAAGAGCCCTGGCCTGGGAGTCAGATGATCTGGGTTCCAATCCCAGCTCCACCACTTACCTGCTGTGTGACCTTGGGCACATCATTAACTGAGCTTTGGGGCTCAGTCCCCTCATCTACAAAATGGGGATTCAATACCTGTTCTCTCTCCTCCTTAGACTATGAACCCCATGTGGGACCTGATTATCTTTTATCTACCCCAGTGTTTAGTACAATGCTTGGCATATAGTAAGTGCTTATCAAATACCACAATTATTATTATTATTATTATTATTATAAGCATGAATTCTGGGGAGTCAGCAGACAGCAGCAAGAAATCTTTCTTTCTTCCCCTGCTCCACCTGCTGCTTCTCTGACCCCTCAGCTCTGGCGAGTTTTGGTCCATGTGTGTTTCTGAAGCCTCTACTATGCACTCGTCCCTGTAATAATTGTGATATTAAGTGCTTAATATGTGCCAAGCACTGTACTAAGCACTGAAGTAGATATAAGATCATCAGGTCCCACATGGGGCTCACAGTCTAAGCCAGAGGGAGAACAAATATTGAATACCCATTTTACAGATGAGGAAACTGAGGTACAGAGAAATGAAGTGACTTATCTAGGGTCACACAGCAGGCAAGTGGCAGCACCGGGATCAGAACCCAAGTCCTCTGACTCTCAGGCCCATACTCTGTCCACTAGGCCACACTGCTTCCATGTACCAAGCATGTGGGGGTGTACAATTAAAGTAAATATCTGATCCCCACACCCAAGTAGCTTCCAATCTAATTGGGAGAAACAGGCAGTCACAAACTGTACAAATACAATGAGCCTGGAAGGAAAAATACAGAAACACCTGGTCCTAAAAAAAAAAATGAAAAGAAAAATGGAAATAGAAAAAGAGTAAATAAACTAGTACATACATAAGTACTCAGAGGGGCTATGGGGATGATACGACCAGGTAGGTAGAGCTGTGGATTGCTCAGAATCAAGAGCAACTTTACAGGGAAGGAACCCTAGGTGGCAGAACACCTCACCTACCTGTTGTTGTTGAACAGTCAAAACCACCTCCTTCACTGCCTTTTTCCTCAGGCACTCAACTGTCTCAGCCATACTAGCTGCTTCACATCCAGTCAGATTAGCAATAATCTGGAATTGTTTATCTCAAGTCACAATTAGAAGGTACACCAGGGAGCAGATCTTGAAATTGTCATAATGTGTATACCCGTTAACCCTCTGCATACATGCCCCACAGATACATAAAGAATCTCAGGAACAAGCTTCCAGAGAGGCATCCCCAGCCTCGTACAAATGGTTGAAATGCTCACAGAACAGGCAGGGAGCAAATTTCTCATACCATTCCACTGCCTTCAACTCCATTCATCTCTGCTCCCAACAAGACACTAGGAGAGATTCTGAAGGGGCAACTTGGTGTGTTTGAAATCTTAGATGACATAGTCATCACTGATCGATCAATCAAACATATTTATTGAGCGCTTGCTGTGTGTAGAGCACTGGACTAAGTGCCTGATCTCGCACCAGCAAGTGTACATGTGTGAGAAGGTGGAAGTTGGGGGAGGGAGAGCAGAGCCAAGAAAAGTACCAGAAGGAGGCTTGGAGTGGGGATTATAAGAGATTATAAGCAAAGTGGATCAGGCAAACCCTAAACAAAGGCAGGAAACAAATAGAGGGTACAATCAGGCGAGCAGAGATAACATTATACTTCTAGACTCTGGCCAATTGTTGGTCAGCTTCAGTTGATTGTTGATAGAGTACTATAGTAGAGAAAGATGTATTTAATTCTGACTTTTCTGGTCAAGCCTCAGCTCTAGAGACTGGTGGGGAAGGACTGAATGCATCAGCTGGTTGAAAGGAATGACTACAGTGAGGAAGGAGCTTGCCGGTGGATCTCACTGATCCTCTCTGCCTCCCCTTCAGGAATCCTTGAATTGCTCCATCCTGTTCATTAGGGTTTAAATCCCACCTTGTTCCCACTTTTCAACAGCTGCGCGTGCGCGCACACACACACACACACACACACACACACGACAGAAAGGTGTAGATACAAGGCTATTTGGGACAACTGCTCCTGAGAATCACAAATACTCACATTGGCAACAGCTTCAGGGTGAGCAGTAACTATGCCAGGGAAGATGGAGACCCTGCTCTGAGAGATAGCTCTGTGGAACAAGCCTGTGAACAAAGGGGACAAAACCTGTGGGGCTCAGAAAAGAGAGTACACGAGATACAGCATTTCGGTCTGAGTCCAGGTCAGAGACAAGGTTGGGTAACCGTTTCACCAGATCTGAAGCTGGGAGGGAACCGAGGTCCAGTAAACCTACAAGTGCGCTAACATTGACTCCTCCTGCAGACTCTCCAAAGATGGTCACAGAGCTGGGGTCTCCTCCAAAAGAAGCAATACTGTCTCGGACCCACTGCAGGGCGGCCACTTGGTCCAGAAATCCCCAGTTGCCGGGCACTTGCTCATCCCCTATGCTGAAAGCCAGAGAATTGATTAACATCAAACAGCCAAGGTCCCTTCCCTATATTGGCTGTCAGGCCAAGGGACTCACTACAGGCAGTGCCAGCTGATTCATGGGGCCAAGAGACTCCTGGAGAGGTCTCACCTGAAGAATCCCAGGATCCCAAGTCTGTACTGGATTGATACCACCACCACATCCTCGTAGGCAGACAGCACTGATCCGTCAAACAGCGAAGCCCCTCCTAACTTCAATCCTCCTCCGTGAATCCAGACCATCACCTAGTACAGAATTATCCCCTCAGAGACCCTCCTCAATTCAGATATTGGAACAGCTTGGATTTCCTTTAGAGAACCTTGGTTATGCCATTTAATTACTTTCTGGGTGAATTACTTTTATACTGTATCACAGTACAAGATACGAAGGAGTCACACCCCTCAGAAAGAGGCCTCATCCCCAAATCTTGGAATCTTATTTACAGTCTCACATATAAAATAGGCAACCTCCATTTTATGTTTCAAAATACTGAAAGTGAGGACATTTCCTACGGAAGGATATACAGCATCAACTTTCCTTGCATGATGTTCCATGAAACCCAATGAACCCAGCACTAGAGGTAACACAGTGGAGAGAGAAGCTGGTTGGGCAAGAAGGAGAAGGGAGAGGCAGAGTAGAATAACAACAACAATAATAATATTTTAAGCACCTACTATATGCTCTTCAAGCACTTGATATTCACCCCAGCCTCAGCCCCACAGCACTTATGTAACATGTACATACTTCATTTTACTGTCTGTTTTCCCTTCTAGAGTGTAAGCTCTTTGAGAGCAGGGAATATGTCTACGACTCTGATGTATTATATCCTCCCAAGTGCTTAGTATAGTGCTCTGCATAAAATAAGAGCTCAATAAATACCATTGATTCACTGATATGCCAAGCAATGTACTAAGTCCTGGGGTAGATATAAGATAATCAATTTGGACAGTCCCCGTGCCACATGGAGCTCATAATCTAAGAAGGAAGGAGAGCAAGCAATCCTCACTTTACAGATGAGGAAACTGAGGCACAGAATGTAGGGGGTTTGGCTTTCCAGAACAAATGGAGCCTACGGGTAACTTGTCCTTCCTTTCTGCACAGCAGGCCTGGGTGTAAACATTGAGGAATAGGCAGTCTTCTGAAGTTGGTAGCAAGTCCTCTTTTATATCCATAAGCTCTTTCAATCTTCTCATCATCTCCAAGTCCTGTAAGCAGCTGGACAATAGAAAAGAACCCTCAGATGTGAGTCAGGTGATTTTTACAGATGGCCCTGGGCATTTGCCAGCCCCAAATTCTAGGCCCAGAACATATCTCACTTAGGTCCAAGCTACACTATCCCTCCACACAAATAAGATGTTTGCTCTGAACTTCTAAAGACTCAGGGCTTCCTCTCCTATGGACAGCAATGACCATAAAAACCCTCTATGGAGAGAATAAGAAGAAGGTAAGATTTAACAAAGTCCATTTAAGGCTCATTTCTTATTTCTTTTAAACCCTAGAAATATGGGAAAGGACTAATCTGCATGGCTCACTGTCCTACCCCAGCCAGTTTTTGATGGAGAGCTGAGTAGACCACAGGCTCTTACATCAGTGGGAAGGCTGTGGCATCTCTAACTCCATCCCAGGACTCAGCATGTTGCGGGGGAGAGAATCTCAGGGGCCCCACTGGGGGCTTGGCAAATGGGATTCCCAGGAAAACATCCACACGACGGTCCGTTCCCTTCACAGCTACTTGTTTCCCCTGGAGACTCCCTTGGGTCACTAATTCCAGCTGCCCAGTCACACATCCTGCTGAGCACAGAAAGCAAATTAAATGGGAGGGAAAAGCACGAGGAAAAGAGAAGATACCCAGTGAGTAGGTTGGCCTGGAGCAAACGAGCTAGATGAAGCAGGTGAGCTAGGGGTGGGGGTGGGGGGCAGAATGAGAAAAGAGTGGAGAGAGCTTATTGAGTGCTTTAAAGCCAATGGTCAGGAGTTCCTTCTTGATGAACTGGATATGTCTGGATTTTTATTTTCAAATGCCCAGCCATTTTTTGCCTCAGCTCTCATGACTCAGAGGTGGTGCCCACGTTTAACAGGGGAACTGGGTGAAGAATACAATGGCAGGGACTGGGGGTTCCACCTGGAAAAGTGGTCAGCTAAAAGAAGCAGGAAGCTGGGGCTCCCTCTCCCTCTGCAGATCAAGCAGTCCTAGGCTCAGACCGGCACCAAAACTCTCTCAGCATTTCTATAGGTTCTCCTGACCAAGCTCCCAGATGATGAGGGCGAGGAGCTAGAACAGATGAGGTCTAAGAGGGTAGGATGCTCACTCACTTCACCCCACTCTCCAACGAAATCAGGGGCATCAAGGGGCCCACATCTGACCCCATCCAGCATTGTATGAGTCAAGGGGCCTGAGGGAAGGGGCCTGCAAAGGGGTATCCCGTATTTATTGAGCATATTCTTCAGTGCTGTCAGTGATGGGTCTCCACAAATCCTCTTCATGCTGGCAGGAGGAAGGTGAGAACAAACAGGAGACACCTGAGAGGGGAGCTTGGGAGGAAAAAGCGGGGCTCCATGCTCCCCTCCCCTCCCCATCCCCTTCCTCAAACATCAATCAGAACAGTCCTTTTCCAGTTCTGGAGCATTTCCCCTTTGCCCTTGTTTCTCTATGCATCTTTAATTGCAGAGAGGTGTGTGAGCAGGGGAGCTTGGGGCAGGGGTGGGGTTGCAATTCTATTTGCAGAGGCAATATCTGGAACTCTGGATGCTCTGGGGCTATTCCGGGGCTATTTTCTTAGTACTTGGGCAAAATCATTAGTAGACAGTGAACTGAAAAAGAAAAACCCTCTTTTCTATGGCCAGGCTCCTATGGACCTGTATGTTTCTAGGTGGCTTCAGGAAGGGCAATAGGCCAAAGGAAAAAAAAAAAAGCAAGGGAGGAGCTCTAATCAATGGGGACCAAGGTTAATCCAAACAGCCATTGAAGGGGACAATGTTCAAGGAAAGGCACTGTCAGGGGAACTGAGCACTCTGCAGAAAGTTTCAGAAGTGCCTTGTCCATCTCCCACATCTCCTACCTTGCTCCATGGCCAGAGAGAATTCTGTTTCCTTTCTTCCATGTTACCATCAGGTTAAAACTAAGACTGACAATCAATCGATTGTATTTATTAGTTTTTAAAATGGTATTTAAGTGCTTATTATGTGTCAAGCACTGTTCTAAGCACTGGGGAAGATACAAATCAAATCAATTTATTCAACATTCACAGTGTGTAGAGCACTCGTAAGCACTTGGGAAAGCACAATATAATGGAGTTGGTAGACACCTTCCCTGCCTAAAAGGAGCTTACAGTCTATAGGTCAAATGTTTTTCTCCCCTCCCTCTTATACTGTGATCCCCTTGTGGGACAGGGATTGTGTCCAACCTGATGATCTTGTATTTACCCCAGCACTTAGTACAGTGCTTGGCACACAGTAAGTGCTTATCAAATAACAATATTACTATTATTAGTAGTAGTAATATTAGAACTCCTCTCTGTCCCCAGGCCTACACAACCCCTGATTAGTAGAAACAATCAATCACCAAAGCAAGGGCTAATGACTGTTACTTCCCTTGCCTGCATCCTGATTGAGACCAGGGATGAAAGTTGGGAATCTCACCTTCCGCTGGGATCATGAGAAGGCAAGCAGCCCAAACCAGGACCTGCAGCAGGAAAATCTGTTTCTGAGACATCTCTGTTTCTCCAGATTCTGTCAGTGACTCCCTCCCGGGACCTGGTATTTCTCACCCCAAGCTTCAGGTAAACCTATATCTCCTGCTGGTCTCTGAGGTGATATGATTCAGGGATCAGTGAGGCAATAAAGTTTAACCCTATTCTGGGTGAAAGTATCAAGCCCTCCAATACATGCAATAACCCTGGGCCTGCCCAGAGAAATTAACACTTGCATCAACAGAGAGCAACAGCAAAGAACGAGAATAAACTGTTTCACTTTTGCAGCTATTCTCTAATGAATTCAGTTTTGCTTCCTGAACATGGGTGAATAGATTATTTCAACTTCTCTGTGTCTGTGGGGAGGGTGGGAAAAATTACTTTGTCTTCACCTGAAATTCTAGAGCCCTCTGGCTTCCAGCCCATGGGAAGGACAGACTTTTCACTCAGTGAGTCATCAGACAAGTGAGGCTTAGCCACCAAGGAAAAAAGAAAACTCCCTCTAAGGCTGTGGTCTCCCCTTCTCCTCTGCAAGTGGGTGCTTGGAATTGGTATGGGCCAGTATGCAATTGTCTCGCATTGCTGTCACGCAATTCCCAGTCTCTTCTCTAGTCCAAGCCCCCTGTGCTTCCCGTAACTACATACTGTCTATGATTTTATTATAAACAGGGACAGGCATGATCAATCTTAGTTTGCAGGTCCTTTCAGTCAGGAAAAATGAGAGCAAGAGAGGGGAGTGGGTGAGGTTAAAGTCCTCCAGAAATTTAAAGCTTCCACACTACATTTCCCAGAATGCTAAACTGAGTTCATACTAACCACGCTTCATGTCAGACATGGACATACAAGTATTTGTCCAAGAGCAAGCTACCCCAAGTTACGAGGTAGGCTGATCAGTTTATCCAGTACAGTCACAATTCTGGGACATATGTCTCTTTTTCTAACATTTTCTAGTAATGCCGCCTCAAATCTGGGGAATCCAGGACATTTAGGCAGCCTACACTTATGTAGATTTTTCACTAATTCATAATTATCAAAACCAGACCTTTAGCAAATTCCCCCTGAACACCTTTACCTTATACTTTTGTTGTGCCCTTGCAATCATTCAATGCTATGTATTGAGTGCCTGCTAAATTGTAGAGCACTCTAAGTGCTTGGAAACAGCATGGCCTGGGAGTTTAAACCCAGCTCCCCCACTGGCCTGCTGTGTGACCTTGGGCAAGTCACTTAATTTGTACAGTGCTAGGCACAGAGTGAGCACTTAACAAATACTGCAATTACTACTGATTACTAGTACATCAGAAGCAAGCACATGTTCCCTACCTTCAAGAAACTTACAACTAATGGGGGAGATGGACAAAAAGTAATTACAAAAAGTGGGAGTGGGAGAAAGAACAAGGATATGATAGGTAGTAGTAAAAATAAATCAGACCAAACAATTGAATATAAAGTTGACTATCCACATATAAATGTATATCTGATTGCTGAGAAGAGTTATAAATACATGAATGCATTGGCTATTGTAATGATCAGAGAAGCAGCATGGTGTCTGAGCAGAGGCATGGGAGTCTAAAGGTCATGGGTTCTAATCCCCACTCCACCACTTGGCTGGTGTCTGACCTTGGGCAAGTCACTTCACTTCTCTGGGCCTCAGTTACCTCATCTGTAAAATGGGGATTAAGACTGTGAGCCCCATGTGGGACAGGGACTGTGTCCAACCCGATTTGCTTGTATCCACCCTAGCATTTAGTACAGTGCCTGGCATATAATAAATGCTTAAATACCACAACTATTATTATTATGAAATTTGGAGGCTTGGGAATTCATCAGAGCAGATTTCCTGGAGGAGGTGGTATTTTAGAGGCCTTCCTGAACTAAGTCCTCATTTCCCCTATCTGCAATCCCCTCCTCATTGACTATGCAGTTGGCTATAAACCCTTTAAGCACTTTGAAACTCATTCCAATCCCAATTTGGGTACATATCCTTACATACTCTGCTATTTCCCCTATCTCTAATCTATTTTAATGTCTGTCTCCCTCTGTAGACAGTAAACTCTTTGAGGGCAGGGATCATGTCTAACATTCTACTGTACTATACTTTCCCAAGCACTTAGTACATTGTTCAGCACACAGTAAGTGTTCAATAAATACCATTAAGAGACAGTAAGCTTGTTGTGCACAGGGAATATGTCTGTTATATTGTGCTGTACTCTCCCAAGTGCTTAGTACAGTGCCCTGTACACAATAAGCGCTCAATAAATACAATTGATTGATTGTGATGGGGGCCCTCATGCACCATGGAAAGGTTGCAGATATTGTTTGAATGTACGAGGTCCTGTTGCCATATTTGGTATGGGCCTTAGACCCTGCAGCCCACTGGCTGGGTCCAGGAACCAAACAAGGAGATAGACTCCACCCAGCTCTGTACCAAATCTGCACCAGTCCAGTCTCCACTGTTTTCAAATCTACCAATCACTGTGATCAGCAACAGCAGCATATAAGCCCGTTGTGTCAGGCACTCGGAGCCTTTTCCCTTAAGGAAATGAGCCCGCCGGGTGTGTTACCCCCTATTCGGTCTTTGGCCTTACCAATAAAACTATTAAAACTTTCAGCAGTCACATGCTGTCTGACTAATTCTTTAGTCACCCGGCAACCTTGGTGGCCATCCGGAACAACCGCCGCCATCATTTTGGTGGCCCATATGGGGATCCAGCCGCCGTCCTGGCTGACCACAGCACAGCCTGAAGCCATCAGAGTGGTGAGTCCTTTTTTTGAATTGTTCTTGTCTGTTCTCATGGAGGCACCCTCTAGTTCCCGGGTACACTATGGGGGAAGGAAGGACCGACCGGGTCGGTCCGGGAAAAGGACCTCTTGTCAGGAGGCAGTCCGGGGAAGGGACCTCTCGTCAGGGGATGCCCTGAGGTGGAGGGACCACAGCTTGGGCAAGTGGGATGCCACGCGGCGCTTGGGCATAACCCGAGAGAGACACAGAACCAGAATTGTTCTTGTCTGCTCTCACAGAGGCACCCTCTAGTGCCCGGGTACACTAGTGGGGAAGGAACGCCGACCGGGTCGGTCTGGGAAAGGACCTCTCAGCAGGAGACGGTCCGGGCATTTCAGCGCCAGTGGGACACCACGCGGTGCACGGGCATAACCCAAGACAGACACAGAACCGGAATTGTTCTTGTCTGCTCTCGCGGAGGCACCCTCTAGTTCCTGGGTACACTAGGGGGGAAGGAAGGCCAACTGGGTCGGTCTGGGAAAAGGATCTCTCATCAGGAGATGGTCCGGGCATTTCAGCGCCAGTGGGATGCCACGTGGTCCTCGGACATAGCCCGAGACAGGCACAGAACCGGAATTGTTCTTGTCTGCTCTCACGGAGGCACTCTCTAGTTCCCAGGTTCACTAGGGGGGAAGGAAGGCCGACTGGGCCAGTCATAGCCCAAGACAGACACAGAACCTCAAAAAAGGAACGTTTTCCACCCATTATGGGACTTTATTTTTTCTTTTTCAATCACCTCAAAAGAGGAACGTTTTAATAAGGGATGATGATGATTTGGTTTGGCCAATTTAAAATGCCAGTAACTGATTTTTTTGTGCACTACAAAATGGCCCCAGTATAAATTAAAGGATCAGGAGGTCTGGCCCGAACATGGGTCTCTAAATTATAATACCATTCTCCAGCTGGACTTATATTGCAGGCGGTTAGAGAAATGGTCAGAAATCCCGTATGTCCAAGCTTTTATGGCTTTGTCCCAAAGCCCCGAGGGAAAGAACCGCCGCATGTGTTTTTCCTGGGCCCCTCCCGGGGGCCCAGCTCTAATGTCCAATTCCCCAGATGTACTGGATGATCCTCTCCTCGGCTGGGGACCCTGGAAGGATAGCTCTCCCCCTCCCTCCAGCTGGGAATCCCAGGTGCCTTCGGCACCCCCTCAGCCTTGCTGAGGGGATGGGAAACACCACCACTATGGAGCTCAACCCGTTATTATGTCCTCCTCCATACCAGTCCACCTCCTAGTGGGCCCTAAGCCTTTCCAGCACCCGGAGAGGCACACATTACGCCCCTCCGGAGAGAGGGGAAAGGATACTCCCCTTGAGGGAGGTCGCAGGGGAGAGGGGACAGACAGTGTGGGTACAGGTACCCTTCTCTTTGAGCGAATTGGAAATGGCAAAATGGAAATTGGGACAATATTCTGTGGACCCCACGCTTTTTCGGGATGAATTCCAGAGTCTGACCCTGCAGTACGATCTGTCATGGGAAGATCTTAACCTGTTGCTTTATAGCTGTCCCTCGCTCCAAACCAGAGGTGAGTTATCAGGAGGGGAGTACTGCTAGACAGCTCCAGGATCATATGCCTACCGATGGCAATGGAGAAAGGAATTAGGAAGCAAGTTAACTATGGTCGGGTCTGAGCTGTGACCCAGGACTCTACCGAGAACCCTGCCATGTTTAGACTCAGGCTGGCGGAGGCAATTCAAAAGTACACCCAGCTTGATCCTGACTCGGTAGAGGGAAGTATCATTCTAAATCTGTATTTTATTAATTGGCTGAAGATATCCACCGAAAACTACAGAAGGAGCAGTTGGGGCCACAAACCCCCACATATCAGTTGATAGAGGCTGCCTCTAGAGTTTTTAACAATCATGACCAGGCAGCCCGGGATGAGAAGGATCGCAGGGCCAAAGTGAAGAGCAGAGAGCAGGCCCAGTTACTTGTGACGGCCCTGATGAAGGGTCGGTCCACCCGGGAAGGTCACCCGATGCGGCCACGGTGCTTGCCTGTGGCCCTGGGAAGCCCTGTTTTGTGTGCCACCAGTCTGGCCACTGGGCTAGGGAGTGCCTCCAGGTGCGGAGACCTGGTTGTGGCCACCAGCCACCTGGACCATTCCCTCTCTGCCAGAGACACGGGCACTGGAAGTGGGTCTGCCCACTTGGATGCAAGTGCTGACCCTGAGGCTGGCCAGTTCCCAGCTGTTGGCATGTCTAAGAGCCAGGACTGACAGGGCCCAGGGAACGGCTGGGCCCCCGCAGGAACCATCTCCATGGCCAAACCTTTTGCCTTACATGTAGACGAGCAGCGACACCACTGTGCTGCAGTTCTAGGTCAATCCTTGGGGTCAGACTTTTGGGCGGTAGCGTATTTTTCCAAGCGGTTGGATAGTGTCACCTCTGGTTGGCCAGCATGTCTCCATGCGGTAGCGGCCACCGCCGCAGCGCTACAGGAGAGCAGAAACCTGACTTTGGGCTAACCCCTTACTGTCTATACTCCACATTGAGTCCTAGCAGTGCTAGGAAATAGGGGCGAGCGTTGGCTCACGGGAGGCCGCTTGCTGCAATACTAGGCCCTCCTTCTTGACACCCCTGAGGTTATCTTAAAGACCTGTAGCTCTCTGAATCCAGCAACGCTTCTCCCTCTCCCGGAAGATGGGGAAGGGGACTGGCCAGCCCCTGTTCATGATTGCCTAAATAAAATTGACGAGAGTTACTCTAGCAGACCAGACCTTAGGGACCGTGAAAACGCGGATGCTAACTGGTTCACGGATGGGTCCAGTTACATGGACCAGGGAGTCCGATATGCAGGGTACACGGTAGTAAGCCTCCACGAGGTAATCGAGGCATGGCCTCTCCCTCCAGGGACCTCTGCGCAGAAGGCAGAACTAGTAGCCCTATCTCGAGCTTTGGAATTGGGAAAGGGGATGCGTCACATATTTACTGACTCCAAATATGGCTTCCGTGTCTTACATGCTCATGGGACTATTTGGAAAGAGCTGAGGTCTCCTTACTGCCCGAGGCACCCCTATCAAACATGCAGAGGAAATCCTCCAGCTACCCACGGCAGTTTGGGAACCCTGGGAAGTGGCTGTAATTCACTACTGGGGACACCAAAAGGGGAATACAGAAATAATCAAAGGAAGTCGTTTTGCGGACTCAGCTGCTCGACAGAAGCCCGCACCAAAATTGAGGACACCCCTTGTCCCAGACTTTTCTGATTCTCCCCAGGGGGACACTCTCTCACAATACACCTGTGACTGAATTGGCGACCTCTGCCTCCGGCTCCACAAGGAAGAGCACCAACCCACGGGACAGAAGTCAACTGAGGAACCCGAGGGGGGCTGCTGCCCCTGTCTTACAGGCTCGACATCGGGCTCATAGCTGGTTTGCGGTACACCCATACGACGCCGAACACATCTAGTTAGGAGTTCATCGTCCACTGTCAGCATGAAGCTGCTCCAGAAGACGGACCATCGACCCTCAGAAACCCCTTAGAAATAAGGGTCGTATGTCTTTGAGGGGGGAATGATGGGGGCCCTCATGCACCATGGAAAGGTTGCAGGTATTGTTTGAATGTACGTGGTCCTGTTGCCATATTTGGTATGGGCCTTAGACCCTGCAGCCCACTGGCTGGGTCCAAAAACCAAACCAAATAAGGAGATAGACTCTGCCCAGCTCTGTACCAAATCTGCACCAATCCAGTCCCCACTGTTTTCAAATCTACCAATCACTGTGATCAGCAACAGTGGTATATAAGCCCGTTGTGTCGGGCACTCGGGGCCTTTTCTCTTAAGGAAATGAGCCTGCTGGGTGCATTACCCCCTATTCGGTCTTCGGCCTTACCAATAAAACTTTATTAAAACTTTCGGCAGTCACATGCTGTCTGACTAATTCTTTAGTCGCCCGGCGATCTTGGTGGCTATCCGGAACAACCGCTGCCATCAATTGCTTTAGAAGGTTTTGAAGACAGGGAGGTCCGTAATCTGGTGGATTAGTATAAATAGGGAGTGTCAGACGGAGGAACCGTGTGAGCCAGAGGTCTGAAGCAGAAGAGGCAAGAAGAGGGTTCTTTTTTTTTTAATGGTATCTGTTAAGCACTTACCATGTGTCAGGCACCATTCTAAATGCTGGGGTAGATACAGGTTGGATGCAGTCCCCGTTCCACAGTCTCAGTCTTACTCCCCATTTCACAGATGAGATAGATGAGACAGATACAATCCATTAGATTGTAAACTTTCTGAGGGAAGGGAATGGTGTCTACTAACTCGATTGCACTCTCCCAGTATCTTAGTACAGTACTCCCCGCACAGAGTAACTGGTCGATAAATACCGTTGGGAGGCAGAGGGTTCATCAACGGTAAGGTTGAAGTCCCAAGAATTATTGAAGGAAGTGAGATTAGGAAGGAGAGGAAGTCTAAATCAGTCACTAGTGCACAGGTGGGCCAGGGGGATTTAGAACAGTGCTCAGCACAAAATAGTCACTCAAATACTACTGACTGAAGAATAGCCAGAGCAATTGGTGACTCTATTTACACAACATGCATGAGGTGGGTCAGAAAATGTCTGTGGTGGTTAGGTTAATAAGGGGGAGTAATGGAGTCATACTTAGCCAAATAATGTGGGAGAGGTGGTCAGATGGAAGGCTCCGATGAAATGTAGGATGAAATTGCATGAAATCAGTGTGGTCTAGTAGAAAGAGCATGCAGGGGCCTGAGAGTCTAATCCCGGCTCTGCCACTTGCCTGTTGTGTGAGACCTTTGGCAAGTCATTTAGCTGCTCTGTTTCTCAGTTTCCTCATCTGGAAAACATGGATAAAATACCTGTTCTCTCTCTCCCTGGAATCTGAGCCCCATGTAGGACAGGGTCTGTGTCTGAGGTTGTCCTGTCAAAATAAAATAATAATAAATTTAAGTGCCTACTGCATGGCAAGCACTATAAGCACTGGGGAAATACAAGATAATCAGGTTGGACATATTCACTGTTCGACATGGAGCTCACAGTCTAAGTAGGAGGAAGAACAGGTATTAAATCCCCATTTAAAGGTGAGAAATTGAGGCATAGAGAAGTCATATCTACCCAGTGCCTAGTGCAGTGCTTGGCACATAGTAAGCTCTTAAATACTGCAGTTCTTATTTTACACAAGCGTTTTGTAAAATCTCAGGCCTTGACCCATATCGATGCTTAGTCCTGGGAAGGAGACCAAGAGCACAGGGCTTGGTATGGTGGCACATTCTACAATAAACTAATAATTGCACAAGACTTTAACATGTCACAGATGCAAAACCACTAAATAACTCACCTCCTTTCATCTAAAAACAATTGTATTTGTCAAGTGTTTATTATGTGCCGAACACCGTGATCGTTGGGGTAGAAAAAATGCAATCAAATCAGACACAGACCTTGTTCCACACAGGGCTTCCAATTGAAGTAGGAGAGAGCATCATCACCAGCAGTGGTATTTATTAAGTGCTTACTGTGTGCAGAGCACTGTACTAAGTGCTTGGGGAGCATGGGTATTTAATCCCCATTTTACAGAAGAGAAAACTGAGGCACTGAAAAATTAAGCAATTGCCCAAGGTCACACAGCGGGTAAATGGCAGAGCCAGTATTAGAACTCAGTTCCTCTGACTCCCAGGCCCATGCTCTTTCCACTAGCCATGCTGCTTCTCACAGGATTGAGCCTTAAAACTTTTTTTAAAAAGTTGCCATATTCCAGGCAGTTGTTTTTTTAAAAAATATGGTATTGGTTAAGTGCTTACTATGTGCCAGGCACTGTACTAAGTGCCGGGGTAAATGCAAGCTATTCAGGTTGCACCCAGTACATGGCCCACAGGAGGCTCACAGTATTGATCCTCAGTTTACAGATAACTGAGACAGTGAAGTTAAGTGACTTTGCCCAAGGCTACACAACAGACAAGTGGCGCAGCCAGAATTAGAATCCAGGTCCTTCTGGCTCCCAGGCCCGTGCTTTATCCACTAGGCCATGCTGTTTCTCAAGCATTACACTGTCCACTCTCTGCTGGCCATCCAATGAAATACCTTCATACTGTCACTGTAGGGTACCACTTTCTTTTAACAGTAATAATAATAATGGCATTTATTAAGCACAAAGCACTGCTCTAAGCGCTGGGGAAGTTACAAGGTGATCAGATTGTTCAACAGGGGGCTCACAGTCTTAATTCCCATTTTACAGCTGAGGTAACTGGGGCCCAGAGAAGTTAAGTGACTTGCCCAAAGTCACACAGCTGACAACTGGTGGAGCTGGGATTTGAACCCATGACCTCTGACTCCAAAGCCCATGCTCTTTCCACTGAGCCACGCTGCTTTGTCCAACCTTATTAATTTCTATCTCATTTCCTACTGTATTCTCCCAAACATTTAGTACAGTGCTCTGTACTAAGGTTTATCTCCTAAACCTTAAGATCACCCTTTGCCCGCCCAAGGATGATAATTCTAACCTAATGATAGTGTAATCTAAATAAATGTATTTCAATGAAATATAATTCCTTCTCAAGTTTTAGCTCTGTAGAGCCAAGTATTACTATACTTTCAAACTTTTTCAAAATACTTTTGTGATTTCGTCTTTCCTTGACGGTCAAGACATTGTGTTCCTGACCTGATCTTTCATCTGGAGAACTCTGCACCTATTTAGGAAAACAAAACTTTTTAATCGTTATTTTATGGTGTAACTGCAAATACCCAAACTTACTCATGTTTAACTCTTTGTTAGCCTTATGGATATAGATATTTAATAGCTCTTAACTACGCATTATATCATTTGAATTGTTTTTTCCACTGTTTTATTTAATCACATCAGTAATCCCTGCTCTGCCACTTGCTTGCTGTGTGACCTTGGGCAAGTTACTTAACTTCTGGGCCTCTGTTACCTCTCTGTAAAATGAGGATTAAGACTGCAAGCCCCATGTGGGACATGGACTGAGTCCAAATTGATTAGTTTGTATTTACCCCAGCACTTAGAAGAACAGTGCCTGACAAATTTTTTCTACCCCAACGATTACAGTGTTCAGCACATAATAAGCACTTAACAAATACCATTAAAAAAAATAGCAGTATGGGCTAGTAGAAAAAGCATGGACCTGGGAATCAAAGGATCTTGGTTCTAATCCTGTTTTCACTACTTGTCTGCTGGGTGACCTTGGGCAAAGCATTTATCTTCTTTGTGTCTCAGTTTCCTCATCTGCAAAATAGAAATTAAATGCCTATTCTCCTTCTTTCTTGGACTGTGAGCCCCATGTGGGACAGGGACTGTGTCCAACCTTATTAATTTTTATCTCATTTTCTACTGTATTCTCCCAAACATTTAGTACAGTATTCTGCACACAGTAAGTATGCAATAAATACCATTGAATGATTGACTGGTCTACACCAGCACTTAGAACAGTGCATAACACATAGCGCTTAAATACCAAAATTATTATTATTATTATTTATTGAGCTCCTTTGTGCAGAGCACTGTACTAAGCATTTGGGAGAGTACAACATAACAGAGTTGGCAGACATGTTCCCTGCTCACAATGCGCTTACTAGGGAGGAAGTGACCTGGAGGGAAGAAAAAAATTAATCAGGGAATATCTCCTAGGTAGGTGGGCTTTCAGAAGGATTTGGATGATGGGGAGAACTGGTCTGGTGGATTTAAAGTGAGTAGACAGCAGGGTAGAAGTCAGAGTCTATCAGCTTTCCCCCCCATTACAACCTAGCTATGCTTCTCTCAAGCCAAACTACTCGATCTGCCTCATTCTTGTCTCTCCCATCACTGACTTCTTGCTTACATTCTTCTTTCTGTCTGGAACGCCCTTTCTCATCACATCTGACAGACCACCATTTTCCCCATATTCAAAGCTCTACTAAAATTCCCTCTCCTGCAGGAGGCCTTCCCTGCTTAATCTCTTATCCCCCCACCCTATATTCCCCCTGCAACTGCCACTTTAGCACTTCCACTTCACCTAAGCCCTTGGATACTCACATCTCTCCATAGCACTTATTTTCTAATCTTTTACAGTCTATTGCTTCCACTAAATGTTATTTCTTTTAGTGTCTGTCTCCCCCACTAGACTATAAACTCCTTGAGGGCAGGGTTCTTGACTACTAATTCTACTGTACTTTTCCAAGGGAAAAAGCTTAGGTCTCCAGTGGAAAGATCAGGTCACCTACAAAATTCCCTGACTCAAGGCAGGATCAGATGTGTTTTGCACACAGGCAGTGCTCAGTCAATACTATTTTTTTTAGCATTTATTAAGCACTTACTATGTACAAAGCACTGTTCTAAGCACTGGGGAGGTTACAAGGTTGTAAGATCAGGTTGTCCCACAGGGGGCTCACAGTCTTAATTCCCATTTTACAGATGAGGTAATTAAGGCACAGAGAAGTTGTGCCCAAAGTCACACAGCTGACAATTGGCAGAGTCAGGATTTGAACCCATGACATCTGACTCCAAAGCCCATGCTCTTTCCACTAAGACACATGAGGTACAGTGAGGTGCTCCTCTCAGGGTCACACCTGGAGAGTTCCCAGTACTCTACCAGTCTCGACTACAGGAGGGAGAATCAGGCAGAGGCGTATCCATTCCTTTTCTAGCTTGGGCAGTGGCTGGCGAGTGGAAGGCAATCTGCTACAAGTCAAAACTCACCTGTGCTGGGCAGCAGTGGCATGGGAGAGAGTCAGGGGCAGAGACTCAATTTTACTGCACGGAAGGAGGCAATGGTAAACCATTTCCACATTTTTACCAAGAAAACTCTTTGGATACACTACCAGAACGATTGCGGATGGAGGTGGGGCGTTCTGGGAGAGATGTGTCCATGGCGTCGCTATGGGTCAGAGATGACTCGACAGCATAACAGAGAGCTGGGATGTAGTAGGAGAAGAGAGAGGATTACAGAGGGAGAGAGTGGATGGAGTTATTTAAAGTCAATGGTCAAGAGTTTCTGTGTGGTGCAAAGATGGATAACCATTGGAGGAGTGGAAAAATGAATGCAGAGTGGCAGAACAACAGTTTTGAGAAGGACTTTCTCCAGGCACCTTTCCTCCCCTCTTGATGGAATTTCAGGTAATCCTCAGCCGATCAATGTACTAAGCACTTGGGAAAGTTCAGTACAAGAGAATTAGTAGACAAGATCCCTGCCCACAAAGAGCTTAGTCTGCAGGGAGGGCCCCAGCAGGCCCTGCCTCCTAGCAAATCATATTCTGCAGAATAACCACCTCAGGGTATTTCAGGAGGAGGGTAGAAGGAGCACAGTCACTCCTCCTCTATGCCCACCTCCCCAATTTCCCCTCTGATGCTCTATATGTCTCTCTTTGTGGATAATAGTAATTGTGGTGTTTGTTGAGTGCTTACTATGTGCCAGGCACTGTACTAAGCGCTGGGGTGGGCATTAGTAAATTGGGTTGGACACAGTCCCTGTCCCTTGTGGGGCTCACAGTCTCAGTCCCATTTTACAAATGCGGTAACAGAGGCACAGAGAAGTGAAGTGACTTTCCCAAGGCCACACAGCAGATGAGTGGAAGAGCCAGGATTAGAACCCATGACTTTATGACTTCCAGGCCCATGCTCTATTCACTATGCCATGCTGGATCCCCTCTCATCAGGAGTTGCGGGGCTTTGGGACAACCGGCCCTACCCTAGGGCTGGCCTTGATACCAGGCAAGCCAAACATCTGCTGAATAGTGAGCAACTAGAAAACAGAAAATAGTGGGCAACTAGAAAAAGGAAGGAGCAGAGGATGCAGTAAACAAAAGCCTCCCATACATCACAGCTGAAAACTAGGCCACCTCTGCAGCAGACAGACCAAACTGGCGCACTGCAATCAGGAAAGGAATGGCTCTGAAGGCAGAAACTGGGAGATCATCATGAGACAAAGAGGTAAACACAAAAACAGAGCCAGACATCATAAAAGACAAATACAAGGGACAAACTTTATGGGTGCACATTGTTCGGGACTGACAGTCCTTCATCAGCCTTTAATAACACCCAGAGGTAAACTTCACTGTCCCCGGAGTTATCCTTGAAGGCAAAATACCACTACAGACATTGCAACATCCCCTTTCTTGACTATTTTTCCATGTTTTTTTTTTACAACTTGTGTGCCTGTATTTGTGTGTTAGTCTGTCAGCTATAATCATCATTTTAGATGAAGCAGAGAACTAAGTTTTTTTTCTCTTCACAGTACCTAGATTTGCCTATGTTGGAGAATAACTTCATAGACCCAATGTTGAAGAACAAGAATGATTTTAAAATAACAACAGCATGAGTAGAGAATAGGGTGTGAATGTACATATTTTAAGCTAAGACAGAATTCTAGGTTTAGGCTTTTCTTAGGGAAGTCACAAGATCTAACCTAGTAATTTGTGGTTAGAACTCCCTGCTTTCTGTACAGGCATATATTGTTCTTTTTGCTCAAAAGAAAGGAACGTTAGTCCAAATATGAGATGACCCAGTAGATTATAATGGGTCTCTGAAGCCATGGTAGATTTAATATAAACAGGCTTTTTCAAAAGTGTT
This sequence comes from Tachyglossus aculeatus, assembly GCF_015852505.1. NCBI lineage: Eukaryota > Metazoa > Chordata > Mammalia > Monotremata > Tachyglossidae > Tachyglossus > Tachyglossus aculeatus. Next base: position 84,102,928 of record NC_052101.1, on the reverse strand, counting down.
GGCTTAACAGTAAGTTCCCATTTTGGCACCAGATTGTTGGGGGTGAGGTTGGCACAAAGCAGATCCCTGGCCAATTGTTGACCAGAGAACTATGAGCTGCACTTAATAGTTCCTGGGTGTGGAAATGGGGAGCCATGCTATTCCCCATTTTGCAGGTTAATTCTTGGGGAATGTCTGGTTGGAGGGGTAGGGAATATCTTCCCGAGCTACCTAACCCCATGGGGGAAAATTACTGAGAATTAAAAACCCATGGTTCCACTTTTTTCCCCTTACACCTGCCCTTGCCCCAGAGTTGGATACTCCCTAGGGGCCCCAGAATGCAATCTGGTACTACTGGTCCAAAGAATAAGATGATCTGCATACAGACATGCTCAATAAATAATTACACTTCCAACACTTAAATTACTCTTTAAATATTATGTGTACTATAATCTATTGCTCTAACCTTTGGAGGGGCACTCAATTCAGTACCTGTTGAGAGGAATCCCAAGGCATCCTCTATAAACCGAAACTTCTTTCCTGGTGCCCAGAGCCCATTCTGAGCCTGGGAGCAATTTGTTTATGGAAAAGGAATGACAGAGAGTACCCAAGTGTCTCCCAACCAAGGTAAACTCCATGTAGTCCCCTTTAAATGAGAACTAGACATGTTACAGAATAAAGTTCCCTCATCTGCAAAATGGGGATTCAATACCTGTTCTCCCACCTACTTAGATTGTAAACCCCATGTGCCTGATTATCTTGAATCTGCCCCAGTGCTTAGCACAGTGTTTTATATATTGTAAGTGCTTAACAAATATTATTATTATTATTGTAATTGTTTAACCTTCAACTCCAAAGCTCAGAGTTATGGCTCTCTTAGTCTGTTCATAGACCCATTCCTGGCATTAACTAGCTTGTTTTGCTCAGAAAACCAAAAGTTAGAGCAATTGATTATAGGACACATGACATTTAAAGAGCAATTTAAGTGTTGGGAGTTTAATTAAGAATAGACTTTGATATTATTTTTGACTCCAAAACTTCAGAACTTTAAGCAGTAGTAGTTATTTCATGTCAGCAAGGAAGAGGAGAACTTTTGTGCTGCCTGGTAATTGAGTTTGGAGCTGTTACTGATAATCTGAGCTCTGATTTGCTAATTGGGAAGAACCAGTCTGATGGCAGAGAACAACCAAGGGAGGAAAAGTGAAGAGGAAGAGAAGTGAAGAGGATGATATTGAAAGGGAGGGGGAGGCAGGAAGAAGGAAAGAGGGGAGAAGGAGGGAGAAAGAGAAAAAAGGAGGGTGAGGGGGGTAGGAAAAGGAGAGAGGATGGGGGAGGAAAGGAGAAAAAGGAGTAGGAGAGGAGGGTTAAGTCCACAAAGAGTGGTAAGTCAGGTACAAACAGGAAATTTGGATCAGCCAAAAAGGAGTCAGACTAGTACCTTGCAAGAGATGCCAAATTTAATAATAAAGGATTCTTTATATATAACAAAAGTAGGCAACTGGATAGGGAATCAGTGTGGCCCTTTGATGACCATGGGGTAGGGGTACACTTAGGGATGAGGAAGAGGTAGCCGAGAGTCTCCTTATATCAGACTTTATTGAGGAAAACTTTTGATATACTGCCTCACCTAAATGATATTCTGTAGTAAACAGATAAGTGTGACTGGATCAAATTGTGGTGACTACACAGGATGCTGTAGATCCAATTGATAAATCAGAAGTAAGCAATTCACGAGGACCGGATGGCCTCCCCCTCAAGAATCCTGAAGGGATTTGGAAGAGATGTTGCAGAACTGTTGAGTTCTGTTTACTATTGTACACTGCCACCATATCAGAAGAATAATGACTGATCAATTGTAAGGTCCTAGAGGGATCGTGTCTATTTACTCTATTACACTCTCCCAAGCCCAGTGCTTTGCACATAGTAAGCACTTAACAAATGCCATTATTATTATTAAGTACAATTGGTTGATTGATCAATGTAACTCCAGACCTACAAGAAGGGTGGTGACCCTGGGAATTATAAAAGTGGGTCTCACATCTAGTGAATCTTATTAGAACGTGCCTGCTAATTCTACTGTACTCTTGCAAGCACTTAGAACAGTGCTCTGCATCTAGTAAACGCTCAATAAATATCATTGATTGATCACCTTAGTTCATGCACTCGTTACCACAGTGTGTGTGTGCGTGTGTGTGTGTGTGTGTGCGTGACCCTTGCCCTCATCTCCTAAATCTTGCCTGAAACTAGGCTATTCTATTAGCTTTTAGCTAATTTAGCTCTACTTGAACTTTGCTGAAATGGTTTATCAGTTCCCCAGTTCCCCAAATGAACTAAAGATGAGACAAATGAAACGAATCAGATTGTGTTATAAAGAGGATGGATATGTTCTCAAACAGTCTGTCTTGCCCTGTTTATTTTAGGTGGGATTAAATCTACTGGCGGTCCATTTTGAGACATTTTTCTTTCAAACAGGAAACCCCTCACAAATCCCAAGCTGCCTTAAGTAACATTGGAAACAAAGTCATCTCCACCCTGGCTCTTAGCAGAGTTTCAGCCACGTTTTCCTGTTTAAATTCCTCTTCGGGGGCTTGCCAAGCTTTATGCCCTGTGCTCTCCAGTATGTCATTAAACCAAATGTAAAAGCGTTTTATGCTCAAGACTTATTATAATAATAATGATGATACTAACAACAATGCCATTATCATTATTATGGCACTTGTTAAGCACTTACCTTGTGCTTAAGTAAGCACTAGTCTAAGTGTTGGGGTAGATACAAGTTAATCAGGTTGGACACAGTCCCTGCTCCACATGGGACTCACAGTCTAAGGAGGAAGAAGAACAGGTATTTAATCCTCTGTTTTACAGATGAGGAAACTGAGGCACAGAGAAGTAAAGTGACTTGCCAAGGTCCCACAGCAGACTAGTGGAGAAGCCAGGATTAGAATCCAGGTCCTCTAACTCCCAGGCCTATGCTCTTTCCACTAGGCCATGCTGCTTCATGTGAGGGGACTAATGTGTGGGGACTAGTGAGGGGTCTAATGTGAGGGGACTAATATTAGGGGTCCCCTCACATTAAATCCATTTTCTCTCCCTTCCTCAGCGGGTTCAGAGGCTGCTCGACAAAGGGCCAGGTCCTTATCTCCAGCAAGGTGCGGGCCATAGGGCACACAATAATAATAATAATAATGGCATTTGTTAAGCTCTTACTATGTGCCAAGCACTGTTCTAAGCACTGGGGGGATATTCATTCATTTCATTCAATCGTATTTATTGAGCGCCTACTGTGTGCAGAGCACTGAAAACAAGGGATACGAGGTAATCAGTTTGTCCCACATGGTGCTTACAGTCAATCCCCATTTTACAGATGAGGTAACTGAGGCACAGAGAAGTTAGTGACTTGCCCAAAGTCACACAGCTGACAAGTGGTGGAGTCAGAATTAGAACACATGACCTCTGACTCCCAAGCCCGTGCTCCTTTCACTGAGTCAAGCTATCTGTGCTTACCCTAAGGGCAAGCCTCTGGCTCAGAGGCTTGCTTTTTTCTACCTCCTTACCTTCCTTATCTCAGGGGTAGCCTCAGAACTTGGGGAAGGGTCAATATCCCGGCACTTCAGCAAATTCAGCAATGTCTTTCAACCTCTTAGCTAGTTTTAGCTAAGCAAGGCCCATCGTTTCCTCTTCGAGCTGTCAAAGGAGCAAACATCTCAGCAAAAACCAAGTTCATCAGAGGCCACAGACAGTTACTGCAGTACTTGTAGCTTGAAGGCTGGGAAAGCACAGGACCTGAGTGAGAGGAAATACCAGAGTTGCTCCCATTTTTAAAGCAAAAGGATTTCTCAAGAGCTCCTTTAAAGACTACCATTACCAGCTGGCAGGCAGAAGAAGCTGGGCACTTATATTTAGCCAGAGCCCTGAGAAGCTCAAGAGAAACTGCTAGAATAAGCACAAAAGGATTAACATTAGCTGGGTGAGCTAACAGTTTCTTTCTCTGCATTAGTGTCACTTGGAGTGAGACCACACAGGCTTCTAACTAACCATGTCACACAATCACCAGAAGTAAAGGGAATCTTGGCCTTATCACAAAGTGAAGACTTGTTTGGAGACATGGGAACCCCACAGTATCTCTCTGTGGGAGAAAGGCTGGAGGATTAAGAATGAAACACCACTGAAAGTCTGCTTTCTTTTTTAATGAAATTCTACTTCATGGCATACAGGAATTTAACAACTCTATTTTGTTTTGCAAAAATTTTCATAAAAGCAAATTCCATAGTTTTAAAAATAGACTTTTGTAAAGTTTATAAATTCATAAATAGAAGAAAGGTAAAATATCAAAAAAATTACTACTACACTACGAGTACTCTCTCCAAGTCTCACATTCCGAACAGCCTTGTTCCTGACTGACTGGGAACAGTCAAACAGAAAAATGGTACAGGGTGTTTTGAAACTGGAAAAAAATCTGCATTTCTGACTGACTTGCTTCATTAAGAGATGCAGTTCAGAAATTGCTGAATTCCTGATCCTGAAAATCTATGAAGTCATTTTTGGACTAAAATAATTGAATTCAATATGAATTAAGCGCTTCCTTCCCTTCTAGCTGAATTTGTGATCCAGAAGCGAGTATGAGATGTACCCTACACACCCGTGATTTTTTTTTTATCGTCTAGGGATCAACTGAAAATGGGAAATTTATTATCAGCCCTAGACTCAAGTACAAAGGAGGGGAGAGGCTCCAGTTGGGCAGCCTTTCCAAAAAAAACAACAACAATAAAGTCTTCAAGATTTAGAGGAATGTCTTTTCCCTCTTCTCCTAAATAGTATTAGATGCATACTTCTGTTTCCAGTTTTTTTAAATACCACATTATAACATGAGCTCATTGGTCGGTCAACAGACTGTTACTCTTCTGGTTCCAGAGTGATTACTTAGTTCAGAAATCTGCATCAGCAAGACTGTAACACTCAATGTTTTTCTTATTTGATAAAGGCACAGCCATCCCATGTGGTAAATGAAGATGTCTAAATCGCCATGGGTCCATCTATTGAACTTTATAACTCTGTGATATTGTACTCTCCCAAGCACTTAGTACAGTGCTCTGCACACAGTAAGCATTCAATAAATAGCATTGATTGATTGATTACTGAAGGCATTTTTGTTCAAGCTGAAGCCCAAACCTGGCTAGCTTGAAGTGAGAAATCCCATTAAAGTGTATGATGTAGCACTGTTTTCTCTACACCACCTGCCACACAAATAGCACTTTGGGAAGTGCAGTAGCTGCTAGAGGCTCAGTTCAGAAAAAAAATCTTTTTCTATTTTGGACCCTTCACAAGACAAATCATTTAATCCATATGAAATATTTTACAGTGGTTTTAAATGATTGAAAGAGGTACTATTTAAATTTAAATCATCTGCCCTCCACCTCCACAACAGCGAGAAAATTTTTCTTCCCCTTAAGTGTAACGAACTGAGTTAGAAACATTTAGAAGGTTTGTGAGCTGTAACAGTTTTCCGCTCAAAGCGGCCTCTTTGGCAGAGTCACTCCTTTCTTGACAAAGTCAATTTGGCTTGTCACTTCCCTCAGATAAGAGAGCACGAGCCTGCACAGCACAGAGAAACACGGTGGCATCTGCTATTGTTCTAAGGCAACTAAGATGCTAGTGCCCCTGAGCGTGGGGAAAAAAAGAATAAATCCTGTCTCTCAGTTGTCACCTGCCACCAGTAATGTCACTTAGTGAAAAGGCAGCATGTCACCTAGTGAAAAGCTGAAAGCACCAGCCTCCTGGACACCTTTACCCTCTAGCTTCATCAGTCTAGACTGTAAGCTCATTGTGGGCAGGGAATGTGTCTATTGTTATACTGTACTCTCCCAAGTGCATAGTACAGTGCTCTGCACACATAAGTGTTCAATAAATACAATTGAATGATTCAGTCCCAATTACCTTGGACCTCCTGGAGAGAATACTAGTAGGTAGCTTCAGCTCTTTAAGTGAGATTTGTTGCTGAATTGTACTTTCCAAGCACTTAGTACAGTGCTCTGCACACAGTAAACGCTCAATAAATAAGATTGAGTGAATAGTCATCCTGATCAACCCCTCCACCCTTACTACTGATGCAGTAGCAGTCAGTGGATGAACTAAGCATTGAAAAGTCCAGGTACCAAAGACATTTGTTAAGTTTCTTTGTCCCTGTTGAGGAAAGCAACCTAGGGAGGGCAGGCCTGCTGTGAATATTAGTTTTAAGTGCTCAGGATCACTGGGCTACACTATGGATTCACTGGGTGTTAACCTTCCCTTGGGTAGAAAGGGGGAAGGGGTGCAACTGAGATTGTATTTGGCAATGAGGAACCGACCCACTGTAGGCAGTCCTCAACAAGAGAAACTCTGCGTTACAAGGACCAGCACTTATATTTCTAAATATACAAACTGTTTCAGTTTTATAACCCAGTTTTGATCTTACACCCTTAGCCCCCTTTGAGGCACTAGCTCTGAGAGCATAGGCAAATGGGGAAATCATTTTCCAAGCTGCGGTGGAAGGAGCAAAGGGAAGGAAAGTTCAAAGAACGCAGGGAGTGGGTTTACCTGATGGCCAGACTGACTAATAAAAACAAGAACAATGATGATAAAATAATAATGACAATAATTGTGGTATTTGGTATGCACTGAATATGGGACAAGCACTACACTGAGTTGGGGCAGGTACAAGATAAGCAGGTGGGACATGTCCCTGTCCCACATGCTACTCACAGTCTAAGTAGGAGGGAGAGCAGGTACTGAATCCCCATTTTACAGATGAGGAAACTAAGGCCCAGAGAAGTCAAGGGACTTGCCCAAGGTCACACAGAAGCCAAGTGAGTTCTGATATTAGTGAAGGTTGACCAGTCCATTTTACTTCCAATGAAGTAAAAATCAGCTACCTGAACATGGGACCTCTCTGACTTTGAGCCACAATTTTAGATCATTTTGGTTGCAACAGGGTATCCAACCCTGATCCAGGAACCAAACTTTCATTTATGATATTGCTCCTACAAGAAAATCGGTTCAGATTTATTATTATTATTATTATTATTATGGTACTTTTTAAGCACTTATGTGCTACGCACTGTACTAGTCTTAATCCCCATTTTACAGATGAGGTAACTGAGGCCCAGAGAAGTGAAGTGACTTGCCCAAAGTCACACAGCAGACAAGTGGTGGAGCCGGGATTAGAACCCAGGTCCTTCTGACTCCCAGGCCCATGCTCTATCAACTAGGCCACACTGCTTGTGGGAGAGGAATGTGGGGAGGAGAGGTACTGCTGGGCACACATGTGATCTCTGCCCCAGAGGCTTCTGGGAGGGAGAGGAAAATACAGGCAGCTCCGTGTCAAGCAGGAAGTGGGGTCGGGGGGACGGGGGACGCGGGGCGGGGGGGGGGGGGAAGATGATTGGTTGATTCTGGAAGAGGGATGTGGCCACGGAGAGGAAAGGGGATGAGAGAATAGGCAGACTCTGAGAGAGTAGCCCATCCTTCCTCCCCTACATCTTTCCCTTTCTCCTCTCCTCTGTCCTTCAGCAGCAGCTGAAGGGGCTCAAGGGAAATGGCCGGCCAGGGGAATGACTGGGTGGAGGGCAGAGGGGAAGACAGCAGAGGAAATTCCTGTGGGCTGAACACACTGATGCCCAGCCTGGGTATCTCCTAAGCTAACTCCAGGGACTGGCTGTCCACTAAGCAGCATCACAGCACTACCTTTAAGCCTCTTGTGGGTGGGGAATGTGCCTACCAACTCTACTGCATTACACTTAGAGAAGCAGCTTGGCCTAGTGGATATAGAGTACTTCAGACAGTTTTCAGGAACCCATTGTCTCAAGGACTGCCTTTACTGCCTTTACCCTTAAGACACTTCTCTGTGCTTTCAAATGGACAGGAAAGTTCCTTAAGGTGTAACAACTATTTGGCAGAATCTTAAAAAAAAATTGGTTAGTGTTGGGGTGTGTGTGTGTATGTGTGCATGTGTGCGCATGCGCATGCACGAGTGTTGTGGTGTGAGGAAGGTTTTGAGGAGGTGTAGCCTTAATTCCCTATGCCCCGGGATGGAGCACGTGGGCTATCCGGGCCATCTGCTGTTTGGCAATTAATTACACTTGCTCAAAGACCTCAGTACAGGCACCCTGGTAGAAATGTTGGGAACCTCTAGAGGGTCACTTGAGGGGGGGAAGGGTCAACAGACTAGAAGGCCCATCAGCTGTCTCCCAGTCTCAAAACGTTGCTGGCTCACTTTAGAGTGACTATAAAGTTGTAGGTGGCCATGATGATGTGTGCATTTTTCGATGCTGCAGTCCCTGTAGCAATTCCCAGGCATTGATCCCTGGCACCTACAGAAACTCTAGATCACAGCTCTGCATACTCCCCTCACCTTCTCCCTCCCCTCCAGTTTGGACTGTCTGGCATAGAGTTCATTCTTATGTGCAATTAGTCTAATTCATGCCAAATACCTCCCCAAGACATTATAAGGTTATAGGTTGCCCCTCCCTAGCTGGATCACTTGCTTAAATGTCACTTGACAAGAGCTGCATTTTTAAACATGGGTTCATTCTGGAGAATGATGTTTATAGGAGAAGAGTGGGATCACTGGACCAAAATCACCTAAAGGAAAGGAGATGAACATTTCTATTATGCTAACCGAGATGATAAACCCAATGAAAAAGTGATTATCCCCACTGCCATCACTTACACCCTGATCTGAAAAGTTTTGAAAGGACAATTTTCCACTGTTTCTGAAACATGGGCAATTTAACAGGAGATGCCAATACCGTTTGTGTAACATGACTACACAAAGACCCATAGTGCAGATAGTACAAGGAGTAACAGTACAAACGAAAAGCCAAAGTTGGACAATTAGAATTACCCCTACCTTCTTTGTTCAACCCTGAAAAATAAATACTGCGTGAAATACTGGTTTCTTTTAGGACTCTGTTTCGACACCAGGACAGCTTAATAAGGACAAGCAGGAAGCACTGAAATGGCTTTCGAGCCACTTTTCAGATACAGGATTAGAAGAGAAGTATTTCACCTACTGTTTGGTTAACAGTTATGTAAAGTTTAATTCAAACCTCAAACCACTCTCAGGGAGGACTGATCCTTGTTTCCCTTTGATTAACAGATACAAATTTCTCTGGAATAAATTCAAGGGGAAGACCCCTGTAACTGGTACCTCAGTTGCTAGCAACTCAAAACTCCTTTATAAATAACTGTTGAATCATTTGATCTTTCAAGTGCCCAATATGAATTTTATCAGAACATTAACCCTGAACAGATGTTTTCCTAACAGGAGTTGGAAACATCTCACAGAAATCAGAGGCTCCTACAGTCTGTGCCCACTTGAGAACTCTAGTTGGGGCTCTAAGGCCTGACTGATTCACAAGACGAAAAACAAGAGGGCTGATTTTAAGAAAGAAATTTCGGCTGTGGGCTGATGAGTTTCCAGCCCTGTCTGTTGTTTTTTTCCCCCCTAGGCTACTGCTGCTCAAGGCCAGCACATGAATCATTGCCATGATACTGGAATAGTGGAAGGGCTGAGGGAAATGTGTTTTTGGAGCCTAAATTAGATTTCAACATCTCTTTATTCATCTGAATCAGTATCAAGTTACCAACATGCAGAATACCACACCTGCAGTTACCACAGCAACCAGTTTGGAAAGCCTGAAACTCAGTCCTCCCCCAATACTGATGTCAGTCCCTTTATGGCTTAAGGGTTTCTGTTTAGTTTTTCAAACGCTTGTCCTTGAATCTTAACATCCCACGGTGTGTGAAACCAAAATATTCCTCTCTTCCTTCCTTAATACCTGCTAATTGTTTAAAAACTGCAACTAAATACTTGCCTCATTTGCATCCATCAAAATTGGGTGCTCCCCATCAATGATGAAATAAAGATGACAATGAGAAATATGGAGAAGCTGCCAGCGTTCACAAGAGAGCTGAAATCCTTACACTTGTTAATCCAAAACCAGTTCAAATAGCCTGGAGAGAATGAAATTTAGGTTTAAATGCTTGGAAAATACAGCTCGTGATTTACGGTCAAAGATTTGCCATAACTCTTAAACGAGAGGTTAAGTGAGAGGTTAGAAAAGAGGTTAGAAAAGCTTCTTTGAGGATGAAGGCCAGTGTCTATGCTGGGGTTGGTTGGGGAGGGAGGAGATAAGTATTTAGCTAGGGCTTACCCACTAGGGTGGATGTAGCCCCTTGAGAGATAGGAAACGGCTGGGAGACTGTGGGAGGAAAACTTGGGGATTTGGGACTGGAGATGTTACGGAGTAAAGGAGAGCTGGACCTGGATCTAGGAGTGGTTTGCATGGTGAGTGATAAAGAGGATTTGGGAATAACCACAAAGATAGACCAGGAGGGAATGGAGAACAGGCTTAAGATCAAAAATGAAAACAGGGTAGAAGACACAGTCAGATATCACTGGAGTTATGTGTGTGGAAAAAAAAAAGAGGGGAACCCCTGGTCTACAGTTTCTGAAAGAGCTGAAAAATTCTGCATGAGGATATAAGAAAGCTGATGTAGACTATTTGAATATAGTGACATTGAAATCTGCTTTCACTATCAGACCGATTTAACCAAGGCAAGTTATTTTGTGGCAGTGCCAAAGCTTGGCTTAGCCATGTGTGTCACACTGTCCCAGGAAAGTGAACAGAAGGCCTCTTTTTCTCACACAAGTTTGAAAACCTGCTCATTTGTTCCCAAAAGAGAAAAGGCAGGTGGAAGAGCAGGACAAGAATTATTATTTTTAATCCTTCATTTGGCAATGGAATGATCTAACTACTCAGTATTTTTTCTCTTTTTTGAATTTGGGGGAAAAAAATGGGGCAGAAGGCAGAGAACTATCCATTCCTGAGATTTCGTGGTGCTCCAGAATTTCAAGCGAACAAGGGCTAATGGCAAAATGAAATTAGATTCAACTGTTTTCCTGGAGCTGCCTGTTTCTCAGACACTAAGCTTGCAGATCAGAAATCTTAACATCCAGTGACCAGGGATTGAAACAGCTCCAAGTCAAGCCCGGCAGTCCAGCTCAGACGGTTAAAACTATCTGCAAAGCTGTTGGCATCTTGTATTTTCAAACCCACACAAATGTGCTCAAGGTGAATGTAAAACATTGTGGTCAGTTGCCCTGGCTAGAAACTTCCATAGCTAGAGCGTGATCATTTATAGGACTGGCTTTCTGATGAAAGGCCTGATTGTTCTGTCTGCCAGAGGAGGGGCACAGTCCTGTTAACTGGGCTGAGCTTGGTAAAACTCTTTTTGGATATTCAAGACAGGAAATTCAGAACTTATTTCCTTTTCAACAAAGCCCACAGCCCACTGGGCCTATGTTGGAAGACAGGTGAGCTATCCCACTAGAGACCTGTTTGATTGAGATGAAATGTAGACCTAAATGAACAGAAAACTCAAACAATCACAGATGATCCTGAAGGTTTGGAGTCTGGTTTCCCAGGAATTCAAGACTACTTTGGAAAACTGTGGCTGTGGGCTTAAATCTGCCCATGGTGCCTCACACAGGTGCCTTCTAGCTTGACCAGACTGAGGGGTCCTGGCCCCCTGGCAGCAGGAAAAGAAAAAGAAAAAAAAACAAGGTCTTGCATTTTCATTTGGAAATACAAACTTGTGCAGGCAAGCTCCAAGGCCCTTTGCTGGGAAAACAACCAAATGGCCTTCTAAGGTTCACGAGCTTTTCTCAGAGGCTTTAAAGAACTAGGTACTTCACCTTTAGAAATCTACACTCAAGCCCAAGGAAAGGGACTTTTTTTTACTACTATAATGTCATGTCCTTCAAACACTGAAGTCCTTGGTAACGATTATTGCTTTTTAGCATTCACTGCTTCTCTTGGGATTGCCAGAACATAATGGAGACATTTTTTACCCCACTATAGAAATTATGAAGAAAGACACCAAGTCAAACATTTCTGATGTGCAGGTTAAAAACAAGATAAGATTCCATCAATTTCTCCAACTTTTTCTCTCCCTCTCCCACCACCTCCATTCCTTTTACTTCCTTAGACTTTTCATCAAGGCTGGTCCAAGCTATGGGTGAACCGGGAGGCAGTTCCAGAGCTCCATTTCTTTAGGGGTGCTTCACTTAAACTGTGGGTGGTGGGCAAGACCAGACCTGAAAAGGTCTCCACACTCCGGCTGTGGGCTTAAACCCACCCACAGTGCCTCACGCAGGGGTCTTCCAGCCTGATCAGACCCAGAGGCCCTGGCCCCATCCAGTCCTACAGTTGAGATGGGCATGTTGGCTCTGCCACAGCGCTGTCACCCTCCAGACCTGGGTGCCCCGTGGCTGAGGCCCGCAGGGCCGGGGCTTCGGGCGCAGGAGGGAGGTGGGTGGGCGGGAGGCAGTGAGGTGACAAGATGGATACGGTCTGCTGGGCCCCTTCAGTCAGTTCCCCCTGCCAGGCTGTGGCAGTTCCCCAGGGCGACCCCAATGGGCCCAGGTTCTTGGTCCGACCCTGACCGCCCAGCGGTCCCCACTGCCCATCCAATCCTTCAACAGTGTTGACTGGGCACTGGATTGACCAACCGGCATGACACTCTGCACATGGCAGGCACTCAGTACAGCTCTGTGTTGTGTTGATGATTGGATGGGGATGCTTTTTAAAAATTTGCTAAGGATGCCAATGTGCCTTGGGCCTCTTCAGAGACAGAATTTGTGAACTCAACATTTGACCACTGTTGCTTTCTCAGTGAAAAGAAACACACAGGGCAGAGTAGGATGAAGATCTATACTTTGCACACTAGATTTGAATTTCAAAATGAAATTTAATGATCGAGCCACTCCTTTTGGATCAAGGGTAAAAGAAATATTTTGTTGCTGAAAAGCTCAAGGGACCAAAACAAGGCAGCGAGTTGATATCTTGGAAGTCGCTTGGGAACTAGAATGTGAAACAGAAGGGAGTTAAGCAGAAGAGTGCCGTGTCTCCCCAAGCAGAACTGAACCATGTTTTAATTCACAGAGGAGTCTCCCGCTTAGTGCTGAGTTCTGTAAGCGACTTAAAACCCCCGACCATGACATTCAGACTTAAAATGGGTGTGCCTGCACAGAACCCAGGGGACAGCACATGCTTCCACATCACACTAATTTACAGCTCACAAATGCTAAAAAACAGACTTTTCTATCTGGCACTAATTCCAGTCTCATCAAGTAACAATTCACGGAGCATGTATGATTGCATAGCCCTGTGATTGGTGCTGCAATTGCTAGGGTCCTTAGGAAGCAGCCATTCCCTTGAAAACAAAGTGCCCTGAAATGCTAAGCTGACAATATGTCTGGGTTTAGCTGGGCCAGCCTCAGATAAGAAGGGGTAGGCTGCCCCAGGACCCAGCCAGAAGTTGAAAATGTTTATCCACGTCCCGGAATGGGGGCCACCCCAAGATGAACCATGTAAGTATGGTCATTCCGATGGACTGCCATCCAGACCACTCTTCCCTCCCTGGTGGCTAGCTGAGCTAAACAAGCTGGTTCTTACCCATCCCATAACTTGAATGACCACAAGAATATCAATAACAGAAATGACATAGAAGGTGGCTCACTTGAATTCATACTGGTGATCCTTAGCGATGCAGTTACATCATCTCATTTCCATGGTGGTGTCCCTTCCACCACAGAGGTAGGATACAACGCCCTACTAGATGTTCAGATCAGCCTCTTCCTATGTCCAAACTAACCTCTCAGGATCTCTGGTTGCTCCTAGACAATGACAAATTGGAACAGGGCTGCCAAAAGGTTGCTAGGACTGCTCTCTCCTCAGCCATCACACTCAAGATTCAACTTTTTAGCCACATCTTCTGTTCACTTATTGCTCCAAAACACGATGAAACCAACTAACCTAGGCTGAGCTTTGTTCCCTGCCCATTCCTTTGCAAAGATTCCCTATGTATAGAACCAAGGGAATGGGGTTCTGTCCTTTTTAACCTGCGCCCCCCCCCCCCCGACACACGTGTCCTTTTAAATTGGAAAATCACCACCATAATTGCAATTTGGTGTCTGATTGCTACAAAATTGCTGGTCCCACAGGGGAAAGATACTGCAATTGCACTACTTAGGATTAGGTAGAAGAGAACTACAGTATTAGCATTGTCTAAAAAACCAGTCGGGTGAGCACCTCCCTCCCTGCCCTTCACCCGCAATCAGCATCCACAACCCCAGCTTTCCACCACGTCCTTGCTGTCGAGTTTGATGCCGACTGGATTTTTCTCAATGAACACGGGGCCCCCGTGCCTCATCATGAGCTCTGTCGCCACTTTCACAAAAGCCTCCTCCACATTGCTGGAGTCTTTTGCAGATGTCTCGATGGCACAGATGATTTCATAGTGTTCGGCCAGGCTCTGAGCTTCTTCCAGCGGAACCTCTCGGAGTTCACTTAGATCGGATTTGTTCCCTGTTGGGAGAAATCAGAATTCCATAAAGACAGAGCTTCTGTTTACACACTGTTCACCCTCCGTTCCTCTGCCGCTCACCTCCTCACTGTGCCTCGTTCTTGCCTGTCCCGCCGTTGACCCCTGGCCCACGTCCTCCCCCTGGCCTGGAATGCCCTCCATCTGCACATCCGCCAAGCTAGCTCTCTTCCTCCTTTCAAAGCCCTACTGAGAGTTCACCTCCTCCAGGAGGCCTTCCCAGACTGAGCAGCCTCTTTTCTCTCCACCTCCCCATCCCCCCACCTTACCTCCTTCCCCTCCTCACAGCACCTGTACATATGTTTGTACAGATTTATTACTCTATTTATTTTACTTGTACATATTTACTATTCTATATATTTTGTTAATGATGTGCATCTAGCTTTACTTCTATTTATTCTGATGACTTGACACCTGTCCATATGCTTTGTTTTGTTGTCTGTCTCCCCCCTCTAGACTGTAAGCCCGTTTTTGGGTAGGGACCGTCTCTATATGTTGCCAACCTGTACTTCCCAAGCGCTTAGTACAGTGATCTGCACACAGTAAGTGCTCAATAAATATGATTGAATGAATGAATGAATGGTCCTAGGGTTAAGTTCCTTCTAAAGATAGCACATAGGGGAAGAGGAGAAAAAAACATATACAGTCATTTCTGCTAGAATGTGGCAATGTTCTTGAAGAATCTCATGTTATGGGGAAAGTCCCATTATAGTCCCTATTGATTCAGTGGGAATTAATAGGTTTGGTGAAAGATGGTTGAAAAATATCATCGCTGACATTTTCAAGTACAGATTTTTATATTACTATGTTCACCATTGTCATTTTCTTCTATTCAATCCTGTAAAATAACAAAAATACAAAGAAGCACTAAACACCACAGAGTACAGTAAGGCTGATTGGGAAGCATAGCAGCATCACGCCTTGATGGACACCACACCTATGCACGTAATTGTTTCTTTCCAAACTGAATCTACTGGTGACTCATGCTGTACCCAGAACAGACTTCGGTTGTAAAAAGAAATGTTCTCTGATATAGTCGATTGTCCGTGTGTGTGTGTGCATGTGTGTACACACAGGTGTGTTTAGAGAAAATAATCTGCCCTTTGTCTACAAGTCTATAAGTCACTTGAAACCCCCTGATGAGAGATAAGGTTGAGGAAAATTGTGTTGGCCAATTAGGACAAGAAACTACACAAACGTGCAGGAAAGCACCCGTTAACACTTGGGGAAGTCCTCTGTAGACCAGCCTACAGAGGCCCAGGGAACAACAAATTACTGGAACCCATACGAGATCAACTCTGAAGGATGCTGTGAAAAGGCTGAGTCCTTCACCTCAAGGATGCCCCAGAGGATGTTCCAGGAGGGTATGCATAGAGTGGAGGGTGTGAAAGGGTGTTTATGGTCATTAATGATTTAACAAGAAAGAATAAGCAATAGAGAAGCAGTATGGTCTAATGGATAGAGCACAGGCTGGGAGTCAGAAGGACCTAATCCCAGCTCGGCCACTTGTCTGCTGTGTGACCTCAGGGAAGTCACTTAACTTCTCTGGGCCTCAGTTACCTCAACTGTAAAATGGTGATTAAGCCTGTGAGTCCCATTTGGGACATGGACTGTGTCCAAACAGATTGGCTGGTATCTACCCTGGTGCTTAGTACAGTGCCTGGCACACAGTAAGCACTTAACAAGCACTTATGAGAAACAACCTGGCCTATTGGAAAGCATGGGTCTGGACATCAGAGGACCTGGGTTCTTATCCTGGCTATACCAAATATCTGCTATGTGACCTTGGGCAAGTCATTTAACTTGTCTATGCCTCAATTCCCCCATCTGTAAAATGAGGATTAAATAATAATAATAATAATAATAATAATAATAATAATAATAATGGTATTTGTTAAGCCCTCACTATGTGCCAAGCACTGTTCTAAGTACTGGGGTAGATACAAGGTAATCAGGTTGTACCATGTGGGGCTCATAATTTCAAATAGCATTTTACAGATGAGGTAATTGAGGCCCAGAGAAGTGAAGTGACTTGCCCAGGTCACACAGCAGATAATTACTGAAGCCGGGATTAGAACTCACAACCTTCTGACTCTTAGGCACAAGCTCTATACACTATGCCATGCTGCTTCTCCCTCCTGCTTAAACCGTGAGCCCCATGTGGGATGGGGACTGTGTCTAGCCTGATTAACTTGTATCTACTCCAGTGTGCGTAAGTGTTTAACAAGTACCTACACCAGTGCTCGTAAGTGTTTAACAAGTACCATAATTATGATTACTATTATTAAGGTGCAAAGGCCAGCAGGAGAAAGGCTCAGGACCATCTACAATGGGGCTAACACCAGATGTTTGTATGACAAAAGACACACTGGATAAATGGGGACATTTTCTTTCCTTCCCTTTCTCCTTTTGTCTCCTTCTTTCTTTTTCTCTCATGTGCTTCGTCTCTTTCTGGGATTGGCTGCTATTCTGACAGAGGGGTGGCCCAATGGAGTGATTGGGATTCTTGGTTGGGCGTTCTTTATTCAAAGGGGTACTCTTTTGGTGGAGCCTGCATCTCCATAAAGCAAGAGGCCCACTGGATGGCAAACAGACTTTAACAAATGCCCCCTGTGACAAATGCCTGTCAAATCCCGCCTCTGCCACTTGTCAGCTGTGTGGCTTTGGGCAAGTCACTTAACTTCTCTGTGCCTTAGTTACCTCATCTGTAAAATGGGGATTAAGACTGTGAGCCCCAAGTGAAACAACCTGATTACCTTGTATTTTACCCCAGCACTTAGAACAGCGCTTAGCACATAGTAAGTGCTTAACAAAAACCATTACTATTAATAATAATCATAATCATAAATTTTGAAGGTTGGGGATGACTACTGGTGAGGGAGTCCTTCAGTGCATTTTCATTGTGCATTATGGCTAGACCTTGGGTGAGGAATTAGGGAAGGTTCTTCCCATGTTGCCTGTCTGTCTATCTGGAAAGAACAGTGTGGTGTTGGAAAAAATGGTGATGTTCAGGCACACGTCAAGGTCTAAATACTACAATGAGATTTCTCCTTAATGAGGTTCTGCAAGAACACCACCCCTACGTTAAAGGAGAACTGACTATTACTTGCATCGGCTTATAGCCAAATTGTGTAATGAAAGTCGCATGGTATCTATTGAGCTCGTACTGCCTGCAAAGCAGTGTACTCAGCACTTGGGAGAGTACAATTCAATAGAGTTGGTAGACCCAATCCCTGACCACAAGGAGCTCAGAGTCTAGAGGGGAAGACAGACATTCAAAAAAAATTACAGTTAGGGGAAATGGGAGAGTATAAGGATATGTACATAAGTGCTGTGGGTCTGGGAGTGGGGTGGATGTCAAGTGATTAAGGGATATAGATCCAAGTGTATAGATGATGCAGAGATGACACATAAGAGAGGGTGAATAGCGCAAATTAGGGGAAGTAGTGTGGCCTCATGGATAAAACATGGGCCTGGGAGCCAGAGGACCTGAGTTCTAATCACAACTCCAACACTTGCCTGCTGTGTGACCATGGGTAAGTCATTTAACTTTTCTGAGCCTCTGTTCCCTCAACTGCAAAATGGGAATTCAATACCTGTTCTCCCTCCTATGTATATTGTGAGCCTCATGTGGGACAGGGACTGTATCCAGCCTGATTATTGTGTATCTATCCCAGAGCTCAGAACAGTGCTTGACAAATAGTAGGCACTTAACAAATATTATTTAAAAAATAGTCAGGGAAGGTCTTTTGGAGGCAATGTGATTTAAGTAGGTCTTAAGTGGAGAGAGTGGTGGTCTGTCAGAAATGAAAGATGAGGGAGTTCCAAGCCAGAGGGAGGACACAGACGTGGGGGGGTCGATGGAGAGATAGATGAGAATGAGGTACAGTGAGTAGGTTGGCGTTGGAGGAGCGAAGGGTGCGGATTGGTTTGTAGTAAGAAATCAATGAGGCAAGGTAGGAGGAGGAGAGCTTTAAAGCCAATGGTAAGGAGTTACTGTTGGATGGGCAGGTGGATGGGCAGCCTTTGGAAGTTTTTATGAAGTGGGGAGATGTCAACTGTTGGTATTTTGGAAAAATGATCTGGGCAGCAGAACAAAGTATGGACTGGAGTGGGGAGAGACAGGTGGCAGTGAGGTCAATGAGGAGGCTGGAGCACTAATCAGGGTGGGCTATAAGTGATTGGATCAGTGTGGTAGCAGACTGAATGGAGAGGAAGGGGTGGATTCGAAAAATGCGGTGATGGTAGAACCAACAGGATTTCGTGACGGACAGAATTTGAGGGTTGAATGAGAGAGATGAGTCAAAGATAATGGCAAGGTTATGAGCTTGTGAGACAGAGGCTAGTGGTGTTCTCTACCATGGTGGGAAGATGAGGAGTTCTGTTTTAGACACATTGAGTTTGAGGTGGCAGTGGAACGTTCAAGTAGAGATGTCCTGAAGGTAGAAGGGAATGTGAGACTTCAGAAAGGAGAGAGGATGGGGCTAGAGAGGTAGATTTGGGAGTCATCCACATAAAGATGGTAGCTGAAGTGAACGACTGGGAGTGAACGAATTCTACAAGGGAGTGGGTGTTGATGGAAAATGAAGGAGAACCAGAACTGAGTCTTGAGGGACTCCTACAATTAAGGGGTGAGAAACCAAGGTGGAGCCTAGGAAAGAGACTGAGAAGGAGCAGACAGAGAGCTAAAAGAACCAGGAGAAGAAGTGTGGCCTAGTGGATAGCGAAGGGGCCTGGGAGTCAGAAGGACCCAGCTCTGCCACTTATCTGCTGCATACGCTCGGGCAAGTCACTTAACTTCTCTGTGCCTCAGTTACCTCATATGTAAAATGTGGACTAAGACTGTGAGCCCCTAGTGGGACATGGACTTTGTCCAGCCTGATTAATGTGCATGTACCCCAGCACTTAGTACAGTGCCTGGCACATGGTAAGTGCTTAATAAATACCATTATTATTTTTTTTTAAATAAAAGGAGTGCCAGTGAAGCCAAGGTTAGATAATGTTCCCAGGAGCCAGTGGTTCACAGTGTCAAAGGCAGCTGAGAGATCAAGGAGGATTACAATGGAATAGAAACCGGAGGAGGTCAACTGGTGACATTAGGGAAGGTAGTTTCTGTGGAGTAGAGGGGGTGGAAGCCAAATTGCAGGGGCTAAGGAGAGAATGTGGAGGAGAGGAAGTGGACACAGCGGGTGTAAAAAATGTGTTTCAGGAGTTGGAAAGGAATGGTAGCAGGGAGATGGGGTGATAATTGAAGGGTGTTTTGGGGTCAAAGGAGAGTTTTTCTAGGCTAGGGGATACATGGGTATGTTTGAAAGCAGTGGGGAAGGAGCCAATGGAGAATGAGCAGTTGAAGATGGCACTCAGGGTGGGAAGAAGAGAGAGGGCAAATGTTTTAATAAGGTGCAAAGGAATGGGGTCAGAGATGCAGGTGGAGGGGGTCATGTCTATACTTAGTATTAGAGGAAAGAGCATTCATTCAATCGTATTTATTGAGCACTTACTGTGTGCAGAGCACTGTACTAAGTGCTTAAGTACACTGAGTGGAAACAATTATGGGACATACCTCAGACACTTATGAGAATGTAGGCTCCCCAAGGCAGTGACTATACCTTGTTTTTCCTCGATAACTACCCACTCTACCCTCACCCTGTCTGTAGTGCTGTGCTCCCACACAGTAGGAGACCAACAGATCCTTAACTGATAGAATCCCCAGGAAAGGGGAAGAGGGGAGGATAGCAAGCTTTCTCTGCTTTATTTAATTTTAAAAATTAAATTTCAGTATATTCAGGATCTCACGAAATATTTAAATGGGTGGACAAATGAGGTTATTTCCTTGCAGTGTCCACATCCCAGGGTCCCAGTCAGGCATGTGGATTATGCCATATCCTGTTTGAGGGTTGACTACTGTGGTCACTGTTCACACTGATTTTCCATCAGGCAAGAAAAGACACCTCTGAGTCATCAGTTCCCATCTTCACATTCTGAGTGCCTTTCAGTTCTGTATGAGTTAGAACTGGTGGAAAAATAACCACACTGAGCTTGATTTAAGTGAGCAATGAAGTTATTAAATCTTCAATCTGAAGACAGTCAGGGCTGCCCACTTTCCTTGTTAGGAAATCTCTTATTGAAACTGACTTGGGTTGAAATCAATCAATCAATTGTATTTATTGAGCGCTTACTGTGTGCAGAGCACTGTACTAAGCGCTTGGGAAGTACAAGTTGGCAACATATAGAGACAGTCCCTACCCAACAGTGGGCTCACAGTCTAGAAGGGAGAGACAGAGAACAAAACCAAACATACTAACAAAATAAAATAAATAGAATAGATAGGTACAAGTAAAATAAATAGAGTAATAAATATGTACAAACATATATACATATATACAGGTGCTGTGGGGAAGGGAAGGAGGTAAGATGCAGGGAATGGAGAGACAGACGAGGGGGAGAGGAAGGAAGGGGCTCAGTCTGGGAAGGCCTCCTGGAGGAGATGAGCTCTCAGTAGGGCCTTGAAGGGAGGAAGAGAGCTAGCTTGGCGGATGGGCAAAGGGAGGGCATTCCAGGCCCGGGGGGAGGACGTGGGCCAGGGGTCGATGGCAGGACAGGAAGGCTGAGTAGGTGCGAATGAGACTGTCGTTAATGTAACTTGGTGATAATAAGGGCCTTTTCCCCGGGGTTGGGGGGGCGGGGGGGGAGAGTCAGTCAGGACCGGACCGGGAAGTGGGGTTGGGGGGCACTATAAGGAAGGTCGCTTAAGTGGGGGGGGGGGGGGGGGATGGAAGCAGGATGAAAGCTAGTTGAAAGGGGAAGGAAAGGGAAGAGGAGGATAGGGAAAGGAGAAGCAGGAGAAGGAGGGAAGGGAAAGGGTGAAGGGAAGGAAAAGGGGGGAAGGGAAAGGTGAAACAGAGGGAGGGAAGAATAAAGGGAGGAAGGATGCTCAGGGGACCCAGGAAAAGTCTTTTGACTTGCTCTGAAAATTCTGCCACCTATTATCTAAAAACAGAGTCAACTGTCTGCCTTTTCTTACTCCCAGGCACTGAGAAGAACAGACATTTCCTTCTTTACAATGACAAGAGTGGTCTCACAGAGAAATCCCTCCTCCAGATACAGGCAGAAAAGCAAGATACAGAGTTAACTGTGTAATCGTTAATGGATACAGGAACAGACAGGTAAGATAGATTTAAGAGAAAAGTCTTTCCAATCTATCCCACTTCAGGGGACTTTCTTTAGAGATTGCTATGTGGAATTATCAACAGCAAATATTTTTAGAGCTCCCACTGCAAGCAACACTATTCTAGGAACGGGGGAGGCCAGTGAAAAAAGACATAGAGATACACATGTTTATGCCTCCAACTCACCAATCAGCAACTGGACTATGTTGGAACCTGCATACTTCCTCACATCCTCGATCCATTGAGGAATGGACTGGAAAGACCGCTTCTTGGTGATGTCATACGCAAGGATGGCTCCATTGGCACTTCGGTAATAGCTCTGGGTAATGGTGCGGAAGCGTTCCTGGCCTGCTGTGTCCCAGATCTGCAGCTAAAGAAACATAAGGACCCCTGTGATGTTGGGAATGTAGACGGGGAATTGACAATTTACTAAAATGAGAAGCCCCCCCAATTCCTGGATAAAGGTCATTTGAGTGAGCTGGTGGAGTTTATGGAGTTGACACACTTTGGATTAACTAGTCAGAAGCCTAAAAGACAGGGAGCATTCCCCAAAGCCATTAGAAACTCCAGACTTGTGTTCAGGGAAGAGCAGAAACTTATCATTTTTGAAAGGGCTTAAGGCACTCAATCAGCTTTACCCACCTACGTTATCCACTATCTTCCTCCACAACACCCTAACTAGCACTTTTTGTTTCTCTTATGGTAATAGAATCACTGTGCCTCATTCTCATTTCTCTGGCTGCTGACTTCTTGCTCATGCCATTCCTTCTGCCTGGAACTTCCTTACCCTTCATAATACACCCCTTCACTGATCAGTACTCTCTCCATCTTTAAAGCCTGAAGGCAGGGAAGCATCTTCAGTGTAAGGTGGCTGAAGCGCTGGTTGCTTGTTCACTCTGAGAAGCAGTGTGGTCTAGTGGAAAGAGCATGGGCCCGGGAATCAGAAGACTTGGTTTTTCTAATCTCGGCTCTGCCACTTGCCTACTGTGTGATCTTGGGCAAGTCACTTACTTCTCTGTGCCTCCATTTTCTCAACTGTGAAACAGGGATTCAATACCCGTTCTCTCTCCTACTTAGACTGAGAGCCCATGTGGGACAGGCACCGTATCCAACCTAATTAACTTATATCTACCCCAGCACTTAGAACAGTGCTTGATACATAGTAGGTGCTTAACAAATACCATAATAATAATTACTATTATCACCTACTCTGTGCAGGGATCCCTGCCAAAGAGTGGAAATCATGATTGGAAAACTTGTAGTTGGAAAGGGAAAGCTGAGCGGCTCAACCTTCTTGCACCTGATCTAAAGGGAAAATTTAAGGTGCTTCCCCCAACATGAGGATTCTACTGGGCCTAGAAGATGCATGTCATGGATTACCTAAATCGGTTCACCTTAAGGAGACTGGTAAAAAAGCTGGAAGAAACCCACAAGATGGTTCCTGTGGTAAAGACCACAAGGCTTTTCACCACTAGCCCCTCTTTAAGCTATCTGCTTACTTCACCCGCTATTCCCCCACTTGCTGAATTTGTTCCTCCCAAGGCAACATTCTAGTTTTATCTTGATCTCGACTCTCTTGCCTCCATCCCTTCCCTCATGTTATTCCCCCGGCTTGGAACTCCCTCCTTCCCTCCCAGATGGACAGACTACAGACCTCCCCACATTCAAATCCCTCTTAAAATCCTACCTCTTAAATAATAATAATACTATTAAATAATTATGGTATTTGCGAAGTGCTTACTATGTGTCAGGCATTTTACTAAGTGCTAGGGTGGATACAAGCAAATTGGGTTGGACATAGACCATGTCCCATATGGGGCTCACAGTCTTAATCCCCATTTTACAAGTGAGTTAACTGAGGCTCAGAGAAGTTAAGTGATTTGCCCAAAACCACAACACAGTAGACAAGTGGCGGAGCCAGGATTAGAACCCATGACCTTCTGGCTCCCAGGCCCATGCTCTATCCACTGTGCCACGCCACTTGTCCTCTAACAAGCCTTTGCCGATTAATTTCCCAGCACCCTGAGCTATAGCATTCTTTCAACCATCTCTACTACTAGTATAAAGTTTATTTATACCCTCCTTAGCACTCATGTATAGATTTAGACTACTCTATTTGTACACATTCTTATGCCTGCCTCCCTCATTAGTGTATGCTCATTGTGGGGAACGAAAATGTCACTCTGCTCTAAACAAAATGCCACTCTTTCCTTGGAGTCTCTTTTTGTACAGCAGCTCTTGCTAGCCCAGGAAAAGGGAAATAAGCCCTGTATGCAACAGATATACTCAATGCATCCTCCTCTTCATCATGGTCATCAACAGTATTAACTGTGCACCTATTTTGTGCAAAACTGTACTACCTTTTAATTATCAATCAATGGTATTAACTGAATACTTACAGTGTGCAGATCACTGTACTAAGCACTTGGGAGAGTACAATATAACAGAGTTGGTTGGCACGTTCCCTGCCCACAATGACCTCACAGTCTCGAGGGGAGAACAGCATGGAAACCAAATAACATGCAGGTAGACTTCAGATTCAGTGACACATTTGGTTCCTGAAAATGATGTCTCAAGTCAAATGCTTTAAATCAGAACTCATTTTCTCATAGGAACATTGTGACAAATGGTGGATTAGTTTCTGAACCAAGGGTGGACACACTGTTTTTAAAAACTACCCAGAATTGTACACTCCAGTCAATTATGGATGAGCAACACAGAGACATTAATGTAATCATATTGAGTCACAGAGGTAACATGATAGGGTAGCCAAGTTTTACGTTACTGAAGCAAAATGGACAGGTTGACCCCTTCACAGGTGACTCCACCTAACAGGATTTCACCTCCCTGCTCCACACTCCCCTCACCCTCCTCCCCTTTCCTGTCATCATGGCTTTTAACATTAATTTCCCTGTGGCTCCAGTTTGTCACCCTACCCCCATCCTTACCACCCCAAAAGCTAGTGCCATAATGGAGGCTAGTGATTTATGGCTGAAACTGGGTGTAAACTGAGAAATGTAGTAAGTGCTGTTTGTCGTAACTTGAAACAAATTTAAGTAGAGGTCTGCCTGTACTTAAATCTGTACCATCCTGGGAATATGCACCCTCTCTAGAGTCTCCAGAAAATAAATAACAATGAATTAGTACTGGATATGGCCCTTGGGAGAAAAAGGAACTTTAGACCTCACACATTATTTATAACAAAAGTCATTATGATGTTCTCTGCCAGTGATTTCATTATTCTAGGCTATTTATTATTTATGTGATACTTATTGCCACCAAGCTCATGTTTTCCAAGCTGCTAAAGGCCCAGCAAAGATTTCTGGTGGCCCTTGCAGTCTTCCCTATTTCTACCCTGAGAAGGGATAAAAAGGATAAGCAAAAAATGGCAACCTTCAGGGAGATTAAAAACACTATCTTTGTTCAAAAACAGGTGGCACAGTCTATGTAATCATATCCAAGAATGCCTATGGCCCTGTAATTCGCCCACTTGAGTGGGACCCTCAGATCATACAGGGAGCTGGTGGCAGTGCCAAGATTAAAACTGGGCTATTCCAGGATACTATTTAGTCACCAAGCATTACTGCCTCTCCAGTTTACCTAGCACTTCACATACTTACGTACTTAGAATCCAGAAGGTCTTCCTGGGTGGTTTGAAATGACCACTTCCCATGGTTAGAAAACAAAGATAGAACCCACGAAAACAGGGCTGGGTGATGAAATGAAAGAAGAATCTGATAACACACAGCTCTCCTATAACATGTGTTGTTTTCTTGCAAAAACTTGCATTACAGAAAACTCGTTTGACGGCACTCACCCATTTGGATGCTACGTCCTTGCTCACAGACACACAAGCAGTTTCTTCGATAAAGCACTGACAGGTTGGCAATGCAGCCAGTCAAGCCCAGACAGGCTCGCGCTGTCGGAAGAACAATCCCTAATTCCCTAATCATATTCCAGCCAAAATGACATTTTGAAAACATGAGTTATGGCAGAATTGTATATGATGTGATTCCCATTATGGCAGATACCCTCAGCACTTGAAAGGCTTAAATGACTAGAGACTAGACCCTCTTCCCCTATCACAGCCTGAAGTCCTTTACTAGAGTCGTAAGTGGGGCTAGAACTTGTCAGGTCGTGCAACCACCCCAGAAAAATCCAGAAGGAGGTTGGGTGAAAAGTTGAATTATCTTGATTAAGGGTTGTCAACTGACTAGAAAACAGCAAGACTGAAACCAAACCCAATAGGCGAGACCGTGTTAAGGCAATCACAGCTGGGGGACAGTCTATTAACAGTGTGGCAGAGAAGCAGCATGGCCTCGTGGAAAGAGCACAGGCCTGGGAATCAGAGGACCTGGGTTATGCCAAATATCTGCTGTGTGATCTTGGACAAGTCACTTCACTTCTCTGTGCTTCAGTTACCTCATCTGTAAAACTGTGATTAAAGCTGGGAGCCCCATGTGGGACATGGCCTGATCATCTTGCACTTACCCCAGCACTTAGTACAGTGCCTGGCACGTAGTAAGTGCTTAACATGTGGGCAGGGAATGTGTCTGTTTATTGTCATATTGTACTCTCCCAAGCGCTTAGTACAGTGATCTGCACACTGTAAGCACTATAAAACAAAACAAAAAAATCTCCAACATAGGGATTTTTTTCTTTCTCTTCCCCTTCCCTTTCAGGTCTCTTTCTTTATCTTCTTCCTTTTCCTTCCCAGCCTACCGCATAGGCTTGCAAGTGGCACCCCAGGCATTACTTAACCCTGCAGGTGGCATTCCAGGG
Source organism: Tachyglossus aculeatus (assembly GCF_015852505.1). Lineage (NCBI taxonomy): Eukaryota > Metazoa > Chordata > Mammalia > Monotremata > Tachyglossidae > Tachyglossus > Tachyglossus aculeatus. The sequence goes on along the minus strand of NC_052101.1, from coordinate 84,076,574 downwards.
CTAAAGAGATTGCTGAGCCTAGATCTGGAGCTTCCAACCTTGATTCTGCACTGGGCTGTTGAAAAGGTCAGCCACAGGTTTATGGGCTGAGCTTGAGCTCATCACATAACAATTCAGTGAACCAACTCCAAAGACAAACACCACCAGCACACCAGCCAATCACAGAGGCTCTGGGACAGTACCTGACATCAAAAGGCCAGGTAAACACAAGAGACACATTACTGAGCAGCCAAGACATGAATCAGAATCAATCGATCAATCAATCAATCATATTTATTGAGCACTTACTGTTTGCAGAGCACTGGACTAAGCGCTTGGGAGAGTACAACACAGCATTATAGCAGACACATTCCCTGCCCACAAGCTTAGTCTAGACCTCCAGAACACAGCTTTATTGACAATGAAATGATTTTGTTCCAAATGATCAAGCCATCATGGCTTAAGACTTGTCCTCTTCCAGAGGACTTTGAGGTCTTGTGAAAGGTACAGCAAGGTTGCCAAACTAAAAGGGAGGTTTCGAAAAGAAACGGACATTTCACAAAAAAGGGCAAAAAACCCCCAATGGTATTTCTTGAGTGTTTATTGTGTGCAAACCACTACTGATGTTTAGGGGAGTACGATATAATAGACGCAATTCCTGTACTCATGAAGCTCATGGGCTATGAGTACTATTATCTAACAGGGCCATAAAGGAATAATTCTCCTAAAGATCCACTCTCCCTGTCAGGGATTATAGATCAGTCAGAACAGGACCACCATTTAGCATTTGGCCACCATGAATTTCAAGGGAGAGCTATTAACTGGTCATTTGCCTCACAAATACCAGCCTCCAGGGAAGTCTGTTCTTGTGGCTATTCTTGCCAGTGACCATTTCCTTAAAATAACACTAAAAACAAGCAATGAAGAAGAGAACTATCACTGGCTAAACCTCCTTTCCACCGCTGGTACCGTGGAAGAAAAAGTGTTCTTGGCTAGGGACTTTAGTCAGGATTAATGACTTATTTTGGAAGCCCAATTGTTCAGTGATTCCTATGCTGCTGGGGTCCGAAGTTCCCAGGCTCACCACTCCCATTTCCACCCCCTGACCCCATTTCAAAATTCATTCTTCTTAGGCACCTGGTAGGTCCCCAAATTGCATCCAATCTGTCAACCTGCCCTGGTCTGAACTGAATCTGATGAGTGGTGGGTTCACGCCTACAGGTGGAATGACACCGGTTTGACTTTAGAATGGGGCCCATTGGAGTCTGGCCTGACTTTATGGGAGAGTTGGGAAAGAGGCTTCCACACATAGTCAACTCACAAACACACAAAATGCCCAATCCTCATACATGCTCAACGATCTGATTCGTGGGTACTGCTGGGAAATGTAGTCCTACATCGTGGTCTACTGAACATGAGTGAAGATAACCTCTGCATAAACTCATCCTCTAGACTGTAAGCTCGTTGTGGGCAGGGAATGTGTCTGTTTTGTTATACTGTACTCTCCAACCCGCTTAGTATGGTTCTCTGCCCACAGTAAGCATTTAAGAAATACGATTGAATGAGTGAGTAATCAATCAAGGCAGTGTACTAAGCACTTGGAAGAGTTCAATAGAAGTTCCGCCCCACTAAGTCCCTTGAGGGGAGGATCAAATGCCAAGTAAACAACTTAACCAACTCTTCTCTCCACATATACCATTTAAACAGTTGAGCTCAAGTTACTGAAACAAACTGCTGACCACGTAATTTAAAATGTAGCCACTTTCACTTGCTTACTAAATCTTTTAAGTTTCTTTCTCACAAATCATTAGCTGGGGACTCTGTTATCTTCACAGGTTTACTCTTTTTCACGTTTAAGTCCTATGGAGAGTAGTCATTGTCCTGATTGTTGATCACAGGAGTAAAGGTGCCTGAAGGCACAAAATCCTCTTTAGATAGAAAGACAGAGAGAAAATTAATGGATTCCAAGGTTTCCATCGTAAAAAATCACCAAGATTTGAGCCTGGGAAAAAGTACAATAAGGTAATCCTTCACATTCAAATTTTTACACTCTTTTCAGCCATGCACCTTATTTTATTTAATAATAATAATAATAATAATAATGGCATTTGTTAAGCGCTATGTGCAAAGCACTGTTCTAAGCGCTGGGGGATACAAGGTGATCAGGTTGTGCCATGTGGGGCTCACAGTCTTAATCCCCATTTTACAGATGAGGGAACTGAGGCTCAGAGAAGTTAAGTGACTTGCCCAAGGTCACACAGCAGACATGTGGCGGAGCCAGGATTCAAACCCATGACCTCTGACTCCAAAGCCCGTGCTCCTTCCACTGAGCCACGCTGCTTCTCTACCCACCTCCTTCACAGTCAACTAAAAGGGATAACACATTTTAGCCTTAAAAATCCAAAGGAGTGGCTTGGGAAAGGCTTGGCATCAGCCAAACACTTGGCTTTTCTGGGGTAAGTGCTCAGTCAGGCTCATTCATTCAATCGCATTTATTGAGCACTTAACTGTGTGCAAAGCACTGTACTCGGCGGTTGGGAAACTGCAATAATTGCTCAGTGGGTACACCCCACAATTGAAAATTCAGGAGTTGCTTTAATCCCAGGACTGTCAGAGTGCCAGGCATTGAGGTCATTGTGCTTCTCTGTATCTCAGTTTTTCTAATCTGCAAAATGGGAATCAAATGATGGTCATACTTCCTAGGCCTGTGAGAAATAACAAAGATGTTTTTTAAATATAAAGAAACACTACAAAAATGCTAAAAAGCAAAAGATCACAAAAATTGGCTACGAGAATAAATTGTCCAGTAGTCAAACTTCTTCTTAGAAGTAATAAGCAGAGAAGCAGCATGGCTCAGTGGAAGGAGCATGGGCTTTGGAGTCAGAAGTCATGGGTTCAAATCCTGGCTCTGCCAATTGTCAGCTGTTTGACTTTGGGCAAGTCACTTCACTTCTCTGGGCCTCAATCAATCAATCGTATTTATTGAGCGCTTACTGTGTGCAGAGCACTGTACTAAGCGCTTGGGAAGTACAAGTTGGCAACATATAGAGACAGTCCCTACCCAACAGTGGGCTCACAGTTACCTCATCTGGAAAATGGGGATGAAGACTATGAGCCCCCTGTGGGACAACCTGATCACCTTGTAACCTCCCCAGTACTTAGAACAGTGCTTTGCACAAGTGCTTAATAAATTCCATTATTATTATTATTATTAATAATAATAATAATAATAGTATTTGAGTGCCTACTGAATGCAACGTACTGTACTAAACTCTTGGGGAAATGCAACAGAATAATAATGGTGGTATTTGTTAAGTGCTTACTACATACCAGCACTATACTAAGTGCTGGGATGGATACAAGCAAATCCGGCTGAAAACAGTCCCTGTTCCACATGAGGCTCACAGTTTTAATTTGACAGATGAAGTAACTGAGTCACAGAGAAGTGAAGTGACTTGCCCAAATTCACACAGCACACAAGTGGTGGAAACAGTATTACAACCCAGGTCCATCTGACTCCCAGGCCTGCGCTCTGTCCACGAGGCCATGCTGCTTCATGGCCTAGTGGATGGAAGCAAAACACATATCCCCTGCCTACAGGATTTTACAGTCCAAGAGGGGCAACCGAGAAACATCTCAAGCTCAAAAACCCCCAAGCCAATTTTGGTTAATCCCACTGACCACAGAGGAGGGCTCAAAAGATGCAGTGTGGTCTAGTGGGAAGGGCCTGGGCCTAGGAGTCAAAGGACCTGGGTTCTAATCCCCACTTTACCACTTACCTGTTGTGTGACCTTGGGCAAGTCACAACTTCTCTGTGCCTCAGTTTCCTCAACAGTAAAATGGGAATTCAATACTTGCTCTGCCTCTTTAGCCTGTGAACTCCATGTTGGACAGGGACCGTGTCTGATTTGATTATCTTGTACCTACCCCAGTACTTAGTACAGTGCTTAGCACACAGTATGTGCTTAACAAATGCCACAATTATTATTATTATTCTATTATTAGCAAGGTCAAAACAAGACAGCTTCCAGCTCTTCCCAGGTATCAAGTACTGCCTCAAAGGCTGAGACTTAGACTCAAAGGTGAATATAAAATGTAATTTAATTTTGCTTTTTGTAAATTTCCTGATGAAAAACAACTGTTGGCTGGATGGCACTTACCTCACTAAAAGAATCACCAAGGAAGAACAAAAGAATCACTTTGTAGGGATTTATAATTCATGTACCTGTGAGTAAAATCCTTGCATTATCAAGGTTAAAAGGATCACTTTCCACCCAATCCTAGTACCTGTAATGAATACCTCCCTTCAATCACAACAAGAGATTTAGTTTACTTGAATGACTTGTATCCTGAGGAAAAAGGCAGGGAGTGGAAATGTACTTGCTTTTCTAGTTGGAAAGGCAAAACTGAAAATAATCATAATTCAGCACACCCACTGAAGACCGGGTCAGACCAACATAAATAAATACGACGTGGCTGGCAATCAAATTTTATGGTGTCATTTGCCTGCCCTTGGTCACTCTTGGGTAACTTTATTTTTCCTTGTGAGTTCATGTGAGCAGAACTTGGCCCTGGAGAGGCACATGAGCAACAGGCCAAAGAACCAGATCCATTATGTGTATTTTAATATTATCATTGTGATGGTTTTTTAACCTTCTAACTTACTATTGCAGGATGCAACATTTGATGATCGAGTCTTGTTGGACCTGATGGATGAGGATTGGTCCTAAGACTTAAGGAGTAAGGACCTGAGTGAAGGAATTGATTGTAGTGCTAGTGGTTTGTGCAAGGCTACTCACACTCTATCACTCCTCCCAGTTGTGTTCCCGCTGGGACATAGAATACAATCAGTGAGCGAACAAGAAAGTGGGCTTGGGTGCAGCACATTGCAAAGCGTACATTCAGGGGCTTTTTTTTTCCCCTATAGGCAGGATCCATTTATGCCTATGAAGTGACCACAGCATAGTGCCAATGTTGTGTCACAGATACCAACCAATAGAAAAATGGAGACAAATGCCAAGGACTTTGTGTGGGAAGTCCAGAAGAATCTCACTGTGATTTATATAGTCTCAGTCAATGTAGATGATGTGGAGCCAGATGCTGTCAAAATGGTAGTCCCATCCCCTTCCCTTATTGTACCCTTCTCTAGAAGGTAGTAGCAAAGGGCTCCAATACCTTATAAACATGAATTTTCCTAATGCTCCAGGCAGGCAGATTATATTTCTTTTTCATTTAAGGATGGAAGAGTCAAGACCAAAATGGAGAATTATTTGGCCTAAGAGCTGATCTTGGAAGAGAGCTTGGATGATTTCCCTTGATGGCATGCTCCTCCTTAGACTATTTGGAAGTCTGCTTAATTTCTCTATACATTGTGACTTTTTAGATTCCCCCTAGTTTAAATTTCACTCCAATTAGGTTTTATTTTAAATCCCAAAGCTGCCAAGCTTGTCCTTTACACAATTCATAGTCACAACCCAGTCAACATTTTGCAGCATCACCCAGTAGGAGGTTAAGGATCCTCTTTTATGATGGTTAGCACACTGGGGTTCTCCAGATTTTGGCCTGCAGTTGGTCAGTGAAGATTTCCAGTAGTCCTCAATATTCTGTTCCCTTGTCTCTTGGTTCTGAGTTACCTCTTTCCACTAAGATGGATGCTTCTGGTCAATGTTAGTTGACTACGTGGTTGGATAGCTTTTTAAAACACTAAGCAATGGATGTTGTTAAGCAGTCAGTTCAATAAGACAGTGGAATTTTCTTGTAGGATCCCCCCCACCCCCCGACACACACACACACACACACACACACACACACACACACACGATCTGCAGAGGGCATATATTTATGTATCATTAGACACCAACCTAAACTTGGAAGGGATTTCATGAGGCAGACATTGCCAATGTTTTTGTAGTTACAATGCATTAGTCTCCCTTCTTAGTCCTCCCTGGGGACTGTGACATCAGGTTGTCCATTTTAAAACTGCATTTTGGGCTTTCCACCTCCCCAGTCCTACCCCTAACCCTGTTCTACTCCAGGAGATTCATTCATTCATTCTTCAATCGTATTTATTGAGCGCTTACTGTGCGCAGAGCACTGTACTAAGCACTTGGGAAGTACAAGTTGGCAACATATAGAGACGGTCCCTACCCAACAGCAGGCTCACAGTCTAGAAATGAAAAGGTAGTCTTTAGAGTCCTGGTGGACAGGCAAAAGGAGGCAGAGAGGGGAAAGGAATGAGGGGGGACACAGCACTGAGCCAATACTCTTAAGCCAACTACTGTCAACTGGGCAAACAACTGGGAGGAGGCACACACAAGAGTGTAATCTTGAGGAGACTTTTTTCAACAGCACACAGAGTCAACATTTTCTAGTCCTATATTGCTGACGTGGAGCCGACATACTGGTATCACCTTCTTCTCACGTTAACTGGCTAATATACAAGATTTCATCAGGGATGTTTAATACCCAGAGTCCATGACTTTTTTCAAACTGCTGTTGGTTTTGCCTCCTGCAGGTACATTCAGTTCTGCCATAATTCTTGTGCTCACTATGCATTTTGGCTAGAAGGCCGATCAGTAATTAGGGAACCTGCTTCCAACAGGGCAAGCTTGTTTGGGTACAGTGCACCACAGTGTCCAAAGAAATGGCTGTGTGCAGCATTGGATGCAGTGAATACTACAACATGAATCTCCTTTAACATAGGGTTTTCAAGAACATAACCCCAGTATTAAGAACTAGGTGCATGGCCAATTTGTCTTGCTACTGCTCCAACGTACCTGAAAAGATTAATCTTCCATACAGCGGTTTGTTTTGCCACTATTCCATACAGTGAACATGGTTACTCAAATATCACATACTGAAAGTCAAATGGAAAATTTTTCCAGGATCTCTAATTTCTTGGTTTATAAAACCTGATCTGGTGAGTATAAACACACTATGTTTGACAGTTAAGTTACTGGACAGTAAAAGACAGTAGAATTAGATTTTTAAATGGTAAACTATTATTCCTCAATATTTGATTACAATGACCCCAGCAGTTTCTTTCCCTATGCACAAACTTACTCCCTGGTTGCTAATCCTGTTTTTTTAAAGCCCCTACTGTGTGTCAAGCACTGCATTAGGGCTTAGGAGAGAGACCAGCCCAAAGCAAAAGTCCTTAGGCACTTGGGAAGGAGAATGAACTTTCAGTCCAATAGGGGTATTACTTAATGTGCTGCTGTATGCAGGGGACACATACTAAACCAGTTTATTTTAATGGTATTTGTTAAGCGCTTACTATGTACCAGGCACTCTACTAAGCTCTGGGGTAGATACACAATCATCAGGTTGGACACACTCCCTGCCCCATGTGGGGCTCACAGTTATAGGTAAAGTACAGGATCCAGGCTAGATCCAAACCAACAGAGGATTTAACTAAGTCCCTGACTACAGAGTGATCAACAGATGAGGGAGTATGGGATAAACCCCCTGCTGCTAGGGCCTGGCTGCATATGGTCTCCAAGACCTCGGACTAACATGGCCAGATATCCCCATCCACCCTACCTCCAGAAAAATAACTAGTGAGCCCCTCTGAAGATGATGGCAGTAACCATGGCAGTGCCACTGCTGCTGCCCTGGTCTTCTCCCAGGAGTTTCCATTCCAGTGGCCACACTGAGCAGCATGACGACAACAGACTCTAAACTTGCTGTGGGCAGGGAATGCATCTATTATATTGTATTCTCCCAAATGCTTAGTAAGGTGCTCTGCACATAGTAAGGATTCAATAAGTATGATCGACTAACAGGGGAGGGGCAGCCTCAACTGCTTCTCTCTGTCACTCAATCATATATATTGAGTGCTTCCTGTGTGCAGAACTAAGCACTTGGCAGAGTGCAACATAAGAGAGTTGGTAGACATGTACTTGGGAGAGTGCAATATAAGAGAGTTGGTAGACATGTTCCTTGCCCACAATGAGCATACAGTTTGCCTACCCACTTCTGCCCACAGAGAAGACATTTGGGGGGGTGAGGAGGGAGTGGCGTGCGTGTGGGTGTTGGTCTGTTGCTTCTTGTGATGGTCCAAGTTAGGCTCATCCCACTTACAGAAAAGGGGGAAAGGCCTCAAAGTTTCCAGAGCAGAGAAACTGCTCACCCCTCAGAACTCCCTGAGGGAAAATTGTTTTGTATACATTATCAGTCACTTATCTAGGACCATCAGCTGGAGCACAACCAATTGCAAGGGAGGGTTTGGGCAAAAAGAAGGTGTTAGGCAAGGGGAAAGAAGCTCCACGAGCCACCAGAGGAGAAGTTCACTCTAGGCTCCCAATAGTGGGAGGAAATATGGAGCTGGCTTTCGGCAGGATGGCAGAGGGTAGGCAGGGTGAACTACCAGAAGGCCCTGCGGATCGGGGGCACTCGGAGAAGCTGCGGAGGGAAGTATAACAGTGGGTTAAGGGGGCAGTGACCCCTGGGTTTAAGTAAGGAACAAGTTCCAGATCAGAGATAGGCTGTTATTCCTGGATCTCGTTTAAGATTCTGTTGTACAACTACTGTTGCTGTTGAAATCCTCACCTAAGTAAATACTGGGGTTATTCGTTTCTAACCAAAGAGTGTGCCTGTATGATCTATGTGGGTGGAGCCTACA